>NW_023494805.1:8635812-9235812 GCF_904425465.1 Colossoma macropomum
TCCGAGGAGAAGTCTCATTGCTTTCTAAGCCTTACGGTCTGTATTTAAACTTCGCAAAAACTCAAATACGTGATTTTTTTTTTTCTCCATGATACAGTCATGCAAGCTCTCCCATTGGTTAGTACTGATAACTTCAAGAGCCAGACAGAAGATCTTAAATGTTAGACTAACTACAAACATTATTAGGAAGTAATAGAGGAATCAACCAATCATGTTTTACCTCACAGGAAGTTATTACATGAACTGGTTACAAATATGCTGCATTATGTGCATTGTATGACCTTGTTTAACCATAGTTTTGAGATAAGATTTTGGCCTAAAGCATCATTTTAAACCTTTTTCATGATGCAGAGGTATGTGCAGGGTGTTGTAAGGCAAAACAGCCCTCAAATGTATCACTAAACACCATTATCTGCATTATATGAAAACTCAGAGGACATGTGCAGGTTCACTGGTGGTTTTGAATGATAAATAATATGGCTATATTTGTGTTGTAGACATCCTGACCCTTGGTTCATATCACCACCACTGTAAAGAAATCTGACTCAGTAAGTATTTCAACAGTTAGTCATTCCACACTGCATCTCAACAATTTTGAAAAAGGCTTGTCTGTGCTTAATCTAGACTGGACAAAAATTTTTCTATGCACCAGCATTAGCTCGGCGCTAAACTGCTATTAAATTAGAAATTAGAAATCAGCATTATCATAGAGGTGTTTTTATTTTTATTTCCTTTTTTCTTGTCAAGTTTTGACATTTATGGCCTAGCTTTAATAGTCATCTTTCACCTTTACAAAAGACAGATATTGGTGCACTGTAAGAAAAAAAATAAAATAAATGTAAATTTAGAATTTACTTTTTATTTACGGTCCTCATACTGTAGTATAACATTACAATACTTTACTGTATTTCTAAACACAGCTGATTTTTCCTGCTCTCCTGCATTTCTAATGGACAGCTCAAATGCACTCTAACGTGAACTCACAGCTGTGTGAGGACTACATTATATAATACAATATGTAGAAATATATGCAAACTGGGAAAAAATATCTAGTGTCACACCCTGAATAGAACATCACATTACAGTAGTTACTGCACTGATACCAGTCAATAAGACTGCAATATATAAATATCTATGAATTATAATGTTACAGGATGAACTACTTATTTAAACACACAACACTGTCATGGCAGGAATAACAAAACATGTAAAACATACTCAAATGTATATTGTGGTAGGAGTAACAAAAAAACTGCAAAATAAACTCACTTGTTCATGCACCCATTATCTAAGCTGCTTATCCTCCTGGATCGTGGGTGTGCGCTTATTGGGTGGAAGGCAGGAAACACCCTGGACAGGTCATCAGTCCATCACAGGGCAGACACACAGTCACATACACAGTCACACACATTCACACCTAGGGGTAATTTAGTATCTCCAACTGGCCTGACTGCATGTCTTTGGACTGTGGGAAGAAACCAGACCACCCGGAGGAAACCCACACAGACACGGGGAGAACATGCTGAAATTCCACATAGAAAGGACCCTGGTCCATGAAATGAAATGAAATGAACTGTAGATGAAAAAATCAAAACAAAACAACAACTAACAAAGCTGCAAGGAATGCTGGGAAGCTCCACCCCATCACTACAGTGTTCAGAGACAGGTTGCTTAAGACTGCACAAAGCACTGGCCACTTTCCAGTATCCTTTGCAAATAGCAGCTAATCTAACCTGTTTCTGACTGAATGCATCATTCTAATAGTAATCTGTTGAGTTGAATGAACCCTGTAGATGGCTGCAGAACGTCCACTGTATATTTACATCAGTTCTTTACAGAATGAGGCAAGTTTTGGTGAGTCAGTTGTTTGTTATCCTCAAGCATTGCATCAGCACTTAACCCTAGCGGGCAGAGACTGACAGGCTAAATCCAGCTTCATTAAACGACAATAATCAGTGCTCACTTACACAGCTTAGAGGAAGAATAGAGGCCTGTCTGTGTGCAGGAGAAGGATTAACCAACTGAAACAGGGTGTTTGAGTGAGAGAGAGAGAGAGAGAGAGAGAGAGAGAGAGAGAGAGAGACTGATATTACTCTTACACTCTTTTTCCCATAATAAGCATTTCTATTAATATATTTGTATTAATACAGCACAGAAAAGCCAGAAACCTTTCATTTTTCATTCAGTCACCTCGGACGCAGACATGAAATGGTATGTAAAAAGTCTACCGTCGCTGAAGTTGCTGCTGTGTTTTTGGTAAGTAACAATGAAGATAAAATTGATCTACTATTTTATTCACACATTCCACTACTTTTGTGAACCTAAGACTTTGGTTAACCCATTTCAAGCACCAAAAAATCATCTACATGAGCAGATGAATACAAAACTCTGTTTTCACAAGAGATATTGAGAATTTCTAAAACCGGACTTCAAATTTTTAGCTTTGGGGCCAAATTATCTCTTTACCCACTGCTCTAGTGACAAATGTGGACTACTTATAGAGAGATCTGAGATTGTTCTGAACATTTTGACATATAGCATGTGGGTATCATGTCGTATGCAAGTGTGTTTAAAGATGAATTTAAAAATACATATGCCAAATTTAAGAAAATGCCCTCAGACCCCAGAGGGTTAAAAGTGAAATGACTCACTGTATTCCATGTTCTACAGTGGAGTTTTAGTCATCACTAATAAGAGGCTAGAAGCTTTAAAGAAGTCCCATATTCTAAACTAAAGACCATTCCATGGATTTTTGGAAGCCAATATCAAACAAGTTGGGGATATTTTAGGTTGGTTTCAAGCCATTTTAACAACTAATCGCAGATCAGTTGAAATCTTATTTGGAAAAGTTGTCAGTGTTTTTGTGATCAAACATTGTAAAAAGACATTGACTTATTGAAAACTTGTTTAGCACATTTTTACCTCTTATTAGTCATGACTAAAACTTTAAAATATGGAAAAAAAATGTGCTTTTGTAGCTCTTATTAAACACTTTTAGCACTAATGCAACTTCCAAAGTCACCTAAAGCCACTTAACTACAAGAAAAATATGTAAACAGACCTCCACTTATGTACTTACACAGGTCACAATGAATAAAAGATTAATGCATAGTGAATGAACCATTTAGAAGTGGGCTTTACTGACCAAAGAATAAGACCTTATGAATCCCCAATTCATGTTCCTTAAAATAAAGTGTTATCCTTCTTCAACACAGTATCATACGGCCTAGCCTATTAAACATTCATCAATAACTTATTTATGCACCAATATAATCTCTTATAAGCCTCTTCACCACAGAACATTGTTTTAAACAGTGTACTTTTTTAGTTTTCATTGTATTAGATGGCATGCCAGACCCTCTTCTCACCTCAATTCATCATGGTAATTGCCTCAGTAAACGTCGTCTGCAGACGTGTGATGAAGCCGCTCAACTCAAGTGTTCCCCAAATCCATTCATTTCTCCTCTCCGCGGCTGGTGAGGACAGATGAAATGTGCTGCAGTGGAAATCCCCAGGTGGCTGGAAGTCCTCGGAGAGGTGAAGGAATGGAACGCAAGATGGAACACATGCAGGCCTGAGCCACCTCTGAGAGGAATGAAGGGAAAAATCCCCCGAAGTGTCAGACGCGATTAGCCACATCTCTTTACCCTGCTCACACACATGACAGCTCACCTGTAGCATAATCACTGACTTGGCATATATTATTCTCTTTCCTAATCTAATTGCAGATATATTTATTGTCAGGGCCTCAGTCTGAGGTTTCAAGGTGTAAGCTTCTTTGAAAGATCCTTTTGTTCTGCATTTTCAGGCCATGCTTGTGCAGACAGCAGTGCTTGAACACATTCAGTCAAGAGAACTTCTTTCGCTCTTTCTCCTCACGCATGAGATGGCTAAAAATGCCCTGCTTCCAATGACACTACTATACATTTTCCCTGGTCTATGAACTAATATTTTAAATGGGAATTTATTTATTTATTTTTTTTTCTGCATGATTCAAATGTTGAAATGTAAAAAAAAAAGTAATTCAGAGTTGTTTGATGAGAAATGGTGTACTTACAGAAATAGACCATTTTACAATGGTGATGATAGGAACCAATTGTTCACAATGTCTGCAACCTAAATAAAGCCAAAATTACCACACACGTCTTCTGAATTTGGTCACTAAAATGTAGGTTAATATTTTAATTATGAAACGTGTTTGAAGCCCACAATTGAAACATCATAACGCAGTGTCTCATACATCAGACAGCATATTTGTAACAGTAATAGCTTTTAGAAAATTATTACATGACATGACAACAAATGCACTCAAACCACCTCTTACATTTTGTTGGTAAGCAAGAAACTGTTTTAAATATAGAAAGTTTTCATACCATATATTTGTTTATAAGTTAAAAATTAGAATGTTTGATTTGAAATTGACAAGAGTAACTTTCACAAACAGAAAAAAAGTCAGAAGTGAGGACTCCACCCTGTCAATAGAGAATTTAAATTGAAACCAAATTAAATGCATAACTATGTCATTAAATCTGTGAGTGAGTAATAACATATTAATAATTAAGTTATCTTGTTATAAAACAACAACAGCCGGAACCAGTTAACAGTGAATACGTATACATGCACTTAATAATCCAATAACTGAAGAAAATCAGATTTTGTCAGTAATCCAATCAACACGTTTACATGCACTTGAGTAATCAGATAATGGGGAAACTCCAGGTCTATATGAGTCAGGCAGTAATTGGATTTCTGCTTTGCAACCAGCCAATAAACTCACAGAAGAAGACATGATGTAAACATAACGTAAAACTCAAACTTCATCCTGTAGCTTTTTTTTTTTTTTTAAATGTCACGCCACTTTACCTGAACTATGAACATATATAATCTAGAAGATGAAGAAAATTTAAACCCTTCATTTCATCGAGCATGTTGTCGGTTTCAGCATCACTCTAAAAGTGTTTTGCTGCATGTTGTGGCAATGCTGCTTGCTTAATTCTGGTACCACCATCTGTTCTCACATATGTGCAGACTAAGAGTTTGCATGCACTGAGAAATCTGATGGCTGGGCTAAAATCAAACTCTTTTTTTTATCAGATTTTTTAATCAGATTTCCTGACCTTACTCTGATCTAAGAAATCAGAGTGTGCTGTTTACATGAACATTTGAATTATCAGATAACTGCAGAAATCTGATTATGATTGGATTATTAAGTGCACGTAAATGCACTAAATGTCTTTATGAAAAACAAGCCCATGCAAGTAGCCAGTCAAAATAACTTAATGATCATCATTCCAGTCAACCCAAAAACATAACTGCCCTATTACAGATCATCCTGATTGGCGCTGCCTGTTTCAGGCACCATTACAGCAAAAGCACTGGTCATATCCAGACAGTGCAGCGCTGGATGGAATCATGCTGCCTCAGCTCCATTTGAAGGTAATCACGTGCAGACCGGGAGCCCCACTTCCTGTTAGCAGTTCCTGATTAGCACCAGTGAGATCTTACAAATTCGCCTGGCACAGCCGCCCTCCTGTTAAGCATTCAGGCCCAGACCCCCCAAACTAAAGCGCTCCATCAGGGTGATGAATACTGCTGTTGTGAGCGCAGGACCCAGCCGCCTCGACTTTGTGTTACCTGATCTTTGAGGGCTAGCAGAAATCAAATGAGGAGGAAGAAAGTGGCAAATAGAGAGAGAGAGAGAGAGAGAGAGAGAGAGAGAGAGAGAGAGTGAGTGAGAGAGAGAGAGAGAGAGAGAGAGAGAGAGAGAAACATCAACCAGTCCACCTCACTCTTTACCTCAGTTTTGATTTATGGCTTTCCAGGCTCTGTTTGTTTACATTTGTAAGCGGGCATGGAAGCCACGTTTCTGCTTCAAACGAGTTGACGCCTGACTGGTGTGTTCCTTACCTACCACTGCTGCTCCAACGCTTCATTACGAACAATCTGAAGAGTTCTGTGCAAGGCTGCGACTGACATATAGACTAAATCATTTCACATCATAAACAACAACTACTCAAACCATTTGTGGTTTGTTTGACTAGAAAAAAAATAGCACAGTACTGTGCAAATGTTAGAGTCTGTGCTTTATTTGTTTCATGTCCAGTCAAAACAGCCATTAAATACAAGTTCTTAATCTTTCCAGGGCAGGAAAACATATATTTAACCAAAAACCTCAATGACTGAATATAGTTTTTTGGTATTTAGTCTGTCCACTCTTTACCTTCATTATAGCTTTTGTTCTTTTCAGGAGAATCATTTTCAGTTCTTTAAATAAATCTGGGATCTGTTTCCACACCTCTAAAGTTCAGTCTTAGAAGTTGGTTGCACTTTAAGATTAAATTAGATTAAGTGACCCTTATTAGTCCCACAATGGGGAAATTTAACCTCCGCATTTAGACCATCCGTACAGTGAAACACCACATACACACTAGTGAATGCACACACACTAGGGGGCAGTGAGCACACTTGCCCAGGGCAGTGGGCAGCCCTATCCACAGCACCCGGGGAGCAGTTAGGGGTTAGGTGCCTTGCTCAAGGGCGCTTCAGCCATGTACTGTCAGCTCAGGGGATCAAACTGGTCACAGGGCTGGTTCCCTAACCTCCAGCCCATGACTGTCCCTAATGTTACTCTTCTAATGGGTCAATTAATCCCAAACACATTCAATAATACTGAAGTCTGGACTCTGGCATGGTCAGTCTATTATCCTGAGAAAATCAGCATATTCTTTGTCTGATTTGCCATTTTACTTAAAGAGTGAATTTTTGCCATCAAGAGTAAATGAACATCAGTAAAAGATGAGCCTATGTTTTAAATGTTTCTTTGTGTGAATAGGAATCTTTACTTTGACGCTAGCAATTAAGAAGTTGCCAGTCCTGTGATATGTTAGGGGAAACTGGGTCTTCTGCCTTAAAACACTTGTTCCAAAAGCATTAGTTCCACCATCATCTCCAAAAACTATCCAGCCCAAAAGCTCTACTAAGCGGGACAACAGGTCAAGACTTTCCAAATAAGAAACCAATGAACCTTACAGCCTCAAAACTATGGTTCTGCTTGTTTAAGAATAAGCCTAGCAGTTTCAGGTTTTTGTTTGACTAAGAAAAATAACGCTAGCACTTCTTCCTAAATAACCCAACAAAAAAAGAACAAAAAATTACCCACTGAGCTTCCCTATTCACAATATTTCACCACTAAATGGCAAATAGATGGTTTCACTTTGCTGCTAATAATTAAGAAGATGCTAAACCTATGATGTGACTTTTCTGAGAAAACTCCTCAGCTATAAAACGCATGAGCATTACCTCTACAAAAATCTCTGAAAGGGTCAAAATTTCAACAATGAAATGCGGAAAAAAAGCACTAAGTGGGACAACAATGAAATGATAACGTGAAGACTTTCTGATTCAGGAACTGATGAGTATCACAGGCTTAAGAAGCAGCTTTACAACCGCTGAGTTCCCTCTGCAGTTAGCGGATCTTGGCGGATATGGTCTAAATCCTGCCACCACAATTCCTCAGGTGACCTTTCTGATGTGCCATATATTCCTCCACATTGACGCTGAGCTGAGAATAAATCCTACTACTGTTTGGAAAGACTGTACAGCTTTGACTTTGTTACAGTTAGACAATATATTGCCTGCAACCTGTAACCAAGAGCTGTCATTCTGTAGCCCAGCATTGCCCTGCAAGTGACGTAGAATGATGGTGTAAAATGTTCCTCTGGGGGGAAAAACACAATAGAGGTGACTAGTAATTTATTGCTAATTTCAACCGGGAGTCACTCTGTGCTATTGTGTACTTGGTGTTTGGTGTGGTCAGCAACTGTCAGCAATGACACTCTTGAGGCTTGAGATTGTCTCTGCCTGGCGAAGATCCAGTGATACAAGTCCTGTTACGTGTATCATGTGAGATTATTTAGCTGCTTGTGTTCATTTGATCGTGCTTTCTCGCCAAAGTTTATCATCCACGATCATACGTCAATGCGGTCAAAACGAATGGAAAATTTGGGTTAGGACTCTCTCTCTCTCTCTCATTCTCTCTCTCTCTCTCTCTCTCTCTCTCTCTCTCTCTCTCTCTCTCTCACTCTGTCTCTCAAGACTTGATTTACACATATTCTCAGTGTTGGTGTGTCAGGATGGGGAAGAGGTCCTCTCTCTTCCTTCCTGACTGATGAGCAGACAGATAGAAATATGTGGGCCACTGGACCCATTCCTCCACCAAGACAGGGAGGTGTTGTAAGGAAAAATGGATGCTCCACCCTTGCCTTATCTCACTGAGCATAAAGAGTAATGACAGAGTGTTCTAAAAGACCTACAAAATTCAATTACGAGGCCAAGAGCTGCATTTATTAGGGTCCCATTTAGGAATTAACATTGTTCATTATCATGCTATAGCTGAGTAGAACACCTGAGCCTGTGAGAAGAACATACTGCAGGCTCTTCAAGAGCATTTGGAGAACCCCAAACTATATCCAGCAATAATTTACAGGGGCTTCAAACTGTCTTTCGAGTTAAAGCTATCATGAGTCATTCCCAAAACACAATGGAATTGTGCCATGTTTTCTTATTTTTTGACATCAAATCAGATAGAAAAAAGTCAAGCACTTCAAAATTAAGGTTCCTAAATCATTCTTGGCCTGTATTTATGCTTCCAGGAAAAACATGTCCATGTTATAGAACCTTTACATCACATTTCTCACGTGTCTCATTTACCAAAAATGGATGCTTCAAAGAACCATCCATCCAAATGTTCCTCAGGGAATTAATAGTGGTTCTTTACTAAAGCACCCTTGAAAAACTGTCTTTTCAAGCGTATAATATGCAACAAGCCTGGGATTGTAAAGGGTTAAATAGATGCTTCAAAGAACCATCCATCTTCATGTCAATCCATCTAAAGATCTTTCAGGGACTCAAAAGTGGCTCTTCTACAGCATTGCTCCAAAGAACCCTTTGTGAAGCCTTTACTTTTAGGTTAGTGTGGTGAGGGTGTGGTTGACCATCGACTGCAGTGAATAATCAGTAACATTCTACACCTGTGTATGGTTAATGGCAGTCTACTCATGGGTTTTGTTGCTCTCTCGGTAGGCTATGAAATGTGATGCCTATCATGCTTGTTTTATTAAAACTCTTCAAGTATTGTAGCCATATTCTTATTTTATTAATTTGTTTTGTTTTGGGGTTACATTCTTGAAACACCTAATGGAAATCTATCCAATAAGGTTTTTTTGTTTTTTTTTTCCTCTGTGGTATCTAGGTAGATACAGCCAAAGTGATTCTCTCATTTTTCTCCCATTGGTTAGGACTTCAGAAGCTGAGTAGAGGATCTATCATGTCAGATCAATTACCTATTGATTAGGACTTCGGATGTAGTTACAGCCAAAGTGATTCCCCCACTTTTCACACATTGCGAAAATGATTCTCCCACTTTTCACACATTGTCAAAGTGATTCTCCCACTTTTCACCCATTGACAAGGTGATTCTCCCACTTTTCACCCATTTAGTTAGGACTTCAGAAGCTGAAAAGAAGATTATGTCAGAATAACCATTAACATAATTGGGAACTGACAGAGGAATCAAAACAATCAGGTTCTATTCCAGGGCTCTTTATATATATTATGCTGTACATGTAAATGTCTCTAAAAAAATAAAGTACAATGTGGAATGTGGAAGCTTCAAATATCTGAGTTTAAGTCAAGTCAAGTCAAGTCAAAGTTTATTTATATAGTGCTTTTTACAACAGGTGTTGTCACAAGGCAGCTTTACGGAAAAATCCGGGTCCGACCCCTACATGAGTGTCGCCAATGGTGACAGTGGCAAGGAAAAACTCCCTAAGAGCAAGAGGAAGAAACCTTGAGAGGAACCAAGACTCAAAAGGGGAACACATCCTCCTCTGGTCAACACCAGATAGCAAACAGCGTTAGTATAAAAAAAAAGTTTAATCTTCAACAGTCAAAAAATGTTCATTTGAACTGCCATTAGCTTGGAGCTAAAATACTACCAGAATCTCATAGGGGAGCTGGCAGAAATTAGAATCACCGTAGCGGTGATTTTTTGTCATTGTTTCTGACTGAGTTTTGACAATTATGGCCTGAACTGAAGGCCCAGCTCTAACAGTCATGGTTCACCACTGCAGCCAATAGTCCTACAAAGTGTCATTGCAGACTTCTGAATGTTTTTGAAAAAGTTTTTAAAAAGACTTCAATATAGTACCAAAACGTGTTCTGCTATTGTTACAATATCAAGCTCATAATAGAAGAACGCTTTTTCGTGCTATTCAGAACCATTTTCTAAAAGGTTCTATATAGAAACACACTGCTGCTGATGGAACAAAACCTCATCTCCAAAAAGTCTAGAAGAATCAGACTATTTTCCAACACTTTTGGGCCATTTCATTTGGTCAAGTCATCATGAACTTCACCCATAATATAAAGGACAACAGGCATTTTCAAATTGTGTCAATAACTAAAAAATGACAAAAATGGAGATACAAGGTTTTGTTCCGACAGCAGTGATATGCAACATATTATTCAACATTCTGAAGAACAATTTCACCATGCAAAGAATCATTTGAGCACTTAAGTTCTTTAAATGTTCATGGTTATAAATGGAACA
The DNA here is from genome assembly GCF_904425465.1 of Colossoma macropomum. Taxonomy (NCBI): domain Eukaryota; kingdom Metazoa; phylum Chordata; class Actinopteri; order Characiformes; family Serrasalmidae; genus Colossoma; species Colossoma macropomum. The sequence continues at coordinate 8,646,422 of NW_023494805.1, forward strand.
TTTTTCTGTACTTAACCCTTGGAGAACCATCTTCATTAAGAGTGTGGTGAGGTAATGTTATCATGCTCATTAGCTACTGGAAGTGTGAATGAACTTTTCTGAAACAATGGAGATTAATTACATAAAATCGTTAGATGCAAAGAACCTGTAACCTGACAGCTAAATGGCTTGAACAAATACAAGTGGCCAGCATTTAAAAACAAGTGATGCCTTCAACACAAGTCCAGGGGCTAAAGGGGTGATAGTCCAGGATGTAATAAATCCATTAGCTTCTCTTCCTTCACCTTCAGTGTCCTTCAGAAAGAGCCAAGCATTATAAAAAGACAGGCAGTGAGCTCCAAGCTGGCACTGAGACACGTGTCAACTGTAGGTAAAAGAGTGGTTTCTCCTCGGTTTCCCTTTTGGTGCATTTTACATTGTACATAAGTCTTTTTGGAGGAGCAAGAGCCATATTTTTTGAGATTAGACTTTAATTAAATTTGCACAGACTCGTTAATAATAAAACACTGTGAATGATTTCTTGCTAAGAGACCAGAACAATTAAAAATGCAGCCAAAGTGTTTAATCTTCTGGGCTGAATGAAGTGCCATTTGGAGAAGGAGAGAGAGAGCGAGAGAGAGAGAGAGAGAGAGAGAGAGAGAGAGAGAGAGAGAGAGAGAGAGAGAGAGAGAGAGAATGAGAGAGCCTGACTTTTATACTTTCTGCACAATTTCCTCCCTATTTCCTCCCTGTAGACCAGTGTCTGCAGAATGTGCAGAGTAGGCTTTCTGTGAAGCAGTGGCAGTGGAACCTGCCAGAGGAGTGAGAGGAGAGGAGAGAGAGAGAGAGGAGAGAGAGAGAGAGAGAGAGAGAGAGAGAGAGAGAGAGAGAGAGAGAGAGAGAGAATTGGCCAGAAAAATGTGTGCATAAGAGAACAAACACAGATAAATACAGATAGACAGATAGATATAGACAGACAGAAAGACATAGATAGATAGATAGATAGATAGATAGATAGATAGATAGATAGATAGATAGATAGATAGATAGAGTGTAAAAATGAGAGGAATCATCCCTCTTTCCTCTTTCTCTGGCTGTCCAGAAGCTGGTGGATGGAGTTATTGCCCCAAAGCCCCATTCCTCCTCCTTTCACTCATTTTCCCACAGTTCCTGGAAGCGAGAGCTGCTGTTCCACTCAGCAGAATATGAGCCACACGCAACGGCCCACATATGCATCCTGCTCCGGGACGTCCTCTGTGGCCTCCATTCTTAGACCAGCTTTCTTATTTTTCTAGAATCGGTCAAGATTGGGATCAGATCCTGAAGCTGATCTTAGATCAGCCGCTTCAACATGTTTGGGCAGCTTTCTGTATTGAAATGCATGTATTTAAATTTATGCATAGCCAAATTTATGTCTGGCCTTGAAATCCACAAGGATTGTAATAAATTTGCAGGAGCGGAGGGATACGATATGCCGCATAAGATATTCTAAGGTGGAAACTTTATTTTATGAATTATTAATACAATGGGACATGGTACTTTTTATGAATTATTAATATAATGAGACATAGTAACTTTTAGTAATTTAGTATTATCCAAACAACCTTTATGAGAAACTGCTGAAAAACGGCCCATCATACATCCAATGTAGGAAATGTCAGTCAAGGAAAAAGTTATGAAGGCCTGTGATTTTTCAGCTTGGACTGACTCTTGTGTTGGTCATTGTTACTTGTAACCAAAGTACAGTCCTTAGTTTATTGTATGTAGGTTCTCATTTGTAACTACAAATTGTTTATGAGAAGCCCATAGAAACTGTACTGAAACTCTAAGTTGCATTTCAGGTTTATTTATGCTGAATAATAAGTTGAACCATAAGTTGGAAACTTGAGTTCTTTGGTTTTTCATATAAGTCAACAGGCAGAAGACCACAGGGGGACAGATGAGGTCAGCTGTCCTGTCTACAAAGGTGTCAGGAAAAACACATTTATACGGGCAAAGTGCTTTAAAAATACTGCTTCTTCCTGCTCACTTCTACTGCAAGGCAATGTGTGTGTGTGTGTGTGTGTGTGTGTGTGTGTGTGTGTGTGTGTGTGTTTGGGTTTGTTTTTGTCCCTTTACAGGACAAAAACATCCTCAAAGAAGAATTTGGCTAATATAATGGAACAGCATTCATCCATTCATTTTTTGAAACTAAAATAACATAACCATTATCATTACATGGTAATTACACACATATAATGCATATATATTGATCAGGCATAACATTATGACCACCTCCTTGTTTCTACGCTCATTGTCCATTTTATCAGCTCCACTTACTATATAGGTGCACTTTGTAGTTCTACAGTTACAGACTGTAGTCCATCTGTTCCTCTGCATACTTTGTTAGCCCCCTTTTACCCTGTTCTTCAGTGGTCAGGACCCCCATGGACCCTCACAGAGCAGGTACTATTTGGGTGGTGGGTCATTCTCAGCACTGCAGTAACACTGATGTGGTGGTGGTGGTGTGTTAGTGTGTGTTGTGCTGGATCAGACACAGCAGTGCTGCTGGAGTTTTTAAACACTGTGTCCACTCACTGTCCACTTTATTAGACACACGCGTTGTTAGTCCACCCTATAGATGTAAAGCCAGAGATGATAGCTCATCTTTTGCTGTACAGTATGAGCTAATCATCCTCTAGTCCTTCATCAGTGGTCACAGGGTGCTGCCCACAGGACGCTGTTGGCTGGATATTTTTGGTTGGTGGCTATTCTCAGTCCAGCAGTGACACTGAGGTGTTTAAAAACTCCAGCAGCACTGCTGTGTCTGATCCACATATATATAGCGCTGCTGTCCGAACAAAACCTCTTATCTCCAAAGTGGTAACTTTACAGGAGAAGGAAAATCAGACTTTTTTATCAGACATTTTAAATGTAAGTCAATGGAGCCAGACTTCTTCTCGTATTTTCAGTTCATGTCAAAAAAGAAAAATGGAGATTAGTGTATGTTCGTTTATCTCTCACTGCTCTCTAGCTGTGTGTAATACTCAAAGACAACTTTAAGGTTCATGTTTGACAAATTCACTGATCCCAAGGATCTATTTGTCTAGCCTTGTTTTACCCACAAGAGACCAATATTATTGCTTGTGTGCAAACACAGAAAAACCAACACAGGGAAGCCTTGCTCTTGACATGCTCTTGGCCCTTTCTGAGTCAGGCAATTTGTTTAACAAAAGGCGAAGGCCATCAAAGGAAGTTTGTGAATAATCCTCATTGAAAGATTTCTCAGTCCAAATCAGTGTTTCATTTAAAGATCAGAGAATCACGTTCCAAAGTAAGATGGCAATTCACTGGGTAAATTGCATAAATACAGTTTAACACAGAGCATAAAACAAAAGGTGCACAACCAAAGCAAGCAGCTATTTTAGGTTCGAACATATTTTATATTTAGCCAATTTGTCAACAATGAAAACAATGCAAAATGTTTCTTGACATCTAGTTTTAAAAAAAAAGTCTTTGCAGTCTTTGTTTGTAACAGTCCCTTACTTTGAGCAGATTTCAATGACAAACACCTAATGTAACTGAGTTAATGGAGCCTCCAGGAGCATCTGAACAGAGGAATCAGTTGGATCTGATTACACCTGCACTATACATTTGTCAGTCAGTCACTAGGAGCTATACTAATAAGGATGCCGACATGGTAATTAAAGCATATGTAATTTACAATAGAATTGATGAAGTTTGAAGTACTCTAATTTCCATAGTAAAAATGAAGGACTGTAATTTCCATCGTAGACCTAAATGATTGTAGTTTTCATATTTGACCTAAAGGACTATAAAAGGGGTGCACAGCTCTGGTCCTGGAGAGTCAGTGTCCAGCATAGTTTGGAAGTTTCCCACTCAAACATCCCCACGAAACCTGGCAATTAACACATGAGTGTAATCAGGTGTGTTTGAGCAAATACATCACCAAATTGTCCTGGACACTGGCCCTCTAGGACTGGAGATGTGCAACACTGGACTGTAGTTTCCATAGTAAACCTAAAGGACCTTAGGTTTCAAAGTAGACCTAAAGCACTTTAGATACCTAATGACTATAGTTTCCACACTAGACATGAAGTACTGTAGTTTTCATCGTAAATCTAAAGGACTGTAGTTTCAATAGTAAATCTAAAGGACTGTAGTTTCCATGGTAAACCTAATGGACTGTAGTTTTCATAGAAAACCTGAAGGACTGTAATTTTCACACTAAACCTAAAGGACTGTAGTTTTCATAGAAAAGCTATAGTAAACATAAAGGACTGTAGTTTCAATAGAAAACCTGAAGGACTGCAGTTTTCATAGTAAACCTAAAGAACCATAGTTTTCATAATATACTTAAAGGACTGTACTTTCAATAGAAAACCTAAATGACTATCGCGTTTGTAGCAAACCTGGAGAACTGTCATTTTCAGAGTAGGCTCAACGCACTTTACTTTCTATTGCAAACCTAAAGGACCACAGTTTTAATAGTAGATTGAAAGGACTATAGTTTTAATAGTAGGTTTAAAGTACTGTAGTTTCCTTAGTAGACCTACAGGACCATCATTTTCATATAAGGCTTAATACACTGTACTTTCCATAGTAAATCTAAAGGGCTATAATTTCCATAGTAGACTTAAAGAATTGTAATTTTCATAGTAGACTTAAAACACTATAGTTTCCTTAGTAGAAAAAAAGCACTGTCATTTTTATGGTAGGGTTAACCTTCAACAGTAAACCTAATGCATTGTAGTTGTCATAATAGACCTTATGGGCTGTAGTTTCCATAGCAAACCTACATGGCTGTGGTGTCCATAGTAAACCTAAAGTACTGTAGTTTTCATAGTAGGCTTAACACACTGTAATTTCCACAGTTATTTTTCATAGTAGCCTTAAAGAACAGTAGATTATGTTGGAAATTTAATATCAAAGGGGTCAAATATCTTTTAGCATCAGATCCAAGACGCCACTGTTGCTTGAAACCAAACAAAACCAGGAGTCAAATATGTAGCGAGAAACAAAGACGTAGGTGATGCGGGTGAGAGAGGTCAAGCAGTGGCCAGGTGTAAAGAGACTTTTAAAGGAAACCAGGCTCTGAGGGCTCTTAAACAAGAGAAGCTCCTAGTGGAGCGGCAGTTCTCTCCAAACGCCAGGAAATGAGGCTTCAGGATTCTCACCTCAGCCTCTTCACCGGGCCATGAGTTCAAAGGTAAACACACTTAAACGTCTGCTGTATGCATGCTTGGCCAAGACACATGGTGACCAGGTGAAGTTTACAGGGGTCATGTGAAATATATCATTAATGCACAATATTTCTCTATATTCTAATAAATTACACACCATGCAATTAGAAGTTAAACTTTAGTTTAAATTCTACTTATCATAATGAGCTAAGACACAAAGCTAATGGCTATTTGCTAAAAGGCTCAGTGCAGTGGTTGTATTAAATCCTACTAATAGTTACTAATAATAATACATAATAGTAACAACAATAGTTAATGCTGTTAACATCATTTCAGGCAAAAAACTGAAAAAAATAATTCAATAGTGAACTCGAAAATTAACCAAGAAGGTTAGCAAGAAGCTAAAACTGTGAGTGGAGAAGTTTGGCAGATGATGCAGATTTAAAAAATGGAAGTTTCAGGTAGTTCTGCACAAACTTATTAACCTTCAATTGACCTTTTTCTCAAAAAATAAAACGGAATATTTAATTTCTGAGGAGAAATGCTGAAAAAAATAATTAATAATTAATTGATTTCCTTCTAGAGTGTAATCGTTGCTATTTAGGCTTGCTGTTTGTTTATTTGTTATTTTCCATGGTAACTCCTACCACAGGGTATATGTTATTCTTCTATTAACTAAATAGAGTCTTTATACTAAGTCATTCTAGATGGGAATATCTTGAGAGTGTGGGCTATTTATGTAAGAATTGTCATATGTACACTGTGCCTGCACTAACATCTGTGAACAAGTATTTAAGCCTCATGCCTTTAAGTATATTGTTGTCATCATTTCTCGCTGCACCAGAACTCTCCAAAACGGTGGGAGTCCTGGCTCATACACGACACCTAAAAGCAATCACGGTGATTAACAAACCACAGGCATGCCTCGCTTAGTGGTTTTCTGTTGGAAAGGTAAATAGTGAAATATCATTGTGTCATCCTCCAGGAGCGGTAATTGTTCTGTCAATGCCAATGGAAGCCTTTTTCTCAACTTAATTGCAAGCTTCTGAAGAGATCTCCCAGATATGGTTGTGACAGAGAGGTGTGTATTTACTCAACAGCATGGTGATTAGCAACATTTGGCCCACCTAACATGAGGCCATGGTGTTCCAGCAGCTTTACCTAATTGGATCTTGTGAATTATCGTCATGTTTTTGCCTATGGCTGGAATATGATACCTCCAAAAGCACAGCAGGTTAGATACTGTATGTTCATATAAAATGTACATTTTACTTGAATATTCCTAATAAACCCATTTTTTTCTTGTCAAAATTACAGGTACTAGATAACATCTGCACTTTTGTACTTTTGTGAATTTGCGATTCATACCTCAGAGTAAGACAAATGCTTGTTGGAAGGAAAATATTAATGTCATAACTTCAAAAACAACAATAGACCTCTGAAGGAGTGCATAGGGTTAGTTTCTTTCTAACCAAAGGGTTTGTGGTTTAAATCCTGAATGGGGTACTAAAGTCTTTTGGACCATTGAGCAAAGGACTGCTTGTATCAACATCCCTTACAGCTCCACTCTACAACTCTGTACAACAGTGTATAGAGAAAAGTATGTAATTCCCATCTGCCATAAGGAACTATAAAGACCTTTAATAGCTACACTTGGATGGCAAACTGAATAAAGCTATCTGTGAAATAACAAACACTACAGGCCAAAAGTATGGAAGCAAGTGATTATGTTCCAAAAATATTGTGGCATCAGCATAGAAGATGTGAAAAACATTGGGCCTCATTCACCAGTATCCTCCTAAGTTTTTCCTTAAATTTGTTATTGAGACAGGTCCTAAGAAAATGTTTATGTCAGATTCATGACATGTTTTTAACCAGCAGAATATTTTGCACCTTTGTGCTCTCGAGTGTGCGTTTCACCCTGTGGTGAACACTAACTTACACTAACTAACCCACAGCCCAACAGAATAAAACAGAGTCAACACATAAACATATCTTCAGCTAACAACAACAACAACCTTGTTAGCATGTAGACAGCAGCAACATTATCATTTTACCCTGGGAGCATGGTGCCTCCTGAGAGCCACTTTGCATGGCCACACCTCCTGAGTGGCTGGGCAGCCTATGGTGGATGCCACAATAGGCAGAATGTGCCAACAATGAACACAACATGCTTTTTGACATCTACGCTATCAAAAATGGCTCAATAGTTCAACCTAAAAAATCACTACAAGCAACTGAACTAGTTTGATTCAACTCAAAAATTACATTGATTCAAAGAATCATTCATTCAAAGCAATTATTTAGGTTGGATAGAAATAGTTAATTTACTTTTTACCACATTAAGTATTTTTTTAGGCTGAACTGATGAGCCATTTTTCACAGCATAATTGGATGAAAAAAGTCTTTATTAAGAATTTTTCGAAATCACTAACAGCTAAGCTGATTTACCTCTTGAATGTCCAGAAGCCACTCCTGGGTCCAGAATTTTATTACTTTAATAACTTAAGAATATCTCAGCTAGTTTGTCTTACAATTAAAGTAATTACTGAGTTATAAGCTTTTCAGATGTATTAAGTCTGTTGCTGCATTTTCATTTTGAGGGTAGATGGATAGCATACCGCCACTTCTGCCCCTTCCAGCATCACAGTGGTCAGCAAAACGTTCCATCAAGAATGTAATTTTATCAACTTTTGCCGTAAGTGTTCAAAATACTTTTTAAAATAAAATAATGGCTAACACTAATGCCCACACAGTTAGGGGCAGGGATACCATTATTATTCCAGTGATACTATCACCATGGCAATGTTTAGATAGCTGCATGCTGTTGTAGGTCATGTTCTGTCGCTGTTTACAGCAATACTGCTATGAACTATAAAACAACTTTTACCTGTAAAGGCAGCGTGATATATAGATGTGGAGTTAACAATTAGTTGTAGAATATTGCTGCAGGCATTTGTTGATACCATTTTTCTTCTTTTTTAATAAGCATATTACTGTTATCTAAATATATGTTTGCAAAGTTAGAGTTGATTCCAATCATGTAGCATTTAGTTTAGTTATTTTACTGTTAACTATTTACATATAAAATTTGCAATAAGAAGAAGAGAGGGAAGAGATACTATTACAACTTGGCAATGTTGTTGAATTACAGTAGTTTCTTCTTCAAGCTATTAAATGTTATTCCTTAGTAAATTAGACACTCCTACTACGTTCTCCCCACCCCCTTCCCTCTCCCTGTGTCCAGCATTAATGACTTGAGGTCAGCGCGCTGTAATGAAACAGTGGGAGGCGGTGAGGTCGAGGCTGAGAGCCAAGGAGAGCGCTTCACTCATTAAGATAACACGGGTGTAAACGCTATTCATCACGCTACAGCCCACTACTGTCATACACTCCCAACAACAATACTCCACAAATCACCAGGCTAATCAGCCCTGGGTGTCATCATGTCAATTGGATATCTATCATTATGAAAGTGCATGAAGTATGTCATAAACTTGTTGTCTTTAAGTATGCATAGTGTTTTATGAGGGGTGAGGGGGTGGGGGTCCATCCTCACTTTACACTATTTTTACTGCATATTTACATAAGTGTAAGTTTTTAAACTACATAATGAAACTCTCTTCTTGTGTTTTTGTTTCAAAATTCAAGCATTGTCATATATGCACTTGCAAGTAGAACAGAAGATGTTTTATGACTTCAATTTAAAAGTTATTGTGCAGTCTTGTTTTGCGGAAAAACTTCACTTTCACTATGTTTTAGTAATTTTTGAGATTTGAACAGGACAAGTTGAAAAAGCTGGAAGTGCGTAGTCTAAGCTGTCAATTTAGGAGATAAATGTAATCCCCTTAGTGACTAACTATGTAATAATAATGTAATTACAAGATAGTAGTTCTGTAACATAACTCAAATAGATCAATAATGAGTCTAAACATTCAAAGGCTAATGTAATGCATTATATTTTGATCTGAACTATATTTCAAGTAACTAAAAGCAACAAAACTATTATTTATTTTATTTTATTTTTTTTATGAGTTGCCCTGGATAAATTAATTGTTGTGCTGAGTAACATTCATAACAGTGGAAATAACATGTGTATCATATATTTTCTGGCATCTTAAGTAAAGAAATGTTGAAAAAGCTGGAAGTGCAAACACAAAGCTCTCAATATAGAATGTAAATGCAATTCACTTAGACAATAACTATGTAATAATAATGTAATTATATAATAATAGTATGTAATGTATCTTGAATAAAGGGCTAATGTAATGCCTTGCGTTTTTGATCTGAACTATATTTCAAGTGACTAAAAGCCAAAAAATCTGTAAACTTTTATGAATTGCCTTGATATAGTATATCAACAAACTGCTGTGCTGAGTAACATTCATAACAGTGAAAATAACTTGTGTATCATATGTTTTCTGACAGCTCCTTCTCTTCTACCATCCGATTTTCCAAAACAATTAAGTGGTTTCCACAAACAGACTTAACTAAAGCTACACTGAGAAGCTTCGTGCTAACACACTGTTTGTCTTGCATTCCAACCACCAACGATTTTTGGCGAAGGTGTGGTTTCACAGCACCTGAAGCTATGTGTCCTCCCCTGCACTACCCTTTCCCTTTCTTTTTCTCCCGCACCCTGTGACAAGTCAAGGGGAGGCGCCGTGCTGCTTTCCTCCTTAAATGGGCCAGAAAATGATGTCTGATGTGTCAATGCAAGACGGCCTTCTCTCCCAGAGCATGATGGATGGAGCTGTCGTTGATGCGGCCTCTCAATTAAGTGGCTGTGTCTAAACAGCGTTTATCTGCAATTTGCCTCGGTAGCAGACCACAGCATTCCTCAGCCCCCATGCTCCTCTGCTCTGACACACAGACCTGTAATTGAGGGCAAGTGTGAACATCTGTAACATCTTCAGTAGAAATCCAAGCTAAATAGAGATGATGAATGTGTTGATAATGTCTGTTGCAAAGTTGACAGGCAGTCTACTTGTTTACTACTGAGTTGTTGCTTTCATTTTCCAATTGGAATAGATGGCTTTCTGAAAAAAGGCGTGAGAAAGTATCATGTCACAGGAACAATATGATATACAGCAGTTTTCTTTATGTTTTAGTTTAATTTACTATGGAGATTTTATTTTAGCAAAGGGAATAAACTGCTTTTTGAAGAAGGGTAACTATCATTTATGTGGTCATACAGTAGCAATAATATCTCACGAACATTTTGATTTTGATTTCAGGTGAAGAAAGTTTTCCTTCATTTTGATAACACCAGTTCAGCTTATTATAGAGTTGTTTTCTTCACTTTCCAATTGGAAGATATTGCTTTCTGAAATAGTGTGAGGACATATAATATGTGTGGTGTAACAGCTGTGATACCTGTCAGCTACAATTTGAGCTCAAGTTTTTTTCTAGTGGGAATAGATAGCTTTCTGAAATCATTCATTGAATTATCATATATGTTATTATACAATATTATCTCACTAAGCTTTAGCTAGCACGCTGATTAGTCTACATTATTTTGGCTATCTTGTTCATATTGTTAGTTTGTTGAAGATTTATTTTCTCCTTTTTCTAAAAAGAGCAGATTTTTCTGGATTTTCACAAGGAATTATCATATGTATGGTGTTAGTACAGCAATATTACATCACTAGCATTTTGCTAACATCTTATTGCAGAAAGTTTCATTTAGTCGCTAATATTTTGCTAATATTTTCCTATATCATGTGGCTAACTTTTTGCTAAAATCTTGATCATCTTGTTAGCTTGTTGCAGATGAGTTTTCTTCATTTTCATTTATTTCATTTTCTTCAGTGAAAAAAACATGACTAGTATGAAGTTTTTTTCTTAAATGTGTTCTTGAAAGGTCCTAAGAAAAATGTTAGATTCATGACGTGTTCTTAAGCGTTTGTGCTCGTGAGTGAGTGTAGATTCTGTTCTTACTTAAGAACAAAATCCAAATAAGAAAACATTGGTGAACATCAGAATCTTTGTAAAAACGGGTGAAACCCATAAGTGGGTTTTAATATAACGTTTCTTCTTAAGAATGGATGGCAACGGCCCAGTGTGTTTAAAATAATTTACTAGAAAGTTGTTGTTTTTATTTTTTATTTTTTTGGTTTTAATGTGAATTAATGGCTTTTAGAAGAATCAGAGGAATTATCATATATATGGTGTTACTGCAATAACATTTTACTAGCATCATATTAAGTTCGGTTTTCCTTCAATTTGCTAATACCTTGTCTATCTTGTTAAATTATTTCCTTGTTCTTTTTCCATTTCATTCAAATTCATTTTTTTTTTAAACTAAAATGAAAAATTATTGTATGTGTGGTGTTATACCAAAATTACTGAGTGGGTACCATTTTGCTAACATCTTGTTTAAGTAAGTTTCAGTTAGTTGCTAATATTTGGTTATCTTCCCAGTTTACTGCAGAAATATTTACTTTTTATTGTTTTCCAAAACAATTTTCTTTGTTACTATAAAGAATTATCTGATGTGTGATGTTATGGCAGCAATAATACATGGCAAACATTTTGCTAGCATTGCTTTAGTTAGTTTTACTTCACTCAGCAGCCTTAAATTATATACCTAAATTATATACCTTCGTGTTTCACTCTAGAAAACTTTGTCAGCAAAGACAATAAATTCTCGCCACCTCATCTGTGGTTTTCTACAACTCTCTCATCCTCTCTGTCACAGGCGAACTCAGTGTGAGTCACATGCATGATGCTATAATTCACCGCAAGCCTGCCTGCGCCTCCTGGTTAGAATATGTACAGCAGGAGTATAGCACAACATGGGCTTTCATGTCAATCAGCAACCGGCCCATGGGCCAGTGCACGCCTTTCTGCGGGCCAGCAGCACACACAGCTCGGCTTTGTTTGGAAATGAAAAGTCGCCTGTGAGGGGCAAGGCTCGAGGTGCTAAAACGGAGGGGTCAGTGACCAAGGAGGGCCAGCTGAACGTGCTGAAACTCCTGAGTGACTCACTCTAGCCACGAGATCTGCTCTGTGAAAGGGCTTTATCGGGGCAGCCCTGCTTTGAGCTCTGTTTGCAGCCTTGATGTCGCTTCACGAAACGTTTCATGCGGCTGATGCGTCAATGAAAGAGCGTATTATACGTGCAACATGGAGGAAAGGGTGTGAACTCCACTCCTTCTGCCGTAACCCGAAGCCCCTGAGCCGCCAATTTTAAGAGGTGTGAGAAGTTGAGGAGGCCTTCATGGAGAAACAAACACTCAAGTGTGTGAGGAGCCTGCTGGCTTGCCACACCTTGACCTGTCTGAAGTGCAAGATCAGGTTAGTGTACACAACATCTCTTTTTATAGGCAATATAGAGCCTTTTCACTCTATTATGTAGGCCTCTTGGTTTTATGCTGACAGATGTGCGGTCCCTTGGTTTGCAGCGCTGCACTCTTAAAGCCTATTCACAACAAATATGACTTTCTGAGACTAAAAAATAAAAAGATGTGATTCGTACTGCAGTGGAAACTTCACATCAAGTTCATTACATGCATTTATTTATTTGTTTGTTTGTTTATTTATAATGCTGTTCAACCTAGATGTTCAATTGTAAATATACTATTATCATTTGTCTCTTGAAAATTGAAAAGTCTATGATTGTTTTTGCAAGGTTATCATTACTTTGGCCTACAGTTCACAGATTTTTCTGAAAACTTCTTATTTTGTATGTAACCAATAATTTATTCAAGCTGATTTATCCAGATAGTGAAAGTTAAGATAATTTCCAAAGAACGCATGATTATACAAAAGACTATGGGTCAACAGCAGCATCAGTGTTTAAATCTGAGCTTAGCCATGTTGTCTGCAGCACCGCCATGACCCGGAAAATATCTTCTGATGTCTATCAGCTTATGGGATGCTATTACAAGAGAGGCAGAACATGAAAGGTAGTCTGGTATGAAACATTCTAGTGGAGAAAGATGCCTCGCTTTACCGTGACAACACATACCATACAAAACCTAAATGTTTGTTAGTCTTTGGGACAAAAGTGTAATAACGTGAGGACAGTTATGCCCATACAGTTAAACATTTGACCTTCTACCCAGATGTAACTTACATATTTATGTAAGCCCACACTCATACACACATATAGTGTGTATTTATACACTGTCAGGACTTTGGGGCATAATAATAATAATAATAAAACATTGCATATTACTATGTAAGTACCTATATATAAGTATGTAATAACTATAATGTGTAACATATGTACGTTTCTGAAAGTAATTCTATACAGTACTGTGCAAAAGCATTAGGCATCTAAGCACATTATTTAACACCATTTATTCTGGAAATATGTATGCTTCTGCTTATAAAAACACCATATATCATTAAAATAAATTTAAATAAACATAAACACAGTACAAAGTGACAACTTCTTTTCCCTTCTCTTGTGAGGTGGTCTGAACAAAGTTTGGTCACCTGCACACACCTAGACATTGCATACATATATCAATAGCACACTGATTTAATATGATGAAAAATTAATTAACCCTACCAGCTGTTGGGTAATAACCACAAATAGTGCTGTCTTGAGAAGAGGTCTGTAAATGGTTGAAAACAATTCATCAAAATGCATGTCAGAAGTATATTGTATACTATCTAAGCCTAATCCTTAACCCTAACCTTAACCTTAATCTCAGTAGCAAAGAAGAAATGGTTTAACTCTTATGGTTTTAAAAACTTAAACAACTGAAGCTTTTGTTGAAAAGCAGTCTCACTCTGGTTTTCCTACAAAGTTAAGACATTTTTTTGTCCTGAAAATATACAAAAACAAACATGCACACACTCACACTCCCCTCCCTTCCCATACACACTTCTCAGAGTCACAGGTTACAAAGCCCCTGTTTGCTGACAGGTCGGAGAATTGGTGTAGCCCACATCCCCTTCCCTTATGCTGATAAAGTGCTGCGATAAGCAGGCTGGCCCCCAGCCCCCAGGGGCCCAAGTGAAAGAACAGCCTGTCTCAAACAGGAGTGGAGAATGAGTGGGAAAGAGAGAGGAATGGAGAGAGGAGGAAAGGGAAGGTTGGGGCATGGAGACTCTTACGGACGTCCAAACGCTGGATACACCCTCATATTTGCATTCTGTACCGCTGCTTTCTCAAGAAGCCCATTGCCCGTGTTGCACTGCTCAGTCTCAGAAGGAACTTTGCGGAGGGTTTTGAGGTTTGAAGGGTTGTGGGAAGTGAGGCATAGCAAAACCAAAACTGCCCGGGTCCTTTCAGAGGTGGTCTGAGGAAATGGTGGAAAATGTATGTAAATAAATGGCTGCACTGGATGTTTGGATCTACTGTTTATAGCCTTCACAGAAGACGTATCGACCAACGAGAAGGCAATGAGACTTGTAGGAACTAGTTTTATGTTAGCCTTATCAAACACATTCTTCAAGTTACTGTGTTAAGCCTGAAATAATTATTTAAATGTCAGAGCTGTCTGGTTTGATTTCGTGGGACATTTTCTGGACCACATCATGCATCTTTACATTTTAACGTCAAATGCACAGGCTCAAAAAAAAAGTCAATGTTTAGGTCTCAAACACAAAATTAACCTTATACTGAAGGCGTGATGTAGATAGTTCACTCAGACCTCAGAAGACACATCCTTCACCAAATGTTTTGACTGAGTTCTCTTTGAAAACTCTTTCAACATGCTTACAATCATCAGATTTATCCACTTGGGGAAGGGGTCCACAGCACAACTCACATCACAAAATGTTCTTTAGCACATTGTATGCAATTACATATTCCCACCACAGAGGTCTCGAAATCCCCAAAACTTAAATAGTGTGGCTTTAAAATTTCATTTGACTAATTACTTTTTTTCAATTCAACTGTTCCCTTACACTAAACACTCCCTCTAAAACTAACATTAACATCAACCCAAAACACAAACTTAGCCCTAATGCTGCTTCCGATTCTAACACTAAACCTAACGCAAGTTTTACCAGACGATTTAGAAACAATTTGAACATTTATAGACAAGCAATAATGGACCGAAGATTAATTTTTGACACTAAACCAATATCCAATCCAGAAACTCACATTTGATTACATAAAAATGCAATTAATTTCATTTATGCCATGTTTCAGAGTTCATTCAAGCCATCCTACAGATGTGCAAGCTCATAACCATAATGCATGCTCTCCTGTAGCACTGTACTGGGGAGTGGATTGCTACTGAATATTCTGCTGATGCCATCCTCCTACAGTTTGCCTGAATGTGCATTTCTACTATGAATGTGTTTTAAAACAGGGTTTGGCCAAAAACTTAATCTCAAAACTATTGTAAAACAGTGTATCAGATGTCAGGCAGCATACAAACAACTAACTCATATTTTTCACAAGTGTTTCAAATGTCCAGTTGTCCATGTCATGGGTTACTGACAAAGCTTGGCAACTCTGGAATTTCAGACATGTTGTTAACAGGATTAAATACATGTAAAAAGTGTATTTTTAATTTAGAAGTTTTACTCCAAAGTGGATGATCTAGGTACTTTTCAAAAGGTTACAATCTACTGTAAACAATTCTGACTATAACAGAGAATCTCTTATCAAACCACATTGAATGACTGTTTACATTTATAAGCAAAATTTTGAACGGCCTCATTTAAATGACGTTTTGTTGATTTTCTAATTGAAAATAAGTTAACACACCCTTTACCGAGAACACATTTAAATGTGGAATTTCTTTGCTAATTTTGGTGCACAATTTTTATTTCTTTGATCAGTGTGGCATATTCGGAAAAATAAAACATAAATTGTGCCATAACTTTGACACAGGCCACTTTTTACATTAAATTCAGCAAATAAACAGTAATTGTTCATTAAACTGTGCAGATGTACAGGATGTGTTAACTTATTTTCACTTAGAAAATCACAAGACAACATTTGGGCACCTAAACCTTTGCATACAAACGTACATCTTAACATTTACTGATAAAGAAATGTTACAAATTGGAGGAATTCCCTTTAAATATGTTAACAATTTCAGACGGACATCCTTAACATGCCTTACTTAAGAGTAACCAGACTGTTTACAGTCTGCTTTTATTGCAGTCAACTCTCACATTCTCCACTAGAATCAGGACTCTCTCAATCTGTGTGTGCCTGTGTGTGTTACACTCACGCCACCAGCTGGGGAGAGGCAGTCGTGTGTTTACATTAACTAATGAGCTAATTACCCAGGTCCTAATCTGCTGCACTTGTGTCATTTCACAAGAATGCTCCTACACTCAAACGCTCTCAGATTATGAGCCGTTTCCTGTCTGTCAGAGAGTGACTACAAGGCCCTCTTTTTTTCCTCTCCACGCTGCAGAAGTGTTGACTAAATCACATGTGAACTCTTTTGACACCGCCATCTATCACGGTGGACTTGGACTGCTGGCCAGTGAGATGATCAGTCCTGCCCTAATCTGACACACCTGATCCAGCTAATTAAGCCTTCAGGAGAATCTGAGTATCATAGCCAGGTGTGCTAGATTACAGCTGGAACCAAGCTCTGCAAGAAAGCAGCAGGAAAAGTGACCACCCATCCTGCCTTTCGTTGGACAGTCTAAAAATGATGTTCCACCTGTCAAAGGTCAAAGGGGAAATATTGAAAGTGTTCTTATTTGGTTTCGATTTTAAAAATGACCATTTTAAATATGTACAAAATGCAGTTATTCCCAATTTTAAACATAGAAAACCAAACAAAGAGCTACTACACAGCTGAAAGTGTTGGTGATGGAGGATGTCTGGATTGAGAAAATGAAAGTAGAAAATGCAAACTGGAATAAACTGGAAGAAATTAGGAGAAATATTCTGGAGTTATCACTTTTTGTTGTATTTTGAAGATTTTGAAATAACTATCATATAAATGTATAACACCTTCACCTCTTCACCTTTTCTGCCAGCTGATACTCAAATTGCTCCATTTGATTTCATGCAGGTGTTGTTCTGGGTCAAGTATTGTTTAGATCTCTTCCTGTCCAATACCGAAAGCCAATCAGTGTTCACTTAATACACAGCTCCACCTCTTCCAATGGCACATAGTTGAAACATCTAAGCATCTGTGAGCTACACTGAACCATGAATCCCTTCTCTGCATCTCAAGGCAGACAGGCTATGTTTATGCTTAGCTTAGCAGAAGTACAGATCAAACTTGATATATTCGTTATCACTACTTAAAAGTAAAACTGTATGCTGCCTATTTATAGAATTTATTTTCCCAAAAAAATGATATAAACACTGATGTGTTCATATAATATTTATGTACAGGTGGTCACACTTTATTTGGATAGTTGACTCCAGATGCTTTGTAGATACTTAATTTACGTTAAGTTACATTCAACTAAATATCTATTACATTTACTACAATTTTCTACAACTCTAAACCTGGCTCTAATCCTAACCCTAACCGTAATTTCAACCCAAAACCTAAACCCAAACCTTGCCCTGCTCCTACCATAATCCTGATCCAAATCCTAACCCTAATCCCACCACTGTTTAGAATTAACTGAGTTTCAACAGATAGTTTGTTACCAATTTGAACATCTGTAGATATTTTGTAGGGGACTATAGTGGACTACCCAAATAAAGTAAGACCAAAAATTGTGTATTGTTTAATAACAATTGCCCCTTCCCCCATCCTCCAACTACCACCACCCCCATCACCACTATCACCACCTTCCCCAACTGCACTGTCTTTGAAAAGCAGATACATCCTGCAGTTGAACTTTTGAGCTAAGTTTTCTAATGCTAACACATCTACATCACTCAGCTATTCATTAATGTTTATTAGGCCAGAGGCACTTCATCAAAAATATGTATGCTATGCTAAGAGAAGATGCTGTAAAAACATGAACAGTACCAGCATGTACCATCACCACGACACTATAATATAACTAAAATCATAATCACTCCATTACCACCTCCCTTCTCAGAAGACGAAAAGAAAAAAACAACCAAAAAATGCTTTCCAATGTGATGTTACAGGATAAGTTCAGTGAAGTGTGTTAGATTAGATTGGGGAATGAATCAGTCAATCAGTACCAGACTCCTTTCAACAGGAATGAACATCAGTATGCGTTAAGTTCAGAATATAGTTCAGACTAATGCAACGCCACTGGACAGTTCAACACGCTTGGAGTAGAACATTAACTGCCAACTCTGTTACATCAGCTAACAGATGCCTTTTGTTGGCTAGCATCATGCTGAGTGATGGGGTTAGAGGGAGGGCCACCTAGAGAGACTGAGGCCAATTATGCCCATTTATGTCCTCTTGGACTTCCTGGCCATGGGTAGCTGTGGCATAACTGGGGATCAAACTTGTGATCTCCCGATAACAGCCATTCAAGAGCCCAGTGCTGTAATCATTTTTGACTAATTTCAGTAATGATCTGCATCTGCTTAAATGTTTTCTCTTCACTGCTGTATTAGATTAAATCAGGACTGAAACAAAAGCAGTGGCTGATATGTAAAACCCCTCATGAGATACAACAGATCTCCTTCACATTTCTCCACAGTTCTCCTACAAATTGTCAACCAAATATTATAAATAAATATTTAATGCAACACTCCATCATTTGCAGGGATTCCTGATTTGGATATTAAGTGGAAGAAAGAACAGTATGAAGAAATAAAAAGTTAGAAGAAAGTACTAAAGGAAAGTGGCAAAGTGGCTTTAGAGCATGAAACACTGGAAGAAGAACCTTATGTGTTATTTGCTTATTCCATGAGCCAGAGCAAAGATGGCCCTTCTCAAGAGGGAAGCATTCAAGCAAGAGATTTCCTCAATGCTCCAAGTACGAGTCCAGCATTCAGACATGAGGCACGTCTGTGGATATTTAAACGGCCATTGTTTGTTTTCTCTCCTGACCCCATGTGTGCATGCAGCTCCAGAATAAAGAGGTATGTCTTTTGAAGGGGGATCACACCGGGAAACACATGAGGAAGGAAATCTTTCTTTGGTGTTTTTTTTTTTTCTTCTGTATTGATGGAAAGACTTCCCCCTCGAATAAAAGAAACGGTCCAGTCTGCCTCTGTGTGGAGTAACCTGCCTGCTTCCTTTCCTGAGAAACCTCCCCTCTGAACAATGAACGGCAGAGTAGCGGAATGACGGCCACGTTCAATTCCAATCCACAGATCCATTTTTTTTATTAGTCACACATGCCATTTTGTTGAAAGACAGTAAAACAGTTGACATGGTTCATTGTTTTTGGTATGAATCACTGAAATCTTGGGATGCTTGGAGTTTTTGGTCATTTTCTACCAAGCATATTGAAACTAATATGATGGCAAAAGAGCCATAATTAGGAAAGAGAACAATACAGTCCATTCACATAAAAAATAACTAAATCATGTGTTGTATAATAAAATTTTAGGTAAAAATAAGGGTAACAGTCTTTTTAGTTATAGTAGTTATTACTATTACTTAGTAACTGATTAATTACTTACAAATTTAGCATACTGTGAATTGATATTTCAAATTGTCATTAATTCACAGCTTATTTACTCTTAACTAACTGTGTACTAACTGCTGCTTATCACACTGCCAATAAACTGATAGATATATGTAATCAAATAAACAAATAAAAAAAAATTGTCTTTACATTATTCTGCCACTGTGCAGTGTTGTATGGAACACAGTTCTTGGGCTTTACTGGCCACTTTACCTCACCTCCACATATTCGGCTGACTCCGCCCAGAGCTGTCTTTACATTTTCAGCACTAATTTCTTCTCACTTCCTATCACTTGACCATTATTTGTTACATTATGTGAGCCTAAACTAATTATCTTCACTGCTATTTATACTATGAACTCACTATAACAGAATCAGTAAAGCCCAAATACTGTGTTTCATAACACAATAGAGGAAAAATGTAAGCTAAATCACAAGATTGATTAACAGACCATTAACAAGGCTAACCCAGAACTACTAGTAGGTTCTCATGTTTCTCCTTTATATCACACTTGTCAGTTCATTATCAGTCTAAGAAGCACTCATCAGATTATTTGCAGCCTGGTGTAATAAGCACTCAGCAGTTCATTGGTAGAGTAATAAGCACTTATCAACTCATTGGTAGAAAAACGACTTGTAACAGTTCATTGGCAGCATACGCACATATCAGTTCATTTGTAGTGTAATAAGCACTGATCAGTTTATTGGTAGAGTAAGACACACTTGTTAGCTCATTGGCAGTGTAATAAACACTTATCAGTTCACTGATAGTGTAATAAGCACTTAATAGTTCATTGGTAATGTAATTAGTATGTGCCAGTTAATTGGTAGTGTAATGAGCACTTATTAGGTAATTTGCAGTATAAGCACATATCAGTTTACTAATAGTGTAATAAACACTTAAAAGTTTCTCAGTACTTTAATAACTACTCAACAGTTCACTGGTAGTGTAATAAGCACTGAGCAGTTTATTGGTAGAGTAAGATGCACTTGTTAGCTCATTGGCAGTGTAATAAACACTTATCAGTTCACTGATAGTGTAATAAGCACTTAATAGTTCATTGGTAATGTAATTAGTATGTGCCAGTTAATTGGTAGTGTAATGAGCACTTATCAGTCAATTGGTAGTGTAATGAGCACTAATCAGTTAATTTGCAGTATGAGCACATCAGTTTATTGATAGTGTAATAAACACTTAAAAGTTTATCAGTACTGTAATAAGTACTCAACAGTTCATTGGTAGTGTAATAAGCACTTAAACAAACATATCACTTCACTGATAGTGTAATAAGCACTTAACAGTTCATTGGTAGTGTAATAAGCACTGAGCAGTTCATTAGCAGTGTAATAAGCACTTATCAGTTCATTGGTAGTGTAATAAGCACTTAAACAATTTATTTGCAGTATGAACACATATCAGTTCACTGATAGTGTAATAGGCACTTAACAGTTCATTGGTAGAGTAATAAGCATTTATCGGTTCATTGGTAGTGTAATAATCAATAAACAGTTCTTTGATAGTGTAATAAGCACTTATTAGTTAATTTACAATATAAGCACATATCAGTTCTTTGATAGTGTAATAAGCACCTATCAATTATCATTAATTGATACTATCAATGTTTGCTGTATGATAAGCACATATCAGTTCATTGTGGTAATATAGTAATATAATTAGTAATAATTTGCATCCCACAATGTAAAGTTTTTACCATGTTTTCCAGAATAAACAATGTTCAAAATTCTTCAAGCAATGTTACATCAGAAAGAACCACCAAATTAAAGTCACTTAACAGATAATTGTAGCCTTCACCACCTCTCCCCTAAAAAAGTATGAACCAGATCAAGGATCTAATAACACCTTATTGTCATGCTCAATTTGTAAAGCTTTACCAGCCCCTAAAGATCCATTCAGCATGTGTCTCTTGTTCCCTGTATTTAATCCCCCCTCCAAGGCCCAACACACACTTCTCTCACTTCTTCTTGCTTTTTCCCCTCTGTGTCTTCAGGCGGTTCTTATACTTGGCCACCCGACATCAGGTTACACTCCGGCTCTGTTCCGTCATGTTAGCAAACAAAGCCCTCACAGCGCACTCACAGCCTAATAGCTTCTAATCTTACACACAATGACGCCTTTCACTGATAGAGCTGCTGTGTGTGTAACTGTGCACATGGGCCACTGTGTACATGACACAACCTAAAGGCACTTTGTGTGAGTGTGTTTGTGGTTTCCCACTCTAACACACTAAGATTACACCATACAGATAAAAAAAAAAGATTTTGAAAGGAAAAGCAATGTACCCTAGCACTAACCCTAGGAGTACACCAAGTGTTCTGTGTGGTGTAAGCAGGTAAGGCAGAAAACAATGCTGTTTTTCAACAGTGTTGACCCCTTAAAAGGTCAGGGCCTGCCAGTGGGCCCAAAGTTTTATTACACACTTTCATAACCTAAGAATAGCTAAACCAGTTTGCATTGAAGTACCTGTAGTTACTGAATAATAAGCTTAAATATGTAATAAGCCTGAGATTTTAAGGGGCTAATACTTTCAAATAGTTAGCATGTTATAATATCCAACATTCAGCCCATATCCAATCTTGGTGGTGTGTTGTTGCCATTTAAATCATTATATAACAATATAAAAAAAAACAAATATGCTGGTTTGGTAAAGTGGAATTCCAGTGATTTTTCAAAATGAAACCATCAAGATGTAAATAAAGTCATGCAGATTGGTTTGATGTGAAACGCTTCATTATAAAGAAACTTACCTAGTTAGAATTGTTCACAGTGGAAGACAGGGATCAGATATCTAAACAGTTCATTGCCTTAACAAGCTCCGTCACAGAAAGTTATTGTATGAAATGAGAATATTATTGCATGTCTGAGATATTGTTTTATGATAATTTTGAAACTACATATAAAATTCAGAAGATGTGCAGGAATACTAGTGTTTTCGAATAGTAAATAAAATTTGATTTTTGAAATATTGATTTCGATATCGCGACCACTGGTTCCCATCACCACCACTGTACAGAAATCTGAATCATTGAGTTTCTCTACAAGGAGCCACCACATCACATCACCCAATGACTTTGTATACATCTCAACATTTACAAATCGGTGGAATTCCCCTTCATACTCCATCAGCAGCTTGTCTGATTTAATTTAAAAAAGGACCAAACTGGATGGTAACAGTAAATACTAGACTTTCTTTTGGACAGCTTTGAAAATGGATACACCAACATCAAATCACAATGCATTACTTATTTGATTCCTGCTTGAGCAATATGTACTCAATAAATTGAACTAGACCTCACAAAAGTAACTTGAGTACATTAATTAACTGGACTGATCAATTATTCTTTCTACTTAATATAGTTCAACTAATGACAGTAGAAGAAGCAACACAATGTGTGGGTTTAATTTAGATCTGTGTAATTTAGCTGAGTTGTTACTGTACTACGGCCATCATGGAAACATGGTCAACAGCAGGGAACATAACTCGCTCTACAGATAACATTAATGAAGCCAGATGATAAACAAGGGAAGGTAGGCCAGGTGAGAGGTCCGGCAGAGCCTAGTTACAACCACAATCTGACACACCTGCTCCAGCCAAACAAACCTCTTTTGAAGTCCCTGATTGGCTGAATCAGATGAATTAGAGCTAAGTAAGGGGCAGGGCAGCTTACTGGATACAGGTTGGAACAAAATTATGCGGGAAGGTAGCTCTTCATGACCAGGGTTGGAGACTACTGAAAGATTTTGAATTTTACTAAACAAGATTGCACTGACCAAACAAACATATAACAAATAAATGACAGTGTGTGTCAATAAAACAGTGCATCACCAAGTAACATAGGAAGGGAGCAATAAATAAATAAATAAATAAATAAATAAGATTAAATTAAACACTGCATTGCAGTTTTCAATTATGGCAGTTGTTCTCCAACCAATCCTCAGGGACTCCCAGATGGTCCAGATTTTTGCTTCAATCTAGCTTGTTACACCTGGAAAAAGAGCCAAAATTTGGACTGCTTGAGGGTTCCTGCGGAGCAAAGCGAGAACCACTGTTTTAAGGTATTTGTCCATATTTCCCTTTCATGTACATGCTTGTGAAAATCTCACATCCATAAATGTTTGTTTTCCTTTTAAGGGCCCACAAATTACACATCTTGTTTTTTTTCCTTTGAGAACCACTGATTTGTAACTAATTTGTGTCAATTTATGTACCAAAATGACCAATTTAAATGACCCTTTTCCAAATCCATTATAATTAAATAGGCTTTTGAATACATTCTTAAACAAATTTATTTATTTATTTATTTATTTACTTATTTACTTATTTGTGTTTATTTAATTTATTTAGCACTATGTTAAAACTAAAAATAAAATAGAAATTGTGAACGAAAATTTGCAGAAAAAAATGCTATATTAAAGCTTGTTCCGTGTAGAGGGTGTGTTAACTTGTTTTTCATAAAACATGTCAAGTTTTGAGTGCTGCATGTACCTACCTTCATTTTTGTGATGCCACAAAAACAAAGTTTTCAAAACAAGCTGTTTGCAGCTGTTCTTTTTTGAGATGCTGACTCTGATATATAGACTGTAGCTTTGATCAAACTCCATCAAAAAAACAAACAAAAAAAAACAAAACAAAACAAAACAAAACAAAACAAAACACGGACTGTCCATGTTAAAGGCCCTTTATAGTATCTCACTGCTGTTGGAACAAAACCTTGTATATGTAGAATAAACACTATACAGGAGAAGAAATAATTATACTGTAATTTTAATATAAAACTTTTTTCCAAGGTCATTTCTTTTGGTCTGTTCATCATGGAATTGTGAAATACACACAATGTGAAGCACAACAGGCATTTTCAAATTAGGTCAAAAACTGGAAAATGACAAAAATGGAGATACGAGGTTTTATTCCGACTGCAGCGATATATTGCAATACATGCAAACGCTGACCAGCATACATTTCCAAGCACCAGCTAGCAATCAATGCAAGAAGAAAATGCAAAGTGTCATGTACATGTAAAAATAGCTCAGCCTTATTGTTATTGAGTGGGGAGGCTTTGCGAATGGCTGTCATCCCTTGTGATTGCTGACTTAGTCCATATATGTATCCCACATTTGGCTGGGTGTATTTTTGGTCTTCATGGTCTGGCTGTTGGCAGTGGAGCTTGACTTTGTCTCGCATCCAGACACACACTGACCTCTGACTGCCAACTCTACACAATCTGCTCTTACGTAACCGAGCGTAGGATCGCTTAAACAGCCCCACATGTGCACACAGCTTGTGTGTGTGTGAGAGAGAGAGAGAGGGAATGAGTTCTGGACTCCAATCCTAAGGCTGACTTTACATTCACTGTAAAAAAATACTGTAAATGCACAGTAACTTACTGGCAGCATAGTTGCCAGGTAGTTACTGTAATTTACAGCATTGATACTGTAGTTTCCAGCAGTGACATTTTGTACTGATTTTGTGTAAGACTATAAGTTGACATCAGAAAATTGCAGTAATAAACAATATTTTATTTTCTGAATATTATAAGCAAATATCAGGAAATGAAAAAAAGTTAAATTGCAGCGTAAATACTTTTTAAACAGTCAAACTAAACAGTCAGTTTTTCACAAATGTAAACAACCATTATCTCAAAAGCTAACAGGCTCCTCCAATAAGTTTTAGATGGCCTTTAAGTTGAAGCAAGGATAAGCTGACAAATTACACTACACAAAGTAAAAATATGTCTTCAAAAGTCCAAAAGTTAGCAGCTTGAGCTGTATGGTATTAAACAAAATGGGAAACTGAATGTACACCACCATTAGCTTTGTGCTAACACGACTGCAAAAATCCTGTAAAGACTCTATAGTCAGCTGAAATTAGCATTATCATAGCAGTAGCAATTAGATACTTACAAAGACAAAAAGGATGTTTTCAACATGAAAGCTCCTACTGTAAAATCTGCTGTATAATTGCATATATAACAAACAAACAAAAATAAAAGTCAGTAAATTCTCCTGAATATCCCATGCTTTATTTTATTGTTGATACAGATTATACTAGGTAAGCTAGCAATAGAAAGCTCATGGATAGCTAGCTAGTGCTGGATAGCTGGGCTAATGTTAACTTACTTCACCACTAGTTAAGTAGGTTCACATATATTAATGCAGCTCAGCCTTTTAAAATTAAAATTTTGTAAAACTGAAAAATATGAATTACACTAATTTAAATTATAGTGAACATAATGGTTCTTTGATGGTTCAGGAAAGTACTTTGGTGCCTAGTTTTACAGTAAAGCTGATGAACAGGCTTTTAAACACATTTTTTATTTTATTTTATTGAATGTTTTCATATATATATATATATATATATATATATATATATATATATATATAACTCATTAAAAGATACACAGTTGGGCCATAAACCACTGTTGTTTTTAGCTTGTAACAATCTATGTAGTTAGGTTATCAATTTTCTTCTCCCTTGAGAATCACCTTTTTTTAGTTTAGGTGATTCTACATTGTGAAAATTAGTACAGGAGTGTAGACCAAGATGTAATTGCAGATGTTTTGGATATCCAGAATGTTATAATACATCAAAAATGTTTGCTGCTAATCTAGATGACTACTGGAATATTTGAATGTCTTGTGACTTTGTCTATTTTTGATTAGCTCACAATCACAATGACATTGTGTTATGTTTTTATGATGGGTCATTGAGCAAGTGTGGTAGAACTGACGTCCTTTGACAGTGACAATAGTTAGTGCTGAGGGATTGCCTGGTAATTTGAAACAGCATCCTCATTTTCTATCGTCAAACCGCAGCACATCAGCGAAGAGACAGTATGCCTCTCAGGTTTCAGGACAGGCTGAAATACAGCAGTAATGCAGAACGCAGACGGTTTTTCCCACACATTTGCGACTGCACTGTTCAACTCTGTCAAATTAAAGTCTCCGGGACCATTTCTCATCTGCACCGCGACGGCTGTTTGCTTTTGTTTTTAATTCCTGTAGATGCTCGAATGAAAGGTGCGGAGTGGAGCAGCGGTGGGGAGGGGGCAGAGGACTGAGAGATTGGTCACGGCCTTTTGCAAAACCTACAAGCCAATGTGGTTATTAATAGAAGAAGAATAAATACACACAAAAAGGAGAGGAGGTGGGCTGCTGCTGGTGCAAAAAGAGAGGAAGAGGAGGTGGAGGGGAAAGAGGGGGCTGGACCCAAGAACCATCTGTCCATTACAGGGCATCTCAGCTGTATGGTATGTTCAGAATTCATTCCGGGATGCTGGAGCAGCAGAATCACCGAAGGGCAAACTGGGGTGATCAAAATGATCCGTACAAAAGGAAGGAAAGAAAGAACTGGCCGTTCACTTCGCCCCGGCCAAAATATAGCTGAAAGCCAAGAATTAGAGGAGGGAGAAATGGCATGATTCATTCTTAAGTGTTTGATGTCTTTTTTTTTTTCTTTTTTGCGTAATGCTGTACTGAAAAATTAAATTTGCACAATATTCCCTTTGCCAATGTGGAGTGCCAAGTGGAGCTTTAGTTTTGCACTGGATCAGTGAGAATAATGTAAGTAATAGAAGCTTATACAGCATTATTTAGAGTTTTTGTTGAGTTGATGACACTATATAACATACTGTTATCTAAAGGAACACAAATATATCACAAAGCCAAAAACAATGGTCTGTTTGTCCATTTTTATAGTTGACAGAAGGTCGTACTGTGTCAAAAACCAGACAAGCAAGTCTGTTTGAGATTACTAAACAACTGGACACAGTTTGTGTTTGATTTTTCCATTGAGCTATTCTCAACCACTGCTAAAAGTCACAATACACTCACACTAAAAAAAAGATTATTCTTCAAGGTTTATTTAATAAAAACAAAGGTACTATATAGAACTATGAACTCTCAAGCATGTAAGCATGTAAATGGTTCTTGGAGTGTTCAGGGTTCTACATATTAGCAATTGCCTATGCTAAAGAATTCTTGAAGAACCATCATTTTTAAGAGTGCACTTGAGTTGCATATTGACTGTGATGCAGGACTTGTCTTAACACTTATTAAGACTACCTTAATATTGTAAATGAATAAAACTATTCATTGAAAATCATTTGTAACCCTAAATATGGCTTTTCCTGTCAGTTTTGCTATGATCATGTGCCATGATTAATGCAATGCTTTTCTCCTGCAGCTCACAGCTGCATTTTGTCACCATTTCCACTGCCAGTGGAATACTTCTGCAGAATTTGGTTACCTATCTTGCTGGGGGACCAAGCATGCTGAGAATGGAATGTATGGGTGTAACTTGTAATGATAAAAACACTATTTAACTCTATAGCCTAACAATAGCTCAATCAGTTTGCATTAAAATCTCTGTAATTTCTGAATAATCAGATTTAGTATGTAATAAGCCTGGGATTTTAAGGAGTTAATCATCATCACAGAATCTACCAGCTAGCCAGAATTGCTGACTCTCACTAGAGACATTATAAAGGATGAGGAGACAGTTCAGTGGTTGAAATATGACTGTGAATGATCATAACACTAATGGTGTCTGTTTATGCCTTTCAATAAAAAGAGCCAATTGGCTTACTGGTGAATCCGCAAGTGAGAAAAATCCTTCAACACTGTAGAGATATGTGCATGTGCAGCAGCCAAAACAACCTAAAAAACATGTTTTATGCGCTTTATTTGAACAAAACTCTACTATTTGAACTACTTTTGTCAGGTTTGACCTGCGATTTCAAATATATTTGTGAAATGGTATGTTTTGGTTTCATAGATCTCTTTTTATTCAAAGAGCCTGGTCTTATATCACTGGATATAACTGTTGGGGGCATTGCCAAGATGGCCGCAGAGTGGACAGACTTTGCTAAAAGAACTTTGCTCTCACATGAAGACAAATGCAGAGACAATAGTAAATAAGAACTTGAAGCTCCTCCATTGTTGCTATTGCTTTTTGTGCTTATTGTTAAAACTAGATTCACCTGACAAATCAGGTGACCACACAAGCTAAAGAACTCCACTTACTTTCACAGTTCTGGTCTTTGATGAAAAACACAGGTACTCATCCAGGATGGATTTGGATTCAGATTTGTGACCATACTGTGCCGTAATGTACATTCAGGTGGGCAAATATTCTACTAAAATTTTGGTTGGATTAGCCATTGTGCTATACTGGATTAACATAAGTCTTCTGCTATATTGGATTAGCAGACTTGACATACAAACTACAAACTAACCAACCCTTTCAAGTTGTTTTGCCTCTTTCCATTGAAAACTGCATTTACTGCTTGCAATGCTTCAGTTATTTCCTACAGACTGCAGGCTTTTCTATAATGAAAGGCTTTTTTTTTCTTGAAGCTGAGTCAAAGCTGACAGGATTTTAGTCAGGCTTTACTTTTAAGACTTTTAACATTTGACTTGCATTCACACCCCAGAGACTCGAGATTCACATGAAGTGACTTGTGAACATCCCTGTGAGGCGGTTTAGAAAATGTTTTCATATTCATCTTGGCTCACTGTAAGGATTTTGGCTTAGGAGCGTACAGGCCATATTTCTTCACAAGCTATCACTTTAAGTCTTTTAGGCACTTAAACAGAATAAACACATTATATTTTACCAAAGCTATGCCTTAAAGGTCATGTGCAGCAGGAGTGCAACAATTGTGATTATTTCTAGTCATATTGCAATTGTGCATTTATTAAAGGAGATTAACAGTTGATTAGAATGTTTCAAATGCTGCAGCACAAAGCACGTTCTGCAGGAATGGATGTAATTGGGCGTCTGTCATTCATCACAATGTGTGCAGGAACATCTGAGACCAGTCAGTGAAAAAAAAGCCTGCAATTTAGAGCTTATTTGACGAGTAGCAATGTTTATAAGAACAAATGCATGTCGGTGAAGCAGAAGGCTTATTAGCAAAAGGAACGCAGCCTTTCGTGACTAACTGCTGGGGCCAAAACTATGAGTTCAATTAATATACAATTAATAGCTCCAGCCCAGCCGTCTATTATGGCTTGTTACTTATGTAGGTACTAGTATTACATTTTGAAGCTTACTTATGCCAAAGCCATTCCAGTATCCTTTTAAAAAGGCCTGGAATGGAATGAAATAGTGCTGCTGTTTGTATTGGAATGACTCAGGGTAATATGGTGCTGTACTGAAATATGTTTGATTTGGATGCAGTCGCACTGGTGTTTAACCTATGTCGGTCATGAACTATCCCACTAAGACTATAACTGGACTTCCCTACTGTGGAGGTTTGTGCACATGTTGCAAAAGCCCAATAACTCAATTAAAAGAGGAGGGCTAATGTGAATGGGTGCACAGTGACATGGTGCAGGCGGTTTAAAAAAAAAAAAAAGATAGTGGTATGTTAAATGTAGCCAGTAAAAGAGTTGTTTTTGTAAAAGTTTTATCTCAGCTTGTATTGTTTATACAACCCCTTTTGCTAGCTTTTGTCTCTGATAAAATGTAGATAAACCAATACAACCAACAATTCAGTTTATCATCTATCAAACTCATGCACAATATATTCTTAGTTCAAATATATGCCTTTTTTTCCACTTGTTTTTGGGGAAGTTATCAGCCAGTGTACTGATACCATATGGTTGTTTTTTTATTGTTACCTTTCAAGAGAAGGTCAACATTTGGTCGAGAGTGGGGGTAATTTTAAAGCAAGCATTATTTACAGCCATTTGGATTAATGAAAAAGAAATACAGCATAAGCTTAGTGTGTTGAATTCAAAATTTCTCTTTTAGAGTGACTTGATATAAAAATGCTTAGTTTTACTGAGTCAGAATTGTTCGTAGTGGTGATGATAGGATCCAGATGTCTGAAGAGTAAAAAAAAAATAAAAAATACCAGTAAAAGCAACAAAAGCAAAATCACAAAATGTTGTTACATTAGATGCTCACAAATGCACTGCCTGTTGTCTGAGACATTGTTTTATAATAGTTTTCAGATGAAATTTTAGCCAATATATGTATCAGTACTTATCAGTGGAGAACTTTCACATCCAACACAACCTCACAACACCCAAAAAGCATTTTTTTTCAAACTGACTATGGATCAGACAGAAATAACAGAGCTAGTTTAATTTAAGGCACAGTTAAATTCACTTTGATATGGATATATCTGATTTAACAATGCATTCAGTGCTAGTAAACTATATCATCTTCTGAGATTTGATTATATTGAGATTTTTAGAGAGATTGCCCATTTCATCCTTTTATAATACCAATAACTTCAGACTTACTGCAAAACACAAGAAGCTGTTAAGAAAACCACAAAAGTGAAATACAATATAAAGAGTCAAAGCCCCATAAACAGATGGTCCAAAATTTATTGAAACTGTAAAAGAGCCGCTCAGCAAACCTAGGACTTCAGTCGATGGTGGGACTTGCAAGGAGTGGAATATAAAGCTACAAATCTAATGTAGCTGTCTATGTTTTTGAGTTCAGATCCAAGCAACCAGCCCTAAATAATAAATAAACACACACCATTAATATCAAATAACCTACTGTCTTTCTTCTGGCAGTTGGTGCCAGTAACCTATTACTCAACTTCTCTGTAATTACAGCAAAAAGCATCCATTTACTCCAGGGCCTAAACACTTACTGATATATGAGCCCCCATTATCCACCACTGCAAGGTTTAACATGTACAGAAAATTGGGAATCAATGTTTTTAATAATGTAAAACCAAATTCTTGAGGATACATGTGTTAAATAATCCTAATATGATACTACTACTCTACAATTTCATAGTGCTTACTAATTTGTAAGAATGTCAGAATTCACCATTTAATAAAATATACAAGTATATGTGCCTTTATTATCCACCATTACTGTTTAAAATGTATATGTACAGGATGGCACATAATAATATTAGATAATCTTAGGTAATGCAGGTAGAGAGATATGATTTAATATAATTAAAACTAATAATTAATAGTAACCTACTAATTAAAGAAAGGGAATCAAACTAAAAACAGACTAAAGTTCCAATCATTATGATTTATTATCACACAGCTTATCTAACATCATAAAATGAATGCAGCAGTCAAACAAACATGTTAAAACATAAAAAATGTTCACTGCATTCCTGTGGTGATAAAGAACAATGAATATTATTATACCTTAAAATATTTAACCAACATTAATGTGTCTTCACAAAACGTCTATGTGAAAATAGTAAAGTTTGTGATTTTGTTTTGGATACAGCAGAGCTGCTTTGGCGGCGAGGAGTTGTTTTCCTTCGGCCGCTGATAAACACTGAACACCGCGGGGAGAAAACTAAGAGGCTGCGACAGACCAAATAAACGCGGCAAGAGACAAAGAATCGCGCTAGATCAAACTGGATAAGCCGAGCAAATAAAGGTTTCTGAGTGCAGGAATGGTGCGGCGGTGAAAACGTGTATATATCAGGTCATGTGAGGGAAGACTTTGCCATTTTGCCGTGTGCAATACACAGAGGTTTGCAAAGTGCTCTTGAAAGACTTTCTGCTGTTTCAAAAGATTCTTATAAAAATAGTCTGAAGTCCTCTGAATTTTATGTTTAATCCCAGTTTGTGAGATTGTATGTTTCCATTTCTCTGTATAATTATAGCTCTCAAAATGTAGATTTAGAATGTTATACAGTTATGTGCAAAAGGTTAGAGCATGGTCAAATAACATGTTTTGTTAATTCTCTAAGTGAAAATAATTGACCACATTCTTTACTGAGAACAAACTTAAATTTGGCATTTTTCTGCAAGCTATAGAGCACAATTTTAATGCATTTGCTGAGTTTAACATATTGGAAGAAAATAAAACATAAAGTATATAACATGCCATATTTTGCACAGGTCTATGTTTGTTTGTTTGTTTTTTTTGTTTGTTTGTTTGTTTGTTTTTTTCCTTTTTTCCTTTTTTTTTGCATTTTTTTTTGTGCATTTAAATATGCAGATGTTTGACAAGGGGTGCCCAAACTTTTGCATGTATCTGACTGTAATCACTATAAACACAATTCTATTGTCTGTAATGTTTTTAAATTTGAAATGATACATTTTAATAATGAATAATTAAAAGATGCTTGCATAAAGGTGAACAAACACATAAAGGTGTATAAACACAAAAATATAATATGAACTATACAAATTCACTTAAAAAATAATCATTTGCAAACTTAAAATGAATACTTATTTTAATTTATTGGAATATTTCTTGACAAATCCGATTTTTAAATCACTTACAGAATGTTACAAGTTACAGAAATCGTGAGAAAATAAACCTATAATAAATTTGGGGCACATAAAAACAAACAAACAAACAAACAAAAACATAAAACACTCATTATGCACCATTAGAACTACTCAGGAAAGAGAGAAAGAGATAGAGTGTGAAAGAAAGGGAGAGAGAGAGTGAAAGAGAGAGAGAGAGAGAGAGAGAGAGAGAGAGAGAGAGAGAGAGAGAGAGAGATGTGGGAGCAGTGAGGGGATCATGAAAGGCAGGGTTAAGGCGTGAGGTTAGTGGGCCGCTGATGGCTCAAAGGCTGAAAAGCTACAGAGGAACCAGCTCTCTCATGGTGGGCCTGTTTTCCTAACTGAAGCAGCAGCGGCTCTGGAGGTCCGAGGGACAGCTGCAGGAAAAGGGGTGTGGGTGGGGGGGGTGGGGGGCCAAGAGAGAAAAAGGCCTGCTCTCTCCACCAGCACACTTCAAAATACACCACACTGTTTGATGGCAACTTACCCATAAATAAGTGGCCCGGTCGTCTCACTAGCAGTAGAAGTGGAAGATTGCAGAAGACAGTTATGGAAGCATCGAATAGTGCTAATAGTAGTAAATTACCGTTATATAATAGTGAATTACAGACGAAGCTGATGGACTGCAAAGAGCTTTGGCATTGCTGTAGTGGTTGAGGTTCAGGTCTAGTCTGCCCATTCAGAATGACTGCGGAACCGCAATGTGACTGCTATTTCATGACACAACCGTTGATTTGTGCGTTTGTCTAAAGGATTGTAGAGACTACAACACTGAAGAATCATTATTTTCCAATTGCTCGCACCATTGCACAGATAAGAGGATGTTGTTATCATTAATACAGATAAGATCAAGAAGAAATTTGTCATCATCCTTTTTTCTGAGGGTGGATACAGTGGAAAAAATAACACCTCCAGTTTTTCAGTGTGATGCACTAGCAATAGGGAACCCTTAAGGTCTTCTAGGCTCTCAAGGCCTAATGATTTTTCTGAAAAAAATAAAAAAATAAATAATACATGTCTGTAATTTGTAGTTCATTTTTATTATTAAGATCATCATGCTTGTTGTATTTGAAGGGGACCTATTGTTGTATATAAAGGGCATACCGTTGGAAACTTAGCCACACCAGTGTTTACAGCTGCATAGGAGAGAAGGGTCTGTCTGCAGACTGCAAGACAGGGGCAGAACTTGTTGGAGTGGAACCACTCTGGCAGTTGACCAATCAGAACAGAGTGGGTGAGATGACCAATCAGAGCACACTGGGCTCATGAGGAGGGGAGGCTTAAAGACACAGGAGCTTTAACAAAGCCTTTCAGACAGAGGGTGAATAATGATATACAGTACAAGAAAATTAATTCCAAAAATAAAGTTCTGAACATTGAAATCACTGAACAGTTGTGTTGTCTATGTTATCTTGGCATGGCTCTCTTTGTGGAAAAGTTATGGATTTCACAGCAGGGAGTTGTCACCTCTCCCTTTTCACCCCTGATTGCTCACTAGCAGCTCAACACAACATTTTGTACAGAGAGAGCCAACAGTGCTATAGTTATTCTGATAACCAAGTTACTGGAAAAAAATTATTTTGGTTAAAATAATTTAGATATCTGAGTTGATTGCCATTTTGTCAGTGGAATGGCCACTAGAGACCTCCAGAAAGAGGCTATACAAAAGCTCCTGATCATAACCCAGCTTGCCACCAAGAGTATTTGCTTGTGAAAAGAGTTTGTTAGGACAGCCAGCACCATTCTCTAATCTTTAATTACCCATAATGTAAAAAGGAAGCACTCACCCAGAATACAGACACTCAGCTGGCATAAACACAGGCCCACTTGTTTCTGGACACAGAGATAAGTAGCCTAGACACTGACACTGATAACCGATTTACACATGTGAATACTGTTTATCATAGCTTTCTTCACTTGGCCAAAGGCAAAAAACTGGGAGTGACAGATGAGATTTTGGTCATCACAGATTTAAGGGAGTGTGGAATAACACTGATCGTTTTAAGGTGGGGTTACATTCAGGAAAAGACAGTTACAAATTCAATAAAAACCTTACTTCAAATTGCTTCAGTTGTGTTTGTACAACTTATCGTGAAACAAAGCCTATGTAAAATCAGTTTTTCAGAAATGTCGGTGTAGTCCCCGAATGAGTATCACTGAGGGCAGCCGACAGGAAAAACTCTTTAACACCATAAGAAATAACCACTAAGAGTGACCAAGACTCAAAACGTCTTAAGAGCATAAGGACAAAACACTAAATGAACCAAGATTCAAAAAGAGAAACTCCTGAAGAGAAGAAACACTAAGAGGAACCAAGACTGCAGAGGAAAAAAAACATCTAAGAGCATAAGGAAAAGCCACCAGGAGAGAACAAGACTCAAAAAGAGAAATGTCTTAATTGCATGTGGAACAAACACAGAGAGGTAACAAGACTCAAAAGGAAAAACTTCTTAAGGGCATGAGGAAGAACCACAAAGAGGGACCAAGACAGAAAAGGAGACACTTCTTAAGGGCATGAGAAAGAACCACCAAGAGGGACCAAGAATAAAGAGGAGAAACTTCTTAAGAGCATGATGAAGAACCACTGAGAGGAACCAAGACTGCAAAGAAGAAACTTCTTAAGAGCATGATGAAGAACCACTGAGAGGAACCAAGACTACAAAGGAGAAACTTCTTAAGGACATGAGGACAAAACACTGAGAGGAACCAAGAATCAAAAAGAGAAACTTCTTAATTGCATAAGGAGGAAACACTGACAGCAACCAAGATTGCAAAGACGAAACTTCTTAAGGGCATGAGAAAGAACTGCTGAGAGGAACCAAGACTGCAAAGGAGAAACTTCTTACGAGGATGAGGAAGAACCACAACCAAAGCTGTGTCTGAAACTGTGCCCAATTCACTATATCGTGCACTATTTTGGGGTTCAGCTATTTTGTAGTCATGTCCAAAAACATGCAGAATATTCAGTGCCCGCAAATAATCCTACAATGCACCACAATAAGTAGTGTGCAACTGATGTAGCCAAGGGGATAGGAGATACCCACAATGCACTGCATTAATTGTAAGTAATGGGCAAATCTATATAACATTAATGTCTGAAATTGTTTACTACCATCACATATTGTGTACCCTTTACACAATATTTGATGGTAGATGTGGCACAAGACTCAAAAAAGAAAAAAAAATCTTTATAAGCTTGAGAAATGAACAGAGGAACCAAAGGCACCTGATGGTGCAGTTTTGATACAAGTAGAACAAGTTACAGTAGGACTTGGAGTGAACTGAAAATCTTCTGTCATTTTTAGTTGTTTTGCACAGTTATTATTCTAAAGCAGCTGTTCTGCTTGTGTTTCAGCTTGAAGTGATGATAAAGAATCTGTAAATCCTTTCTGATTATACTGTATAAGACATACATTGCAGACCAATTCCAGAAATCAACATGTTTTAGGTACCATATTTGCAGTGGTGTAGTCCAATCTGAAGTAGTGAGTATAAGTCACTAGAGGTGCTGGTTCAGGTCCAAAAAATAAAAATCCATCAAGGGATTTTATTCCAACTGTCTGGCTTCTCTAGTTTGCGTAAACCAGCAGCAAATGTGTTCAGGCAGTTGGAACAAAAACCTGGGGAGAGTTCATGTTAATGCTTCATTTGTTTTTGTTGCTGAAATTTCAGTCTCGAGTCAGTTAAGTCCAAGTTGGGTCCGAGTTGCTTACTCGAGTCCCCATTTCTGACTTCCATTACTTGAAACTATTTTAGCCTTGTAGCATCAGATCAAAACTAAACAAGCAAACTTATATATATATATATATATATATATATATATATATATATATATATATATATATATATATATATATATATATATATTCTAAACCATTTTTAGATGGATGCATTCCAAGCAGTATAGCAGTATTTGCTTTGTTTTTAACTGTTTAACATTTGTTTTCAATGTTATTTTTCAATGTTAGTCTGTGATTTTTTGTGTCCAAAATTTGTCTGTAACTATATTAAACAGCAATTTCCTACATACAGCTGTGCATTTTAAGTAGACACAAATCTTAGTGGTTTCCTAGTGGATATACTGCATGTACATGTGCCTCTGCTTGTTTGCCAAGTAGGACCATTACAAGCCATAAAAATAATAAACCACCTAGAGCCCTAAAATGTTGTTTATGTAAATGTTTTTTGAACATGCGGGTTTTTACCGCTCCAAAATCCCTAATTGTGGCTTTAATCCTCTTCCCACCTGCGCTCACTTCTGAAGGACATGTAAAGGAGAAAGAATTTAAGGAGAGATCAGTGAGGGGGTGCAGCGATCCTCTGTTTCTCTCCGTGCTTTCTAACTCCCATCTCAACTCCACCTTGATTTCATGCCAAACATGTCAAGCACTCCCCATCACTTTGGCATTGTTTTCAGTGCTGTAATACCTGAAGATTACACAGTCTCAAAGACAAACAATTATGTCTCTTTTTTCTAACCATACCCTAAGCCAACACCTCTCCAACTATGTCTGTCACTGGCTTGGATCTGTCCCAGAACCCTCTGCTCCATTACCAGGTATGCTCCC
Organism: Colossoma macropomum; assembly: GCF_904425465.1. Taxonomy (NCBI): domain Eukaryota; kingdom Metazoa; phylum Chordata; class Actinopteri; order Characiformes; family Serrasalmidae; genus Colossoma; species Colossoma macropomum. The sequence goes on from NW_023494805.1 coordinate 8,683,873, forward strand.
CCTCCATGGCAACCAGCAAGCCAGACAGCAACAGCAACAGGAACAGCAACAGCAACTGCAAAGTCACGAAAACAAACCCACGCGGTTCCGTGCCTCCGCCGTGTTTTTTAATTAAACTTTTGGCAGCTCCGCTCACCGCCACGCTAAATTTACGGATCTGTTTGTGCAAGCGCGTGAAGGCCCCGGCACATTTTTCCTACCCGTCTTTCACCACACAGCCCTGCCAATGAAACTTCCCAGCACTTCCCAGAGAAATGGTTTCTACGAGCACATGGGCTAGGCTGGCGTGAGATGACACCGATTAAGTTTACTTGGCATAAATCATATCTGTCACGACATGAGGTAGGTTATCAACACAATGTCTCTACGGAACGTGAGAATGCCAAAACAGTGGGGGCTGTTAAACAACAACAGAGATGGCCCAGGAATCTGAAATGTTTGCCATGAAGCTGACTGTACTAGATTTGTTTCTAATCCTAAAAATTATGCTGAATTTCTAACAGAATGTCAATCCTGCTGCTTGGGTCAATTTTTAAAGCCATGGGAAGGAATGGCAGCAGTAGCAGACATTCCTTCCCATGGCGGGGGGGGAGGGGGGTAACACCACCCCAACACAGATATCTATGTACAGTTAGTCACATTATTTTGTGAAGTTAATTGTGGTTAGCATGTTGCCTTATTTGCTCAGATTTGAGCCTAAAGAAAGACTGTTTCATTACAAAGGCAGAGCATTTTGTTGTAGATGTGAATAGACCAAATCAGCTTCATCAGAGTGTATTTACAAAGTATGTTCACACTGTTGTTGCTTGAACGTCAATTTCCCATGTATTAGCTCAATTTGAAAGTAAGATCTGTTTTAGAAATATTTCATGTAAAATATTTCAGAATAATTTGAATTTTAACAAACCAGTTAAAAAAAAATTGTTATAAAAAAACAAGAAAATGGGGGCTTTTAGTGCCCTAATGAACCTTTCAATGGATTAATCTTTGAAGAAACATTTTTATACACATACATGCATGAATGTAAAGAACCATTTTGTAGCTTTAAGAATCTGTATGTAATGTAAAAGTTCTACACCAGGGGTTCCCCTGGTCTTGGGTGGCCAAGGTGCAATATTTGTGGTGGGCCAAGGGCCAAATAGACAAAACAGCATACAAATACCAAATCAGTATTTTTTTAAGTATTAAAAAAAAATTGTATAAAAAAAGTTTGTTCTCTGAGGTTGAGTGGGGGGTGGTAGGCCAAATTTGGCACCCTAATGGGCCACACTTTGGGCATCCCTGCTCTATACCACTTAAAGTTCTTTCCAGAACTTTACATCTAAGCCAGAAACCATTTAGAAACCTCTATTTTTATTGTTAGAATAGCAGATACCAGAAAAAAACCTAGAAAAGCTGTGAAGTGGACCAAATCACCTTCTGCCTGGGAAATATGAGTAACAAATGAAAATGATGCCTTCGCCTCAGCAAAGTGATAGCCTAATAGTTTCCACGTCGTAAAATCACAGCTTGCTCCCTATTAGTGGTACAAGCAGGATGGGCTGAACTGAACCATGGCCTAGGACGGATTGCTGAGGTTGTTACCTGTGACCTGTTGACCCCTAAGGTCACCATCAACATTGCTACAGCTCACTCACGCGAGAAAAAGTGACCGCCAGTCTCGCCGCGTCACTATAATTCAGGCTGCGGCTGGGTATGAGGCTTCATTAGAAAGGCTGTGACCTACAAATAGCACCCCTGCCTTCCACCACCCGCAATAAATTCCCAAAATGGCGCCTGCCAAGCAAGCCTCCCTCACTCCTTTCATTAAAATAGTTAACACGCGATCAAGCAAGACAGCCAACTCCCACACGCACCAACAACAATCTGCAACAAGAGCCATAGGAGTGGCAGGTCTCCCTTTAAAACTTGATGAATTGATGATTTTTTGACTGGTCATTAATAATTGCAAACGTTCCTACCACCTCTGATTTCCGAGTTCCCCGGAGCTGATAGGCCCCCTGGGAGACCACAGTGTCAGCCTGAGCTGTGCAACGCACCAAATATTTAACATAATAGCTGGTTACTGCGCTGGTGTCAGAAGAAGCTGTCAGCTCCAGCCCTCTGGCTAATTAGATAGGTGAGGGTGTACTGTTTGTTTCCCCGCGCTATGGGCACAATGCCGGGACCCGGGGGGCACCCGATGCCCCTTTAAATCACTCCTCAGCACCGAAACACTGATACAGAGCAGAAACCCTGACCAAACATAGAGAGAGAGAGAGAGAGAGACAGAGTACTAAAGCATAAGGCCCTCTCTGTTTTCATGAATCACCATTTTAAACAATGTAAAGCCTGAATGGTTGAATGTACAGTCTTGTGCAACGGTCTGAACACTCCCAGTCAAAAATAAGTGAACACATCCTCCACAGGGAATGAACTAAACCATTTTATTTTGCTGCAAATTTTAGTTCACAGTCTGTATTTATTTTCAGATACATGTTAAATTTAGCAAAGAAAGAGTAATTGTGCTTTAAAATGTGCAGAAGTGTGTTCTCTGCGGAGGATGTGTTAACTTATTTTCACTTGGAACATCACTAGGGTGGTCCAAACTGTATGACTGTACAGTGCAAATGTTTTAGGCACTTGTAAAATTCTGGCAAGCCGTGTTTATTTGCTCAGAATACACAAATATTAGAACAAATACAAATAATATAAACACTATGAGTGGTGATATTATGTATGACAATGTGACAATATGACAATATGACAAACCATTTCCTGACCTCTCCTCATAGTAACCCACTATTATTTGTAGTTTCATCCAACGCTTGTTTTGGTTAATTAGTCATTCTTCAAATGAATTAGGTGCGCTGGTAATGGAATTTAGCAAATGCATATAATGGATGGGGGCATTCAGGAGAAACCCTGAACCAAACCTGAGTTCTACTAACCAGCTCAGAAGAATTTTTTTGGAAACAAAATGTTACTCTTTACTACATTAATGTTTGTTTTCATTTCATCGCTGTTGGAAACAAAGCCTTGTATCTCCAAAAGGGTAAACTTTACAGGAGAAGAAAAAAAATGCTCTTAACTTGTACTGGATATTGTTAATATAACAAGATTTTCAAAAACTTTTTAAAGTAATTTTGTTTTGGATCATTTTATGAAATTTTAACACAATGCAAAGTGGAACTGGAGTTTTCAAACAAGGCAAAACATTTTAAAAATGGGAAAACATGGAGACGGAAGGTTTTTTCACGAAAGCAATGATTTATTTTAATGTTATATTGTCACTGTTGGAATAAAACCTTATCTCCATTTAAAAAACAAAAATCTAAAAATGTTAGCTTCCATTTAACTGTCAAAACTTAAGGATGAATGTCTCAATAGAAATGGTCCAACATGGAGAAAAAACAGTTACCTTAACTTACAATGAGCATTAAGAACATGTTTTCTTTCTCCTGTGAAGTTACTTCTTTAGAGACTGAAGTAAAAGCAAGAACACTGTTACTGCCCAGATAGTTTGCTTTGGTGTCTAAAACTATATATACACATACATATATACACACATATACATGAGCAGAGCTGGAGATGATAAAAAGCTGCGGGTCACTGAGAATTAAATTTAATTAAAATAATAGTCAGAATGTCTCATATTTAAAGAGTGGAAATCTCAAGAAAGCACTGACGAGAAATTATTGTAAAAGATTAATTGCTGTATATTATTTGTAATGCTGTTTCCAGTATATACTAAAATAATATCAAATTATATTGAATAAAATGAACGGAACATCTGTCTATTTGTGTCTGGTTTATCATGTTGAAATCTATATTGCACATTTCTGAACAACAAAAAAATATGAGTGTAGCAAAGCATTGAATATAATTTAATATTTAAAACAAGTATTATACTTGAAAAAGATTAAGGTTGTATGCTTAATAACTGTAGACCTGGTATGAATTCACACCAAAGCGCTGGACAGTAACTTTTCAAACTGATACTCTCTCAGCCATCTACCAGTAAGAAGTTAGCTGTGCTCAGTTAGCAATCTCACTCACTTTGCTACATGCCTCCGTGACACCTGCTGACTCCCTCCTTCCTCTGAACCCTCTTTTGTCCGGCAGGATGAGGTTTACTGTAGGCTTTACCAAAGCTTGCTTATAAAAGCCTGTTTCTGCAGGGAGCAAACAAACGCTAAGCACTGAGGAAGTATTCTTATTTATGCTGTGCTTTCATGCATGCATTGAGACAGATGTGCATAAACACATAAACTCGCACTGCCAGAAACACACCCCCTTACCTGCATTCAGACTCCTCCCCATTAGCACCTCACACTGGCCTAGCTGACTTCCTTCTCCCATTGACTTCTTCTTCTACTCCTTCCTCTCACATGCATTTCTCTTTGGCTCCTGTTTTTGGTGCAGTGTTGTCTATCAGCCTGGAGGATGACGAGACTGCATTGAAATCAGGCTTGGAAGAAAAGTCGCTTGTGCTAATCTTGAGAGTGTGGCCACGGTTGCCATAGTGAGCTGTTTGGTTAGCATCAGGGAAGCTAGCTGCTGCCATCTGTCTGTGAGGGGTCAAACTGCAGGCACTTGGGAGACCATGAGAACACCTTACAGCATTGGTTACTAAGTTTGTTACTTCAGGTTTCATCTTGAACCTGTATGTACAGTGTGATAAGAAATTTAACTGACAGTTTGACTGAGAAACAAGTTGCTTTACCTGCTTTACCACTGAATCTAGTGTATTAGATCAGAGATGTTTGGTGTCCAATTGTTGCTGCTTCCTTAGTTTAGGCACTGGAGCTAAGCTAATATAACTAACAAGTAGTGGGAATTTATACTCCACCAATTAGCATCTCAAACAGACTTGCTGCCATACATTTGGCCATAACCAAGATCGAAATTGTAATGTGGTCCATACCGCAGAAATATGACCTTTTTGATGTGAATAAAACAAATACCAAAGTACTAATTTTTGATCTTCTTTATGTTTTCCACAACTTAATTACTCCATTTTAACCAATATATGACATGTTATGTACCTTTTAATCCCATTTGTTCATTTCCCTCCATTCTTTCATAAACTGCTATTGCTCAGCAAAATTAGTTTAGTTAGACTGTTTGTTTGTTTGTTTGTTTGTTTGTTTGTTTATTTGTCTGTTTGTTCGATCACTTTTTTATTTACTTGTTTGTTGGTTTGTTTGCTTTTTGTTTGTTTAATACTGTCAAGTCAGTTCTGACTCCTGGTGACCAAATGGATAGAGTTTCTCCAGAATTATCTATCTTTTGTTTGGATGTTCTTAATGGGCTCTACACGATTCTTTAGATTGAGTCCATCCATCTTTATGCTGCTCACCCTTTTCCTTTGTATTTTCAACATAACTCTTTCCCAGTTAACTGATTCGTCTCCTGATATGTCCAAAATAAGTTACAGTTTGCTGATCTGGGCTTCAAGTGAGACTTGAGGCTTGATTTGGTCAAGAATCTGTTGCTTTGTTTTCTTCAGCATCCAAGGTACACGTGAAAGTCTTCAACACCACCGAAGTTCAATATTTTTCCTGGGCTGCTTTTTTATTATTCAGCTTTCACATCCATAAAAATTACAGAAAAGACCACAACCTGGACACTTTTCGATCTTTATTGTCACATCCATAAAAATTACAGAAAAGACCACAACCTGGACACTTTTCGATCTTTATCTGTAGAGACACTTTATTATGTTTGAAGATCTTATCAAGCTCCTTCATCCTTGTTCTGCCAAGAAATAATCTGTGTATTTCTTGACTGCTGGATCCTTTGTTGTTGTCATAATCTTTGCTCATATTGAGCTGAAGTCCCATCTTTTCATGCTGTTCTTTAATTTACCTTATTAGGACCTTCAATAGGATATTCCTGATTTTTCAATGTAAATGTTGTGTCACCCACGACTCAAAGGTCATTGATGCTTCTTCCACCAATCTTGAATCCAATCTTGAATCCTCGATCATCTTGACTGAATCTTGTTTTTTCTCGTTATATATTTTAATAATGCTAATTTAATGTATTTTTTCTCTCTTTTATATCAGTCCTCACAGATTACTGAAGACACATTAAAAATATATCTAAAAATTGACTCTTAAAATTGAACTAGCATTCTCATTGAGCAATCTCACCAATATAGCCCATTATAGATCTTGTAGGCTAAACTGAATAGCAATTCCAGCTAGACTATAGCATGCTGATTTAGCTAGCAACATTAGAAGTCTAAATAATAGCCCAATTATGGTGTTTGCTTTTTGGAAGAGTAAACTGTGAATTGCCCTTGTGGAGAATCAATCATATCATGCTGATTGGTTAGTCTTGAGATTAGTTTTTCTGCATTGTAGGCTATATAATTCAGTCAGGATGTTACTATTTCCACACTTCATTTCATAACTGGAAAGATGTGAAAAAGTCTTCTGAAATGGTCTTCTGGAGTGCTTTGCTGCTGTAGCACTGTGAATTTCTTCATTGTGGGACTAATAAAGTATTGTCTTATGTTATGTTATCTTATCTTATCTGAAATGGTATTAGTCCAGACCTTATTGTTTAAAGTTAAATATAGACTTGCATTTGAGGCTATTTGAGATGCTAACCGGTGCAGTATGAACTTCTTTTACAAAACTCTTTTAGCTCCATAGCTCCAGTGCACAAATTAAGAAGCAAATGTCAGACATCATGTCTTTGCTGATTGACTTCATTTAAGTTCACAGTTTTAAAATTTTAATTGCTTTAATTCTGCTTTTATCAGTTTCTGGGACTAGAAGAAGAGGAAGGCATGTGTACTACCTCAGTTTCTTGCATTTGTGGTCAGACAAAAATATCCCTTGAGTTCTTGTTCATGTAAAAGTACAAGCTATTATATATGTTAAGATCACATGGGGTGCTAATACAAGTTGTAAAGAAACAAGAGAGAAAATGAAGAATATAGCTATGAAGCTGCTTTCGTCTCTGCTGTGATGACACAGTTGATTAAACAGTCCTTTGATGCTGTTGGGGATGCAGTGGGATGCTTTAGCATTTATATTAAAAGTGTTATGTAGTTGTATGCCTTCCTGACCATCTCTGAAGGTGATTTGAGTGACCACAATGTGTTTCTATGCAATGCATTGGACGTCACACATATACTTGCAGTTAGTTAATACCACTGACATTTAACAGTACATTCGCCTACACATGTAACAAAATTTAAACTGTAAGTCATTGCAGAAAAGAGCATCTACCAAATGCATAAATGGAAATATACGTAGCAGTGTGTGTTTATGATTGAGTCACCCTGGAAATATGTTAATGTCAGTTGTAAAAGGACCTAAAACTTATTAATATCACATATTTATATAAATGGAATGGACAAAGTTTGAAGTTTTAAGAAGGCTACTATTATTGTTTCCAGCCATCACTGCATTCTAAGCTTATGTGGACCTGCCACAGGCTTTCAGGTTGCTGAGACATGTGTAAGCAAAGACTACTGCCGAACAAGTAGCAATGGGCCTTATTCACCAATTGTTCTTAAGAAGAAACTTCTTCTTAAGTCAAGTCAAGTCAGCTTTATGTACAGGACATACAGAGTATTGAAATTGCGTTATTCTCAGACCCCATGGTGTAGCAATAACATTAAATAGACAGTAAACAGGAAAAGTGTGAATTTACATAGACACTAAAAAAAAACACTAAAAACTAATTGTAAAAAGTAAACACTAATAGTAGAAAAATTGAATAATAAAATATAATATAAATATAAGAAGGTCCTGAAATTAACACTAAAGTGACATAAGGCACCTACAGATTAAAGTCTGTGGGTATAAATAGTGCAAATATAAACAGTAGTGCAATTAGAATGAGCTTATGGAGTCACTTACCACTTACACCATTTTCATGAAGATTCTGACATTCACCAATGCTGGAATTTGTTCTTAGGTAGGAACAGAATCTATGCACAAAGGTATGAACAATTCTGCGGTTTAAGAAAATGTTATGAATCTGACTTAGCCTTAAAAAATAGGAAAATATTGGTGAATGAGGCCCATTGTGAGTAGTATTGAAGGACCACTGTAGACTTCGACAATATGCTTCCACATTCAAAGGACTGTTCTCTCTAGTCATAAAATCAAGTTGCACATTGTGAATGGGGCTTATGTAAACTTCAAATGTCTGTTTCACAAAGGAGTCTGTCAGGACTGAAGTAGAATGGGACATTGTCTTATTCGTTGCTGTGTAACTCAATTAAGAGCATGATAAATGTTATATTATACTGCTCTACACTAAAGATTGCCACTAAAATATATGTCTTTTGCACAGACACACATTCCATTCAATCATGATTAGTTCCTGAACCGGATGAAAACGACCTTTCAAGAGTCATTTTTCAGGAACGTTTGATGAGACGGCACACAACATTTTAATTTACACTAAATGGCCCTATGAATCACCACTCAGTAAAACTGCATTCATGCTTAATAACTTCCAGAGGCTGAGATAGATGCTCAAATTTTCCCACTATTGCTGCTCTCCTTTTTTTTTCTTCCTATACTGTGAAACAAAGGCTCTAAAAAGCTTTGCTTTTGAATGGAAATTCACTGGATGGTTCATGTATGCTGCACAATAGCTTTGGTACCAACAAAGCAACACACTGAAATATTCATCGATGAAGTTTCTACTGTAATATTTAATCTTTAAAGGTTATTGGGCTAATATCATATAATAACAATGTAATTATCCTGCTATATAATGTAATTACATACTTAATGTGGTGAATTACATTTATATTCAGTTTACATTAACGGCAGTTGTTTTACAACTGCATTTTAACTTTTTTTGTGTTGTTTGTGTCAAGATTGATGAGAACCTGAAAAAAAATATTTTTCTTTCTTTCAGCTTTACATTTTTAACTTTTCTCCTCTTCTTCTTACATGTACACATGTCCACTCAGCTTGTTTCAATGACCAGTAATGATTCATATGAAATTATACCTTGCTTTCATTATCTTTAGTAACTCATACTCACCGAATCCCTAACCCACTAAAACAATTCCCTAAATCCACTGTACTGCAGCATTCCACTCTCCAAAACGCCAGACAGGAAACGTATAAAGCACTAACATAAATAGCAATCAGATCGAGAGTAAACCAATCAAGGGCTTGGTCCCCGAACTCAGAGCAGACGATTAGCGGGTGTATTACCTTCCAAACCATCGTGGTGAATCAAGGCACCTCTCGCAGCATGCTACGCACAATTAGCAGCTTGTTTTACTCAAATTAAACCCAAAACCCATTCTGGAAGCACATACTGTCAACGAGCTGGAACCCTTCACTTCCCTCCCACAGGTGCATTTAAGCCTTGCTTACATTGTTTTTAGCCATTACTCAGCAGAGGGCCGAATACTCTACTGTGTACTAGCAAATCATCTTAGTGTGTCAGTCAAAACAGACATGCATGGTTCATGCCAGAGGGTGTCATAAAATCGCAAAGTACAGACGCACAGATGAAGTACATGATTACTGCTGGAGCTTTAGTTTAGAAAAAAAAAAGGAAGCCCCATAGTCTTTTTCTTCTCTCGCCCCTAATATGGCGCCCTAATGAGTTTTATGGTGCTATATACATTAGCTTTAGCTTTACTAGCTAACATTAGAGACTCAGAAGTGGATTGTATCTCATGGGAATCCACATTTATGACACCTACAAAGAACATGAAGTCTTTTTTTTTCCCTAACTCTGCTACTAGGCATAATTCAAAAGCATCCATACTCATTAGCATTAGCGTCATTAGCTAATGTGCTCTGCATTATGTATTAAAATGCTCAAAAATGTTTTTTTTTTTTTTCATTACAATTCACAGTGATTATGTTGATCACACATCATAAGGTGAACATGCATCCTTTTTCCATTCTTCTGATATGAGCAACTGCCAACATTCAAGAAGCTATTCACTAACATTACCCTGCTCAGGATATTCTGACAGTTAGGCATTGGTTGCATTTCATGGGAACCCACAGTTATTCAGTTGATGCCTATAGGTACATATAGTGAGTATACAGTGTATTATTTCTTTCTCTGCTGTTAGGGACTGTCAACAATTCAGAAGCCTAATCAGTTATATGTAGTCATACTCACTAGCATTAGCTTCACTAGCTAACATCACCTTGCAGTGAGTATTGAATCATTAAAATTGGGTAGTTTTATGAGAATCACAATAGTTCAGTCAGTGACACTCTGAATCAATATGAAGTCTTTATTGCCTTCCCCTGCTATCAGGAATTGTCAGTGATTCTGAAGCCCAATTGGTTTTATGTAGCTATACACATTAACATTAGCGTCATTAGCTAACATTACCCTGTATTGAGTATTAAAGTCAAATTAAGTGGGAAGTCATGCATTTTCATTCCTTATTCTGATATATTTCAGCAACACTGTATCAAGGAGGGTCTTTCAGCCAGCTGAGGGTTTTCACTTGATGGTAGAGGTGATGGGAGGTAAAGGCAAAGCAATATAATATTGGTTAACATTATTTTTCCCACCTGCTGGTGCACGGTGATGTAATAAAAAAATCAGATGTTTAGAGGTGGGTAAAAGTCACCTCACTTTGATCAAAAATTGCAGGAAAACAAGAATTTTGTGTTTGAAACAATATGAAATGGTATGAAATGGCTTAATTTGTCCAGAGACATGAACTAACAAGGTTTATTGCAGGTTGACATTAAAAGTTTTAAAGTGGGTTTTTTTCTCTTCCTCCGCCATCAGGAATCAAGCAATTGGGAATCCCGATCAATTTTATGTCGCTATACACATTAGCCTTAGCTTCTTTGTTTATATTACACTGTATTGGGTATAAAAGTCTACGTAAATGGGAAGTCACAGTGTATTTTCATTGATTTCCTTGATGTTAGGTTGGCTTTAAAAATGTCAGAAGTGAGATATATGTTTCCACAGTGGGCATCCTTTATTCCCTTCTCCAGTTCTCAGGACTCATCAGTGATTAAAACGTTCAGAAGTTGGTTGTTTCATTGGAAGCCACAATGATAGGAAAGTTTTTTTTTACAATCCATAGCTTTCTTTAGGAAATGACTTGAATGAAAGCCACATAAAGTGAACTATTCTAGTAGCTGAAGATGAGCTGTGGACTATGATGCAAATAGGATGTAGTCAGGATTTAAAATGCACACACCTGGACAATATCAACCCCCCGCAGTCTCAGAATGTACCTGGAAACTAGACATGCATTTCCTCTCTATTCTCTCGCACACACATACATACACTAAGCCCAGAGCCCATTTTCTTCATGTCTGATTATCCATGCATTCAGGGGAGGCCCGTGCTGAGTAAACAGAAAAGCAGGCCACAGCCCTGCACTTATGGAGCGCGTACGGTTTCACTCTCCGCGCGGCCGCCAGCCCACACAGCTGTTTCTTACTAAAATAACACCAAAATTCAATTCAACAACCTAATGTTTCAGACAACCAAATTGCTCCAGTGCTCACCCTCCCTTAGTGAAGCATGAAACTTTCCACAAAAACTGGGGGGTATGCCCAAACAGACAAGGAGACAGCGAGCAGACACACGGTATGTGTATGAATGTGTGGGTGTGTGTGTGTCTTTCATTGTCGCTTTGTTTTCACATTTCCTATTATGCCTATTGAGACACTTGTCATGGAAGGAATTTGACATTATTATAGAAAAAAAAATGAAACTGGACCATGTCAGCACCAGTTTTAAAGAACGCAGGCAACGGAACAACAAAGAGATTTAAGTCAAAATGACTAGGCCTTCTATTACAGGCCTGGTTCCACCACACTATTCACTAGCCCTCCCCTCCTCTGACCACTGACTGACACCAGCAGTCACTTCCAATTAACTACAACATTCCACCACATTTACCTTTTATCTTTCAATCTTTAGACCTCCTGTTGCTGGCATGGAGCTTCATGTCAACACCATGATCGGTTACCACAGCAGCCATCTTGGAAATCCAGCTATCTTTTGCCCAAGCCACATTTAAATGTGCAGGAAATGATGTAGGATCTGCTATAAGAGGATTCTCTATTTAGAGGCACTCTATGGGGCTCCACATACGTCTTCATTTCAACTTACGACAAACACAGAAGACTTTGATTTTGCTTGCATAACAGATCTGACCCACGTGTTGTGGTGGCCTTAGTCAAGGGTGGAGCATGAAAGCATGAGATATAACACAAGCCTCACTAAACACTCACAAGTTTATTCTTCATTAAATATTTTAGTGATCTTTTTAATCTGGATTTTTGCCTTGGTTTTGTATATCTGTTTTGTACACTTCCATATATCAAAGCCCATTGTCCATTCTATCAGCTCCACTTACTATATAGGTGCACTTTGTAGTTCTACAATTAGAGACTGTAGCCAACCTGTGTATACTTTGTTAGACCCCTTTTACTATCTTCTTCAATGGTCAGGACCCTCACAGGACCACCCCAGAGCAGGTATTATTTGGGTGGTGGATCATTCTCAGCACTGCAGTGACACTGATGACATTGGAGAACTACAAAGTGCACGTACACCGATCAGGCATAACATTATGACCACCTCCTTGTTTCTACACTCATTGTCCATTTTATCTGCTCCGCTTACTATATAGGAGCACTTTGTAGTTCTACAATTACAGACTGTAGTCCATCTGTTTCTCTGCATACTTTGTTAGCCCCCTTTTACCCTGTTCTTCAGTGGTCAGGACCCCCACGAACCCTCACAAAGGTACTATTTGGGTGGTGGGTCATTCTCAGCACTGCAGTAACACTGACGTGGTGGTGGTGTGTTAGTGTGTGTTGCGCTGGTCTGAGCGGAACAGACACAGCAGTGCTGCTGGCCGGCTTCACATGACTTAGAGGAAGCTGGTGAAAAAAAAAAAGGTTTGTCAGTTCAACCTAAAAAATTAATTTATGTGGTAACTAGTAAATTAACAAGTTCATTCAAACTAAACAAATAATAAGTCATTTTTTGAGTTGAACAAAACTAGTTCAGTTGCTTGCACATGCAGTATTTCTTTTTAGATTGAACTGACAAACCAATTTTTACAGGGTAGCTCTGGTGATATCATTTGATTGGGGGAGTCCTAACTAGTAGGTGGAATTGGATATGACTAAATCATATCAAATTCCACCTACCAATCCTTCAGACAAGGAAACAAACAAACAAACAAAATGTTTACGTGTTATGTGTAGATTAAATATAGGTTTGGGTGACCTTTACATGTTTTATGCGTCCTAACCATGAGTGTGTTTAGTGTCTCTACTCAGTAGTCAGTTTGGTTGTAACTAAACGTTTAAAATGCAGCTAAGGCGGTAGCTTTTGTCAAAGTCGGCATCATTGATATGTTATTTCAAATTAAAAAAAAAAAAAAACTCAAGTTTCTGCACCAGTATAATTTGGATACCTATACTTTGTTACAAAACGTAAATAATTGAGTCAATGAGATACGTCAAAATGTTTAAGCAATGTGAAATTGTCAAGGGTTTACAGTGGGAACTGCGTTTCATTCATTTTGTGCCAACATCAACAGGGCCAAGAAATAAAACACCAACGTTGGTGGGTTTCCGTGACCTGTTGCACTGGCTGGAATGACAGAGCACGGCGCTGTCTTGATTACAATCACTATCTGGATGATAGAAGCACAGTGTAATTATCATGAGAAAGAACGAATTATCAAAAATGATTCTATTCTGACAGCTCTAGGTGAGGCAAAAAACAAGTCCATGTTCAAGATCACTTGTGAGAAGCAGAAAGTGCAATCAACTTCTTAGACTGAACCTCGGTGGTGTGGAAAAATATCCCTACAGATTTCTTTGAAAAACTGAAAGTGAGTCTACTGAAAATAATATGAACTCTAAAATAAAGGTAACACATCTGGAAGAGAGTGCTAAGCATCCCGTTATGTGAATGTCCTTGTTCAAGGCAGGACTGCCTATTGGACAAAACTTTCATCCTTTGTTCAATAAGACTTTTGTTTGGTTACTTTCAGAGGAACAGCCTATGTAGCTCCTTCTGTTTCATCCTTATGACTTAATCTCAGGGTGTTTGGCAGTGAGCACTAACCACTTGTGGGTCAGCCCAAAAGCTGCACTGTCTCTTGAGCAATTCTTTTCTCCATTTTCTCATTTTCGGAGAGAGCTATTTTTTGGTTATGGAACACAGCAGGAGTGCAGATGCACAGATATCCTGAGTGTCAATTTTGCAGAAAAACCACATGCGGTCTTTTGTCGTCATTCCCCGCTGTCACACATCAAAGTTTGTCATCTTAATCAGTTCTATGTAGCCTGACAGATTAGCATCAGTGAACATTACCTTGCATTTGATTATGGACGAGTTGTGGTCTAGACTGCCAACAGGATTTAGTTGCGAGTGATTTGTTTTGTAGTACTGTCTCTTAAGCAATACTTGTTTTCAATTATTTGTCTTGCTTTCCAAAAGTGAGTTGTTTTGCTGATGGAACAACACAGCAGGAGATGTACAAAATACTACTTCTGGAGTTTCAGTTTTGTAGGAAACATGCCACGAGTAATTTTTTTCTTTTTCAGAGATTGTCTATGTATCAAAAGCCTAATTAGTTTCATGTAGCTGTACACATCAATATTGGCATCATTAGCCAGCACCACCCATTATAACACTACTCATTCATCAGTTGTGTTTTACTGTAATGCAGAGGGATTAGGTAGTAGATCACCACAGTTAACCTGAGAGCTTGCTTTTTCTTTTCAATGGCTTAACTGGCGGCAAGAGATAAGTTGCGACCTAAAATTGCAAGCAGGATGAAGCTGGGAGGCAACTATTTTGTTAAGTTCATTTGTTTACTTACAATGGCCCACATAATGACATTTTCAATGAGAATCCTCGTGTGCACTTCTACAGCCCCTGGTTGCTCAGTGTGGTCAGGCCTGGATCAGTGTTGTCTGCTCTGTCCAGACAGTTTGATTGGCTCAGCTTTGGTTTAACTTCTAAAACCTGCAGAGAATTGCTGTCATCACCAGGAGAATCAATACATAAACAGGATTACCTGCCATGGCAACACCTGCACATGGGAGCAAGACAGAAAGAGAGAGAGAGAGAGAGAGAGAGAAAGAGAGAGAGAGAGAAGGAAGAAGAAGTAAAACGATCTCCTCTTTTCAGCTGTTCTAAATGAGGTTGCTATATTTAGCTCACACAGATGGTCGTCTGGCAGACTTTACCAATGGCAGTGAGCGTCTGCTGTTAGTTAGTTGTCATTGTACTGCATGCATGTAAATATGTGTAGTGTATGTAATTGTGTCCAAGGGAATAGTTTTGGTTTCAGAACTGGGAAGGGAGCCACTTCTGAGTCTCTTCATCTCTGCTGTAATAGCATTCAGCCAGTAAGGTTGCATGACGTCTTAGAATTCATTACTTTGCCCAACAAGGAAAATGGGTGTAGTTTCACTGTGGAACTGAGTATAGGGTAACCACTGAAATGGGTGTAACATATTCATGGAAATGGGTCTAGTGTAACCATGGAAATGGGTGTAGCATAATTATTTAAAACATTGGGTATAGCATAACGATGAAAAATGCATTTAGCATGACCATGTAAAGCTGTTTAGAGCAAGCATAAAAAATTAATTTAACATAGCTATGGTAATGAGCATAACAAAACTATGGAATTTGGTATAGAGTAACCACAAAAATGGGTGTAACATAGTCATGGAAATGAGTGTAGCATAACCATGTAAATAGGTGTAGAATAACCATGAAAAAAATACTAGTGCATTCATGGAAATATTATGGTGCAGCATAACCAAAAAAAATGGGTGGAGCATAACCACAGGAATAGGTCTAGTGCAACAATAAAAATAAGTGGAGTATAACTATGGACATTTGTAGCCCACCGATCTATATATCACCACCGTCTTTTAAAATCAGAGCATAAACTTCATCTCCTCTGCAGACCAGTTTCTGCTCCCGCCTTGTTGAACGTTATAAACTTTCACTATGACGCAAATGCTCATGCACAGAACGTACTTAAACTTTCCGATAGGAAATGTAATCAGATACAGGCATTTTTAATGGTTATTATTCTCCTATTTAATGGATTATTTACAGGATTACCAACCTCATTCAATCAGATAGAAACTGCATTCTGAATGGCCTCAATCTGACTTGTCTATTCAGACTGAAGTGTATACATAGACATAGTCTATCCGATTAAGTTTTCAGTCAGATTTTTGCAGATTATCAGGCTGCATGTAAATGTGGCTAATGTTCCAAATAGTGCACCACTATCCACAGGGAGAAACTGAAAGAAAAACAGAAAGGGAAATAAAGGAAAGAATGAGAGACACAGATAAACAAACAGAGAGAGAGAGAGAGAGAGAGAGAGAGAGAGAGAGAGTATGATAGTGAGCTCATAAATCAAGCTGACTACTTTGCCATAACCAGCACAACTCTGAAGTCATGCAAGGTGACTGGAAACTTCATGAATTATTCAGGTCTGGGTGGGGGTCCACCGAGTCCATCCGTTTCACCGCTAAACACCTTCTCTCTGTTACACAATCCTCCTACTTTACATAGGGATGAATAAGTGACCTCCGCTCTTTCCTCACCTCGATAACAGCCACCATTTCATTAAATGAAAGCAATCCCAAATCTGGAATTGATTAGCCTGGCCTGGCTTTTATGTGTTAATCTTTGGCTTTTTCTTGGCCAGGGAGACAGTGGCAGGAGCTTTGATGTGGTGGGCAAGCGGCCTTATGGCCCACAAGAGAACCTGGCCTTGGTTTCCGAAAAGCGTCGCAGCACGAAGATCATCATAAGATGGCAGAGTTAATATCACTTTGATCAATCTTTCATGTAAGTTAAGTTCAGATGTATAAACATTGTGCTGCCTCTCAGCCCCATGAAGCATTTGAGAAAGTGGAGCCAAGCTGGTTTATACATTGAGACATGACAGAGAGACAGACAGACAGACAGATAGACAGGAACATTTCTTTTTATATATGTCAGGGTGTGGGGTCATACATATGTCCATATGTATTATATGAATGTAAGTGCCTATGTATTAGAGTATTATGTCCTATCCGCATTATATATCATTGCTGTCCAAAGAAAAACAAACATCTCCAAACTGGTAACTTTTTGAGAACTGGTAACAGTAGACGGCAAAAACGTTCTTTACTGTCAATGTAAGTTATTGTAAGAAGATGTTATTAAAGCAATTTAGGAGCATTTCTATGAGTCCATTCATCATGAAATTTCAATGAAAAGGGCAGCTGCTGAGCTCAAATTCTGCAGAAAATTAAAATTTCCCAAAAATGGAGAGCAATAATACACAAGTACCTATACATCAAAAAATAAATAAATAAATAAATAAAAACATGCATGTAGATTCACTGGTGGTTATGGATAGTATATAAGTGTGAATTTTAGCATATACAATGTGACCCCTGATTCCTATCACCACCACTCTAAAGAAATCTAAGTTGGCAAGTTTCTCTACAATGAATTGTTTCACATTAAACTATTAAACTATGACTTTGTTTACATCTCAAAGACCGAATTATTCAAAAAATTTGAAAAATTGATGGGATTTCCTTTTAAGCCCCAAAGGTGGAGCCCTAACAACACCCGTGGTGAGAAGTAAAATATTGGAAATGGATGGTCACAATTCATAATGCATAATGCAATCCATGTTTATGTCTTATGAATGCATAATAGCACGTTATGAATGTGTTTACAGATACTCATAGACACTCATAGAAAGTGTTACCATGAAATGATATCAAGATGCACTGATGAGATAGGACCTCTAGAATCATAAAACGAGCTCACATTTTTCACATTCTCAATTTAACTCAAATCTAAAGTAGTTTTCTAATGCAAGTTTTCACTAGTATGTTCAAAGTTAGAGCTCCTTGACTTCAACTTCTGACTTCAATTTTCTCCAAGGAGCATTACATGAATAAGTACATTATACATGAATGGTTAGTTTACCTCCAATGTGTATAGAGCTCCTTAATTATTTACAATCAGGCTGCATGTCCGACTATAGTGGATCTGGGAATAAATAACAAAAGAGTCTATCAGAGGAATGAGCTGAACTTGGCCTGCAAACTCCATTCATCTAGATCTTCTGCACAAAGTAAGTGTGGAACGTCTGGCATATCTGAGGGTTTTGAATGCTTTCACATCCCTGAAGACACTGTGGTTTTGCTGTAACTGTCAAAGCAGCTTTATGACAGTGTCTACTGGAAAAAATGACATATATGCACTTAAAAAAGTGATGCAATGAGGTTACTTGATTGATTTTCAAATGAATAAGATCACTTTCACATAGTTTTGTATTTCAGTGTACTTGAGTTTACTATGTTTGCAATCATTATGTACTTGCATTATGTTTTATTAATGTGAATGTAACAATGTACACATTTGAATGAAGTAAATTCAGTGCATCAGCGTTGTCAGTGTAAAGGTTTGTGACAGTTTTCTTTTACAAATAGCTACACGTGGCTTCTCTAGTTCATTTTAGAAATTACAACTCAGCCAACAAGGTGTGTCCTCTTGACATTATTGGACATTTTATTTTGGTCTGGTCTGAATTATGTATGCAGAATATTAGAAGACATATTGAGAACTGTATTAATGTTACAAAGTTTTAACAAGTTTTAACATTCAGTGGGCATCAAGCAATGGATAGGCTTGATCTAGAAACCTTTTTTGCAAAAATGGTTTAAAACAAGTTAGTTAATTGATTAATCAATTAATAAACGCCACATAAAAAAACATTATATTAATAATCTATTTAGTATGAGGTTTTAGATGTTGTGAGGTAGGATTTGTGTTAAAGAAACATGAAAAGATGCTACAAAGGGTTTTTTAAGTAAGCCTATAGGAAAACAATTTGGTTCCCTATTGAAGGTTTAAACTTCATGTAATGTAAAGGTTAAATACAATTTTAAGTGATGTTCCTAGAACCGTTACATTATTTGGAAATTCATTAAATTTTAAAATGATTCTCAATTATGAAATGGTTCTGTAAAGAACCATCCACTGAGGGGTTCTTTAGGGCAGTAGTTCCCAGAGTCCACCAGACAGTCAATATTTTTGCAATGGTATACAACAGGGATATAAGAAAAATATAGACCATCTGGGGGTCCCTGGGGAGCAGTTTGAGAACCACTGTTTAGGGAACCAAAAGTGGTTTTTCCTGGGGATCATACTAAAGGATGCTTTTTTTGGCACCTTTAACAGCCACTGTCATTTAAGCTGAAAGCAGAGATTTGAACCGTGACCAGCATGCAAAGCTGCAACATTTCCCACTACACGGTGTAATTGCTATGAATTGGTGAGTTAGAACTGTACTGAAGAGTTCTACAGAGCCTGGCATAAATTCCTGTTTTAAATAAAAGCAAAACTTGGTTATAACAAGTTATCAATGCTCATTTCTGAACATATTTCTGTGTTCAAAATGACCACATCATGGAATGTGACACTAAAGCTATCGGTCCTTTGTCATTGGGATGCATATGAAAAATGTTGGAATTACCAAGGTAAATCAAGGTGGTCAGTACTGGCCCAGAGAGGGTGCCCAGGACCCTGAGAGACCCACAAGCTTTATTCCTGGGACAAAGTTGAGTTGAGCTGCACTTAAACGCTTTTGAATTTTGCCCATATAAAACACAATTATCATATATCCTGTCCACAAGGGCACTTGCACTGTCTGAAGGGAAAAGGGCAGAGGCTTAAGCAACCCCCCCCCCGGTGTCTATCTCTGTAGGTCCTTTATATCATCAATAGGAATCCACAAAATCACACCCTTATACCTTTTAAAGCCATTCTGTCTGGGTTGTTATCTGTGAAGTGGCTTCTCTAAAAGCAGTTTCAGACTGACTGCATAGACTGAATGAAAGGTCAGTGTAAGTGGAGTGGTATTACTGTAACATACTCATCCTGTACTGCCCCAGGTCCAGCCTACGGCAAGCCTCTAGGACAAGAGTGATTGCACCAGGACAAGGCGTGGGTCCATAGGAAGCACTGTGTGGTGAAGATAACAGCATAAGCGTGTCTGTATGTGTGTGTGTGGTGTGTGACAGAAAGAAGTAGAGTTCGAAAAATGTGTATGTGTGTGTGTCCCGAGTGTGAGACAGGACCATGCCTTCCTTTCCTCTACTCACTGTTGCATCCTGCCTGTGTTCTGTGTTTTAATGGCTTTTAATGAGGCAGCAGCAGACCCTGCACTTCCTGCTCTCTCACACGCCAAGAGACATTCAAACCATCCCCATTACGTACAGGTACCAACAACATCATTTATCATCTTCTGCTGCATGGGAAATAAGATATGAGGCATGGGGCTATTCTGTTATAATAAGATTGCTATAATGACACCATTTGTATTTTGTAATATTAAACCAATATCACAGTTCCCATGCTAGTAAAGGGCTCTTTTCCAACTACCATCCCCTCTGTTGATGTTTAGTCTGTTGACAGGTGAAAGAGCTGCTCTCTCATCCCTTTGACACTTGCTAATCCAGTGAGGAATGATAGATAAATGGCTTTGAAATAGGCCCTAGTATAGACACTTGAGGCACCCCATAGAACTGTCAGCTCTTAAAGTCCAGTGTCCTTTTCAGATTCGCTCAATGAGGAGTTGATTGAAGGGGATCTAGCGGGAGTGAATGGTAAAACGTTGCTTCAGTAATGTGTCACAGGAGTTCATATAGAATTGCACAGAGCATGACTGAACTCAAAGGCGCATAGAGGCTTAGCACGTCTGGCTTTGACACTCCGTACAGCTCATTCATCAAACATTGTCACACTAAGACGCAACGAACTGACAAGTTGCTAGCGCTGATGCTGATGTTTATGGCTGTGCCAAAGTTAGAGAATGGAGTCATGCACTGTCTGCACTCAACACTGTTCCCACAAACAGTGTTGAGTGCAGAAGAGACCCTTTCACTGGGATCAAGTAGCAGTCTGCCTGTCTGTAAGGTTACCCATCTGTCTGCCAAATAGGCCACACTCAAAACAATATATTTATGGATTTTAACAGGTGCTTTAAGACTAAAATTTGCACGTATTGGCATAACTTTAAGAAAATACACAAAGTATCCAAAGGCATCCAGACAGCCCGTCTAATTAGTGAATTCATACTTTAAGGCACACCCATTGCTGAGCATTCAACTGCATACACACAGCTTGCATAAGCTCCATCGAAAATTGTCAGTAGAATGGGATGCTCTGGTGCAGCCAGACACAAGCCCAGGTCAGGATGCTCAATGCCTAGCTTGAGCTAGAGGGGCATAAAGCATAGGAGCAGCGGAACAGTGTTCTCTGCAGTGATGGAACTCCATTCAAAACCTTCAAGATTAAACTCCAAAAGTTATAAAAAAGTAATAATTCAACTTCAGTACCTGACCTCACTATTGCTCACTAATGCCAGATCAAAAACATGGACCATCTGGGGAGCCTTGAGAACTGGGTTGGGAACCACTGATCTAGATCTCCTGGAGGAGTCGAGGCAGCAAAAGGTTACAAACTCCCAATTAATACCCTTGATTTCAAAAAGAACATTGGATGTCTACAAACCTTTGCACTTCTAGGGTAGGATGATTCATACACACATCCATATACACTGATCAGGCATAACATTATGACCACCTCCTTGTTTCTACACTCATTGTCCATTTTATCAGCTCCACTTACTATATAGGAGCACTTTGTAGTTCTACAGTTACAGACTGTAGTCCATCTGTTTCTCTGCATACTTTGTTAGCCCCCTTTTACCCTGTTCTTCAGTGGTCAGGACCCCCATGGACCCTCACAGAGCAGGTACTATTTGGGTGGTGGATCATTCTCAGCACTGCAGTAACAGTGACGTGGTGGTAGGGTGTTAGTGTGTGTTGCACTGGTCTGAGTGGATCAGACACAGCAGTGCTGCTGGAGTGTTTAAACACCTCAGTGTCACAGCTGAACTGAGAATAGCCCACCAATCAAAAATATCCCGCCAACAGCGTCCTGTGGGCAGCGTCCTGGGACCACTGATGAAGGACTAGGATGACCAACACAAACTGTGCAGCAGCAGATGAGCTATCGACTCTGACTTTACATCTACAAGGTGGACTGACAAGGTAGGATTGTCTAATAGAGTGGACAGTGAGTGGACACAGTGTTTAAAAACTCCAGCAGCACTGCTGTGTCTGATCCACTCATACCAGCACAACACACACTAACCCACCACCACCACGTCAGTGTTACTGCAGTGCTGAGAATGATCCACCACCCAAATAGTACCTGCTCTGTGAGGGTCCATGGGGGTCCTGACCACTGAAGAACAGGGTAAAAGGGGGCTAACAAAGTATGCAGAGAAACAGATGGACTACAGTCTGTAATTGTAGCACTACAAAGTGCACCTATATAGTAAGTGGAGCTGATAAAATGGACAATGAGTGGAGAAACAAGGAGTCACAATGTTATGCCTGATCGGTGTATTTATCCATCAGTAGACCACTCACTATATATCCCCACATCCATATACATTCATTAAAACGTTGTCTCCATAGTCCCGTTGTGCTTCAGCAGCTATCAATAGCTATTTAAAGCTATTTGAATGGAATCAACACTAAGCAACCCCCCCGCCGATAAATTCCTCTTTTTATTGCAGGAATTATCTTATACTTCCTACATCATCAGCCCACACTGAACCCGAACAATGTTAGCCAATTACCTACAGCAGTTAACTCCTCTAATAAATTACTTGCTGTGATAGCTGCAGGTGCAGCTTTTGCGATTAAGGAAGTGACTTCCAGTAGACGAGACACCCAAGAGAGGATGGAGAGATCCCTGAGGAAAAGCATGAGCTGATACACTTCCTTCTCACGCAATCCCTTGCTTCGTCACCTCATGCTCTGATCCCAATTCATGTGGGGACAAAAGGGGGAGTGCTGGTGGTCTGAAATAGACCAACATGTGGGAAGAGAAGGAAGGAAGTAGGGGGAACCAAACCACATTGAGTAAACGACACAACTTTAGGACATACTCTGTATACAATGTTATGGCAAAACCCATAAGGGTAACCATAGAGACAGGTATGTTGACCCAAGCAGAGGATGTAGAATGATAATGAAAGTGAGTGTACCTTAAATGTGCTATAATGTAGTAAAATCCAGGGGGATGTGCTTGTTCAGTTGGCTGTGATTGCACACATTTGTCTGGGTGTTAAAAATGAACTTATCCTTTCCTCCTCCAACGTTCATATACAACCCAAACTTCACAAACCACAGTGGTCAAATCTGCTTCCCGCCCTCAGAAGCCACACTCTTGATTGGCTCCTTAGGATACTGGTCCATGGTTTCAGAAGTGTAAGACCTTGCTCTGGTGACTGTGTTCATAAGGTTTGACCTTTAAAAGTTGCAGCTGTTTTCAGAAAATAGCAAAGGCATGCTATGAACAGTACTTTGAAAGAGGCCTTCATTTGTTTAATTTCTAGTCAAAATGATAATTCAGTACAAGTTCTGGAAAAAAAAAAAGCAGAAAACATACTAAACCAAAAATGACACTAAATTTATGATTTTTTTCAGTATTTTCACATTTTACTTTTTTACAAATTACATTTTTTTCAGTTTTTTGAAGAAATTTACAGGGGTGTTTTACCACATCTCCAAAGTTCAACAATGTTCAGGTCTGGATGGTCAGTCAATTGAGAACACCGGCAGCTTCTTTGTTTGATTTACAAATGTTCTTCTTTGTGTCTGTTTCCTTTTCTCAGTGAAGCTTCTTGACAGCTACACATCCTTTCAGACCCATGGCTCCAAATGTCTTCTCACAGTGGAAGGACTGACAGAAACACTTGTGGATTTTTTTCAGATCAGAAGCAAAAGTGGAGCTTGATTTTCTCCTGTCTGCAGCTTTAAGTGCTGTTTATCTGATGGGGACAGTTTTGGTGATCTACCAGGTCTTGCGTGGTTGTTAGGAATATCTTTTTCTCTGCATCTTTTAAGAAATTTCTCATTTATTTTCATTTCTTTTCTTATGCAAGTGGATTGTCTTATATCAAATCTCCTCAGAAATATCTCCTCAAAAAATGAAAATGTTGTACTTAATAGTTTTGACTGGAGTCAAATAAATGAAGGAATGTTTGATTTCTGCCCAGCATTGCGAACTGACAGAAGTGCAGATTCTAAACTTTCAACTGACGCACACTTTCATTTGTAAATAGAAGAGGAGATACTGTATTATTGTACTGTGAAAATAAAAATCTCCTTCAAGTTTTTGTAATTCCTTGATACTGAAATAAACAATAAAAAGGAAAAAAGTTGACTCAAGCCTGTTAATGGAAAGTATATTTTAAATGTAAGTGTAGTTAATTATGTAATAGAGTTACATGATTGCATGATTCTGTTTTATTAGTATAGCAAAACAACAGTAATAAGTCTAGAGTTGTGAGGGTTAACAGTCACTGCACATGTGCATGCTCTTATTGTGAAATGACCTCATTGCGGTCAGTGTGGCTTGTGACATTGAGCATCATTTCTGCCAACCCAGGATGGCTGTCTACATGTGTGTGTGTTTATTTGTGTTTAGATGAGGACAGTCAGGGTTTAACCCTTTAAAGTCCCAGACTTATTACATCCTAAGACTTATTATACAGTAACTACATGGACTACAATACAAACTCACTTAACATAGTAGTAATTCCTATGTTATAGAAATGTGTAATAAAGGTTTATTTTAACCCTTTAAGGTGACGGTGATGTGTTCATGACACATTGTGGTTAAATGTAAAAAACTTTGCAACCGTTTTGATATTAATCAGTCATGTTTTTGCTTATTAGCCAATCAAAGTGTAAAATACACCTTCCAGCAGGTCCAATCCAAAAACAAACTGATATCACTGAGGAATGATCACAGAACGTTGTATTAAGAGAATTCAAGTGACTTCTATAAGCTCTTGAATTGGTTTACTGTTCAAGGCTGACTTTCCTGAAAACAACTTAGCACAAAGATGGTTATTAAATGTGATAGAGTGAGCATCACACTGAACACTGTCTGTACTAGTTAAGATGATTTTTATATTTATTAATTTTGGGGTTTTTTTTTCAGTAAATATGTGAAAAATACTGTACAGCTTCATATTTGTTTTTCATTTATTTATTTTAGCCTTTGCCTTAACATTTAGTACTTGTGTTCAATAACTGGTTCTACTGGAACTTACTCACTTCAGTAAAAATAACATAATATGACCAGGTGGCCAATTCTAGGTCTAGGTTTTTAAAGCAGTGGTGCCCAAACTTTTTGTCTTGGGACAAAGAGCAGTTTGTGGTGGACTGAAGGCCAAAAGATAGAAAGAATACAAATATTTAAAAAGTAGCTACAAATCAAGATTTAATGTATTTATTTTATAGCATTACACTATATTTTGTTCCTAAAATACTGCAAAGTCTAATAAGTTATACAGTTGTGTGCAAAAATTTTGGCACACATACAAAACTGCATGTAAAAACATTTAACACATTCTCTAAAGAAAACACACTTCTGCACAACGTATTATCTTAATGCAAAATCATTGTTTATTTGCTTAATTTAACATATTGGTGGAAAATAATACATAAAATGTGGCTTGTGCAAAAGTTACAGCACATTTTAAATTACTTTTATATTTTCTTTGTTTCTATTTTTTTTTCTTTGCAAATAATTAGAAACACGTGTTCTCTGTAGAGGATGTGGCGACTTATTTACTCACAGAAAATCAACATAATGTGTAATTTGGCTGGGGTTGTACAGTATAAACATGTCATACAGTCTGTGGGTGAGGGGACGTGGGGGGTGGGTTAGGTTAACGTTCTGAAGGGTCCAGATTCAACTTTTTTGGGCAGCCCTGCCTCAAAAGGTTTAAGGGTTAATAGTGCTATATTAGTGTGCATGAGCTGACCGAGAAACCCTCACATGACTAATCACATCGGTAGTGAAGAGTGGAGTGTGTGAAAGTGTGTGTTCCTTTGACGTGCTGTCATTTGGCAAATGGAAGTGTCCATGACTGAGTGTAAGCAGTGATAAAGCAATAGCTGAATGGACTGCAGCTCATCTGTAAAGCGCACTGATAAAGGAACAATGAGGCGCTCTTCTCCTGAGGCCAGAGATTAGTCCTGCTGCTCTTCCCTTAGAAAACATACAGACCGGCCCTGCAGGAAACGCTCATCAGTCTGCAGTCTTTCACCTCTCTCGCTCTCTCACTCTCTCACTCTTGCTCTCTCTCTCTCTTTCTCTCTCTGTATCAGCTCTTGCATCAAAGGCTGAAAGCAGACCTGGGTGAGCGACACACCACTTACTCTGGTCAGCTAACGTCAGGCTACTGTTCTCTGTCTTTTTCCTCTCTCTCTCTCTCTCTCTCTCTCTCTCTCCACCTTCTCTGCACTTTCTCTTTCTCTGTTTGTTTGGGCCTGTGCGTTGAGCTGTAGGTTTGCTCCGCTTGGTTTTCACTGTGCACTACGGCCCTGAAGGGAAACAGAGACATACAGTTCTTTCCTTTTCGGAAAGTACTTTCATCTTTCCCTACATCTTTCTCTGTCTTTGTCTCTCTCTCTCGCTCTCTCTCTCTCTCTCTCTCAGTAGCTAGTGTCAGGGGTTCAAATACATATATGGCTGATACATTGAGCATTGTGTGTTTTGCTGAAGGAAACAGCTGAACATTCACTCTTGGTGAGAAAAAGTGAGTGAGCATGTTTTATGAGAGGAATCTTCTTCGCAGAAACAATGTTTCTCACATAATCGTGGTTTGTGTAAGATAAATTATGTTGGCGTAATGTTATCTTTGCTTTTGTGCAGAGCTAATACATTTTAGCTTCACTGTAATTGACACTGAAGTTGATTTTATGTTTTCTTTTGTTTTTAGTTTTGTATTTATTTATTTTTTACCCAATTTATCTCCAAAATTTAGTCATTGTCAGGTCTTGCTAGCTCGGTCAAACTATACTACCAGGCTAGCGAGTTCTAATGAAGCACCACCACATCTTTTCAAACTGAACTTGAACTTGTGATCGCCTGGCAATGGGACCACCGCTTAGATGGTTGCGCCACTCAGGAGCCCCCCCAAAGCTGCTTTTAATCATGTTCAATGTAGGTCTGTTATACATATTCAGCTGGGTAACACCGGTCAATCTGCATGTCATTGTGTTCCAAGAAAGGCACTCACTGCAGCTTTGAATGCAAGAAGGCCAAATTAGCCAAAAGTCAGCTCCAAATCCTAAGGCCAGGAAAATGAAATGAGTTGCGCACCTCAGCATGACCTCTGTCACTGACAGCACTCTCTCACACATTCATTTCATGCTGGCCCAGGTGCTGCTGGCCGGTCAGGAGCTAAAGACATGGCTTTGGAGCAGGACGTGATGGAACGGTCGACTTTAAGAACGCTGCCCTGTCACGAAGGCTCTGCTCCCCTGCTCCATGCTCAGTCCATCACTGTTTCCAAAATATATTTCTTGTCGAACTTTCTACCATGGTGGCTTTCTCTACTTTCCAGGTCTCCAGAGAATGTACTTATAGACACATAAGTTCTATATGTTTACTAAGTAGGTATATGGTACTCCAATGTACTTGGTAACATGATGGAAAGTTCCACAACAGTGTAACTAAATTACACTGAAATGTGAGACAGGTTCTAGTCATTAAGTGGGTATGGATGTGGTAAAAACTCCAAAGTACTAGGTAATTAATTTTGGTACAATGGAAGAAAGTACCCAGACAGTCTAACTGAATAACACCAAGTTCTAGGTATGAAGGTGAAGAAAAACATACTTAACAAACTCTAAACTGAAATGTACTTACTTACTATAATTTTACTCCAAATAGTTTTCTAGTACTTTGTAGGTTGTACTTCAGACTTACACCATTAATATCAGTTCATATCTAGAACCTGTTGGGTTTCAGTGTAGTTCAGTTTGATTCTCTTGGAACTTGCCATCAATTATCCCAAAATAATCACCTAGTACTTTGGAGTTTGTACCTGACAAATACCTGGTTACTACCTAGAAATCAAGGAACAAAGACAGCATTGCCCAAATAAGATTTATGATGCTCCACTTATGAATACTGTAGGTACTTCTAAAGGACAGCTTCAGGAATCTCATAGTAAATTTATACTATAGTTTATTACAGGAAACTACGCATGTATTGTCGATTACTATAACAGTACTAAAGGAATATTATGCGGATATGGAAAAAATATTGTTTATTGTGTATTATACAGAGGTGTAGAGATCTGATCGTTTCTCAATTATTTTTTGTAGATGTGTACATACTGTTAAGGAAAACACAATATCCACAATTTCAAAATAGAACACAGAATAAAAGGAAAAAAAAATATTGTATCTATTCCCAAAATTTCAGTGTTTTCAGTGTAATTCCATAGTAAAGTGGCTTGTTAAGTAGTCCCACCTTTTCAGTCAGATTACAATACAGCATGAGGAACTACTTATGTCATTGTTTTATCAAACTGGACTTTAATTTTGAAGTTCCAGCCAGGTTGTTCAGTTCTCCTGCTTAAAAATAGTCATCATCTTTAGACTGTGAGCCAAACAGGTTCTGTTAAAGTTATTAGAGAGCTGTCCACGCCCAAACAGCATCCTGACCCTCCTGACTGATGAGCCTGATCTCACCTTTGGGACAGAATGGCCCTTGACCTCAGGGCCCGTTTGTTCATTGCCAATTAAATCCACTCATAACTCTTCCTAAACCAGATACACCTGATAACAGCTAATGCACTGTTTGTTTCCAAGCTTCCTTCACAGACTTTGTGTATACCTATAATGTCCTATAGTGTAATATTCCCCCTAAAAGGAGGTCATTCAGAAGGATGGAGGCTAGTTCTCCATTCACATAGTATACTTCATGAGGCCTTAGTATTGAAGGGCTTTACTTAGGACTTGTACAACAGTTGTACTTTGTGTGAATTAGGCTGCTGATTTGACCTTTAAGATAAATATACAAAAAGGAAAATGGGAGGAAGATGAAAAGAAAATGTTTACAGTGCTATGGAGCTACACTTTTCTTGACAGCATTTTGATTGCAAACACTGCTCATGGCAAACTACCATCCTGGGCAGTTCAGTTTCAGCGTAATCCATATGACTCTGATCAGCTGATACAATTTTTACCATAGATTTAGAAGTTGATGAATCTTAAATAGCTTGCAGGAAAGGCAAACAGATGTACAAAGAAATTGCCTAATTGACAAATAAACCCCTGTTTGCACACTTCGGTTCCTCACTCTCATAACTACATACATTACACAGTAGTTGCATAGTAGTTACTGAATAATTCATAGTAGCTGTTAAAAATGCCATGTTTGAGTAACCTTGGACGTGGGAAGTTCTGAAACTCAGAATTACGTCATTTTTGCATTGCATCTTTGAGCTACAAAGGTGGGGAAAAACCATGGACAACTCCACTAAACAAGCTAGCCAGCTAATATTAGTTAACATATAAGGGTTAACATGTGAACAAAGTCATTCAGAATGGTTTGACTTGAAATGTTCTATTTTGGAGAAACCTACCCAGTCAGAATTCTTCACAGTGGAAGTGATAGGAACCATACATCTGAAGCGCTTAATACCTCTAAAAGCTCCCTCACAGAAACCTATTACACTAAATGTTTATGAACATGCTGCCTGATTCCTGAGACAACTGGCCTCATGCACCAACATCTTCCTCAGTTTTTTTCTTAAATGTGTTCTTCAGAAAGGTTCTGAAAAAGGTCTACATCAGATTCATGGCGTGTTCCTAAACAGCAGAATTGTTTGCACCTTTGTGCTCTTGAGTGTGTGTAGATTCTGTTTTAACCTAAGAACAAATCACAAATAAGAAAACATGCGTGAATGTCATAAAAAAGTTTCGTAAAAACTGCATAAGTTGGTTTCAGGATGAAATTTCTTCTTAAGAACTATTGGTGAATGAGGCCCATTTATAAACTCAATAAAATGGCTATATTGGTATTGTTGTCATCACGACTTCTGGTCCCTATCACCACCACTGTAAAGAAACTTCGAGTCAGTTTCTTTAAAATGAACCATTTCACATGAAACCAATCTGAATGATTTTGTTCTCAAATTGTACTTTATTACTTCTGAAGGTGTGAGATGCCATAGCAATATGACCACATATGCTGAACTCACCTTCCCAACATTCTGAGCAGGAATTTTCTACTTGAGGGATCCTTTTATAGGAGGAGAAGGTAAAAAATTCTGAGTTGCAAGCTTAAGTTGAAAGCACTATTAGTCTTAAAATTATTAACTGAATGATAAGCCTAGAGCTCAAGGGATTATGAGAACACCTGCTCATAATAAAAAGGTTTTCAATTTAAGTTATTAAGTTACAATATTACAATAACACAATCATGTACTGCACAGTTTCCTAAGCTCAAAGTGTCCTAAATCCATCAGACTCATTCAGCATCAGGACCAAGAGGTCAAGTAGTTTAAAAGATGAGGTTTCAGGCGAGATGTCTATTAGAGGAGACGTGTGCTGGTCTTCATTTTCCTAGCTTGGTGATGCTGACATGCAAGAAGGGAGAAAGCTACTACGATGGGAATCCGCTATGAATAAAACAATCTGCTGGATCATAATTAGGGTTTTTGATTTACACATGCGATCCCTAAGCTGGACTAAGCTGTTATGCTTTCACTCGCTGTCTTTTCACTAACGACAGGCCTACTGTGAAGCTGGAGGCAGATGAAGAGTGCCAAGACATTACTCTCTGTCTTTTTCTGAAGGCCTGAGCCATGGCCCATTGAGACTGACACGTAAAATGCTCCTTTATTGGCTAATAGTCGCATCTGAAAATGATCACGCATGACAGCTGACAGCTGCGTCGGCCTCTGAAGAAGCTCGGAGCCACGAGCGGAGAAACCAGCAGCTTCTATTTCCAGCCCAGGCTCCATAGGCGATCTGGAGCTGAGCCGCATGCGAGGCCGCAGAAAGCTCCAGAAAGTCGGGCGGGTACCCGTTCGGCTTCCCTGAAGCTCTGCCCCACCACCGGAGACTGGCATCCTTCGGCTCACCTCAGAAACTTCACCCGCAGGTAATGTTTTCCTGACACTGTGCCAGGAGTTTTAAAGTTTCCATCCATGGCTGGAGGTTAGGTTGAGAAAAAAAACAAAAAAAGGAGGGAAAAAAAGTGCTCAGGGACTCGAAAGCCTCTGGCTTGCGTACAGTACCACTGCCTTTAATACAACAGCTCTTTTGAGACTGCCAGGCGTCCTAAATCAGCCCAGGACTGCACTCACACCTCAGCCACTGACCTCAGATCAGGCCTCTGTTGCCTGTTAGCTCTCCAGGGGCATGGGGATTAGGCCAGGCCACAGCACTCGGCCTGCGGGACGCTTGTTTAGTTCAATCAAGGATGGCAAAAAGCAGGCCCGCAGCAGAGGGCCTAGACGGGAACCTCCTGTTTTTCCCCTGTGAGGACAAGGGCTGGAGCAAGTCTCATTGTATGTGTACTTCACTGTCTGCCTACACACGGGGCGAATCAATCCTGCCCTGGCATATTTTTTCCCCCTGGTGCAATTTGACAAATAGCAGGCAAAGCTTTTCATTTGTTAGCTCCAGGACCCTTCACTTATAAGATTAGGGGTCTTTTTTTCAGTGACACACTGGCATTGGTCTATTTTCACCCATGAGCTCAAGTGGCGAGTACAGTTCCATGCCTGGTTCCAGTGGTGACTTGAGGAATTAATTGCCCTGTTTATAGAAGTAAATTGGCCTCATAAAAAGATTGACGGCACTGGATTTTCTTACACAATAAAAGCTGATAAATTTCGAACGTAAACGTAGCTACAGATCACTCCTTGACTTTAGAGTGCGCAAGGCCCGGTCGCTTAAATCACTCCACATCCGTGGGGTGTCCAGGAGGGAATGAATTGTTGAATTGGGGTTTGGGAGCTTTGTGTTGGAATGGTTGAAGGATGGAGAGAAGAAGAGGATGGGAAAAAAGAAAGGAAACAGAAGAATGCTGGCAGATGGTAAAACACACTGATCTGAAAAACTGTGATTTTAGTGCCCTGTCACATTAGACAGCTATATTTATGCAGAGGAAGTTCATGCGGTACAGGGAATTGCATTCAGTGCATTATGACAGGCACAATTTAGAAATCTAACCGTGAGAAACAAAAAACCTTTTTTTTAAACATTTTCTATGAATGCTGATATGAACACATTCATAACACATTTTAATGGGTCCATAAAGCCATGATCACTGTGTTTATTATTCATAACAAATAAGTATATATGTGTATATAAAGTTATAAGTGTTTATAACGTTATATTGTCAGCTCCAGTTTTCTTAATGGAAATAATACACTTTTAATAGATGGTTCTTCAAGGGTTCATTGACAAAGGCAAGGGTTCTGTATAGAACTATGAACACTAAGAGATAGATCCCCTTTTCAGTACAAAATTGAACCATTTTTGCTAAAAATGTATACACTTTCAACTTTAAAAAGTTTCTGGAAAGCCTTAAAATATTGAACTTCTAATAGTAAGTTAACAGCACTAAAATTTGTTTTTTAAATTCCATTGATCTGCTATTCAAGGTTCAATAAACTAAAAATCTGAAGGTTGCCTGGTAACTAATTTTCTTTTACAGTGTTGCTTATAGTTATTTGTAATTAATTGCAACATGTCTTTGCAAGCTTAAATTAAACTGATATGATTTCTACACTTGTGATTTTGGGTATAGATTGCTATTGACAGATGTATGATATTATAACACCATCATAAGAACTTGTAAGTTGAATTTGTGAGCTCTTAGTAAAGTGTGAAATATTTTATTTTATCTTTACCAAAGGAAAGTTTATTTAAGCCACAGCATGTCCAATACTTTATTTTTCACCATGAATATCTTTAGAGGTTGGGCTTTGAGCATAAACTAAATATATATAAAAAACGTTTATCAAAAACAAAACCTAACAATATCTAATAACTTTGTAATTAGAGGAAGTTACATCCGTGCACAGCAAATAGCAGACATTCTTATTGTACACCTGACTTGATCCCAACAAAAATTTAAAAACAGCATCACGGCACAAACATTTGTTACTATAATCACAATTTTCTGCCACATTATAAAAATCTTTAGTATATGAAAGCAGCTATGTAAATCAAGTAGCATTCAAACTGACATGGAGCACCTAGAAACACTCCAATCAAGCAAACGTGACTAGGCAGACCACATTAGGCCACAAAATCTCTGACCTGGAATGGAGGTGGGCGGGGGTGCCGGCGGGGAGAGTCGCCAGAAGGCTGAGTGGTGGGCCGAGTGGAACGTGTGATAAACGAGTGTTATCTGGAGGCCTCGGTGTTGGGAAGAGCCCTCTGTTTCCCCCTGATTACATTAACAGGCAGGAAGAGAAGGGGGGGGACACACACGGGGAATCGGCGGAATTCCATCCACAGAGTACAGGCATTTCTCTCTCTCTCTCTCTCTCTCTCTCTCTCTCTCTCTCTCTCTCTCTCTCTCTCTCTGTTTCACATTTCACTTCTTTGTGAATTGATATGATGACCCAGTGAAATTAGCATTTGTTTATGTGCTATTCATCATGCACTGTTTATGTAATATAGCTAAAAAATGTCACACACAATAGAAGTGAATTAGCTTTACTGGCTTTTGTAAAATAAAATAAATATTATATGGTCAGTTTATACCTTTAATGTGTCCACTCTGTCTTTATTAGAGCTTGCATTTTTTTTTCAGAAGACTAGCTTTTAGTTTTTAAAAGAAATCTACAGGGATATTTCAGTCTTAGAAGTTGGTTACGCTTTCTGCTTCACACGAACCAAGTAACCCCAAACACATTCAGTTACATTAAGGTCTGGACTCTGGGGTGGTCAGTCCACTGTTCAGCTTCTTTGCTTGATGTGTCTGTTTTCTTTTCTCAGTAAGAGCTTCTTAATAGCTAAACATCCTTTCAGACTCATGGTGTTGAGTTGTCTTCTTACAGCGGAAGGACAGAAACACCTGTGGATGTTTTCAGATCTGAAGCAGCTTGATTTTCTCCTCTCTCTCAAAGATGAAAGCTTTATATATAGCTTTTTATATTTTTTATATTATATATATATAAGATTAGATTTTTTTTACATGTATTTTACATGTATTTTCATTTTTTCCAATACGTTAAACTCAGCATATAAATACTTTCATATTAAAGTGTGTTGCCTATAGAAGCTGTGTTAACTTATTTTCACTTGGAAAATCAACAAAACATGTCATTTGACCAGGGGTGCTCAAATTTTTGCATCTACTTTATGTAAAACACCAAACCGTTTTGGTCAGTCAAACCAAATCTCCAAACAGCAGCCAACAGCACCTGCCTCCATTTCCTCCTGCTCAATCACAAAAATCCACAAACACCTCCACACACAAACAATGCATACACGAGCACGCTATATCTGGAAAAGAGGTCAAAACCCATCTCCAAGTGGCCACTACATTAACCCTTATCTCCTCACCTCAGACCCTGGAATAACAAACAGTTTTTTGGGGCCTGAATCCTGGTAAGTCCATCAAGGCTGTCTGCGGGTGATTCATGCTGCTAGCTAGGGTGTCGGCCGAGTGGCCACTTGAGCAGATTGTTTCCTCGCAGTGGACCTTTGCGGCCCCACGTGCCGGGTTGATTGTGCTAAAGGATAGCATAGCATCCACCTCACTGAGGAGAAGCTAGCACTGGGGCTAGCATGCTAAGTATGCTGAGAAGGTGCTACATGTGATGTTTAGTGTTGGAATCTACACTTTTCAAAATAAAAGTGCCCCAAAGAGCCATGAAGAACCACTTTTGGCTCCTGAGAAAACCTTTTACTTGAATGATTTTTAAACTTTTTAAAAGAACTCTACACTAAAAAGTTCTTTATGGCATAAAAAGTGATGTAAAAAAAAACAACGAAAAATAAATAACATATCTAAAGTTTGTAGACCCATCTTCATCTAACATTTCTTCTGAATCCAAGGTATTAATAGGGAGTTTGGTGCTGTAACAGCCTCTACTCCTTTTGGGAAGGCTTTACACTAGATGTTGGAACATTGCTGTGAGGATTTGATTGCATTCAGCCACAAGAGCATTAGTGAGCCCAGGTACTGATGTTGGATGATCAGTCCTGGATCACTCTGACTCATCCAGAAGGTACTGGATGGAGCTCCATTACTCCAGAGAATGCAGTTCCACTGCTTCACGGCCCATGCTCAAGCTGATGCTTGGCATTGGGCATGGTGACCTTAGGCTCATACATGGTGGCTCCAGTGTGTCCCATTCTATTGGTGAGTGCTTTTCTATGGAGATTATAACTATGTTAACACAACTGAACATCTGTGTCAGCAGTGAGCTCACCTTAAAGGATCTGAATTTACTAATTAGGAGGCTAAAATGATAAAAGTCATAAAAATATAATACAGCACAAGTAAATTAAGTCAAAAGATGGATTCTCCATCCCGTGCAGAGCTTCCTTCAGGCGTTAGATCCTTCCATCTGTAACTAAGGAATGTATGAGTGAGTTCTCTGTGTTCCCTGCCTGTTTTTTAATACATTGATCTTCTGACATCTCACATTTTAGAGTGCTCAAGAGAGGAAGACGGAAAAAGAGAATGAGAGAATAAGAGATTGGGGAAGAGAGAATGAGAATCAGAGAGAGGGAGAGAGAGACAGAGAGAGACAGAGAGGCAGAGAGAGAGAGAGAGGCAGAGAGAGAGAGAGACAGAGAGAGAGAGAGAGATAAGGAATGGGCAGCGTCCCAGAGAAACTCGGCGTGGTCCTTCCTCTCTGACATCCTGAGGAGGAAGCTGTGGTTCTGCAGCTCTGCTGCCACAATCCCTCCGAGAGGCCTCGCAACCGGGTCAGAGCGGAGCGACCCACATCAGCCCACTTAACACTTTCATTCCCCTCTCTCACTCTCTCTCTCTGTTTCCCGCTATACTCAGAATACCCTTCCTTCCATGAAATCCAATCTTTTCTTCACCTCTTCCATATCTTTGAAAAGTCCTCTTATAAAAAATAAAGGTTTCCTAAATGCTCCGTGGCTTGGATGTGCAGTTCTAGGAGAAACCTTTAATTAGCAAAGAATAGGTCTGCCCAAAATGTTGCCATCAGGACCAAAATAACTATTGAAATTGTGTAAAGTATAAAAAACATTTGTTTGTTCATTGGGCGACGGGTAACTTTCTGGCAGGCCAAATCAAAGGTCTTTATGAACCAACTTTGGCCAGCTTTATAGGACTTTTACATAATGTAGAGTTTTTTTTTGTTTGTTTGTTTGTTTATTTGTTTTAAGAAAGTTTGTTTTTTTTCACATTTGTGAACTCAGTTATGTTTATGACTCTTTAAAGCACCAGTCATTGAAAGATCTTGCAGGGTTCTTCTATTGCATCATTCCAAAGAGCCTTTGGTGGTATCTTTGTTTTTAAGAAGGTATTGTTTAAAAAATGTGTACAAAGGTTTGTAGACACTTATTCATCCAGTACTTTTTCCAAAATTAAGCTTAATAATTAGGAATTTGCTATGATAACAATGGGCCTCATTCACCAATATCTTCCTAAGTTTCTTCTTAAATTTTTCTTGACAAAGGTCCTAAGATAAAGTTTATGTGATGTGTTTTTAAACCATAGAATTGTTCTCACCTTTGTGCTCTTCAGTGTGTGTAGATTCTGTTCTTACATAAGAACAAATCTCAAACAAGAAAACATTTGAAAATGTCAGAATCTTTGTGAAAACTGCATAAGTGGGTTTTAAGAAGAAATCTCTTCTTAAGAACAGTTGGTGAATGAGGCCCAATCTCTACTCTTAAGGGAAGACTGTCCACTAGGTGTTGTAACATTGCTGTAAGGACTTGATTGCATTCAGCCACAAGAGCATTAGTGAGGTCATTCAGGCACCTTGACAGTGGTATCTAAAAAAAACAGGTGATTTTTAAATCCCTTTTAATGTGATTAGAGTGAAAGGAGCTTTTTTCATGAAAGAAGAAATGTGGACATTTACACTTCCAGAGAATACTCAGATTAACCTCTGATACATTTCAAAATATCTGTAGTATGTGGGTACACAGTTTAGTTCCTCTCTTGCTGAACTACATCATTTTAATATCGGTTTCATAGCAGTTACTGAGTAACGCTTACTGAATGATATGTTTTATATTTTAATTGCTGAATAATAAGCCTAGAATTGATGGGGTTAAGTGAATTGTCAGTATGTGTACATTTGGAACTGCAGCAGCTGGTCACTTCATTTCAGTTTAGTTTTAGTCTCAGGAAATAAACTGGTGAACAATGACCATGTCAACAAAATGTGTTGGATACGGACCCTTATTTTGTGCATGGGCTGGCAAAGATGGATGCTGGGCTGGTTTTCAACTGCATAATGAAAAGTGGCATGGAAAATCAAACCATGGAAAATTAAGTACAGGACAAAATTCTATTCAATTTAGTAGAGTCACTTTTTATAGCCAGGCATTGTAACAAAGCTGTTTTTCAGTGGCAGAGAAACTTTCTAAAAGCATGAGAAAAAAAGAATCACTGAAGGGAATCAAGACTCAAAAGAGCTTGAGGAATAACCAAGACTCAAAAGGAGACACTCTTTAAGAGCGTGAGGAGGAGAGGAACCAAGACTCAAAAGGAGAAACTCTTTAAGAGCATGAGGAGGAGAGGAGCCAAGACTCAAAAGGAGACACTCTTTAAGAGCATGAGGAGGAGAGGAACCAAGACTCAAAAGGAGACACTCTTTAAGAGCATGAGGAGGAGAGGAACCAAGACTCAAAAGGAGACACTCTTTAAGAGCGTGAGGAGGAGAGGAACCAAGACTCAAAAGGAGAAACTCTTTAAGAGCATGAGGAATAACCAAGACTCAAAAGAAGACACTCTTTAAGAGCAGAAGGAGTATGGAGAGGAACCAAGACTCAAAAGGAGACACTCTTTAAGAGCAGGAGAAGTACGGAGAAGAACCAAGACTCAAAACGAGAAACTCTTTAAGAACATGAGGAATAACCAAGACTCAAAAGGACACACTCTTTAAGAGCACAAGGAATAATCATCATTTTTGATGTAATAACTCTAATATTATAAAACCATAACCTTTATTTAAAGAAATTGGGAGGATATGTTGATTAAACAGTTATTATGCTATAAGAGCGACTGACCAATTGCTCACTTTTACTGTAACACTTACTAATTATAACTCAAAATATTCAAGAATCATTTTATTTATGTGTAGTGTATACAATTACTATATCATTATCCACTTATTATGAATCCGTAAAGTGTTACCAATCTGTACGTTTTAGAAGGACATTTTTAGGAGAGCACTCTCAAAGATCCCTGATTTCTTGTGATATGGTCTCAAAGGAAGCCAAATATTGTGTACTAGCATTAGCACAGCCAAGAAGCCTGCAGTGGAGGCCTACACAATGTAGCTTTGTGGTTATTGCTCTGTAAAAAGGGTTCATTTCTTTGGCTGTTGCTGGTTAAAATGGGATTATTTGACAATTTCAATTGAAACAGCTTTTAATCCTCATACTGCTGCTCTAAACATGAAACAGGCATTGCTAACTGACATTTTAAGCCCTGTCTTTTATTTCTATCAAGGCTTTTGAACCGTTCTGGCCAGTCTAGCTGTTGTCAAAGTCATAAAAATGTCCCATCATATTTCCCGCATAATGTTTGTCCAGATCTTTTGCTTAGTAACGCTCTATCCCACGTTCAGGCACAGACCCCATGACTCCCCCACCTAAAAACAATCACTGAGCACATACTCTTTTTTTTTTCAAGCCCAGCTTTAACAGTGTGGTGCACTGAGAATACAGACTGTTATTTTTCTCCCTTCATTCTGCTTTTCTTTTTTTTCATGCCATTCCTTCAGCAACATGGTTATCTGTCCTCCACATGCCTGGCTAACACAGCAGGGGTGTCTAAGAGAACAACAGTACCATGTCACACACACACACTGGCTCTGATAAGCTACACGGGTCCTCTGTGGTTTCCCCTCTCTACGCCAGCCTGCGGATGCCCAGCACAATGCCAGAGGCCGCATGAAAAGCGGGTGATCGAAAACAGGTTATGGCAGAGGAGAAAAAAAAAGAGGAGTGCAGGGAGATGGTGGGATAGAGTGGAACAATGAGCTTTAAAGGTGAATGAGAGCTAGGTGCCCTTTTGCCCTTTTCTGTTCATTACCAAATAACAAGCGGTCAATCAACGTCGACCTTTATTTTCCCAGATGCTTCATTTTGGTTATGGCATGAATGACCGTAAAGACAGCGGTTTTGTTTCTACTTTTAAATCTAAACTTGGGTTTTTCCATTTACAAACCATGTCTGTCGTCTGTTGAGAGCTGTGCGATAGACAGTGTAGTCTGCATGAATATGTTTGTGGAAGCCATTGGAAGTACATTCCTTAAAAGCCTTTTGAAGCTGGGCTTCAATGCAAGTTAATGGCAGATTCAAATACATGCTGTTTTAATGGACCAAAGATCAATGTTTTTTGGCCAGCAGGCTTTTACAAAGTCATTTTGGGTCCCACTCAGACTGCCAGGCTTCACTGGGAGTCTATGAGGCTATCGCGAGTGCACATGAAAAATACCTCACTGTTTATCAGACTGTAGGCCTTTACAAGCCCTCCCGGAAGCTCAGCTTCTGTATGCATTGATTGGTGGAGCTCTCGTATGGTGGGAACTCAAAACAAACAGCCTTTACCAACCTGAATGACATCAACTTGAACTTGGAATAGTCCGTCATTGAATACATGCTCAGTCCACCCAGGGACACATTTAGAAACTAGCATTGTCATCACTGGTTTGATATAACTTGTAGGTTTTGTGCTCTTTTTCCATTGCCATTTAAATGGAAAACAGTGTGAATAAACTCCAAATCGTGAACAAAATTTCTGAATTCTGTCAACTTCTTTTATTTGTTGACTGTTGAAAATAAATCATGTACTTGGTTTTGTTAGTGTGTTATTTAGCAGCTAAAGCTGCTCATTTCGTTAACTTTATTTTGGAGGACTGGCTAGATAATAGATGTACTACCATTTAACATTCTAAAGATGAGACTCAATGTGGTCACTAAGAGGGACCAAGTCTTAAAAGAGAAAGCTCCCTGAGAGACATGATGAAACCACACTTCGGATAATGCAGTTATAATGGAAGATGAGATTTACAACATAAGATTTAAAATCAGTACTAAGAATCTGAAAAAAAACATCTGTCCTTGATGTTGTTTCAAACGTTCATGGTGAATGGACCAATAATTGTGTATAATTGTGACAATATTTGTGTATAAATTGTGTATAATTGTGACAATATTTGTGTATATATATATATATATATATATATATATATATATATATATATATATATATATATATGCGTAGATAGGTAGATAGATAGATAGATAGATAGATAGATAGATAGATAGATAGATAGATAGATAGTGCCTACTGTCCTGTTGAGGTTTGTGATTATTGATTGGTGGCAGTAATGTATGTCTTTATAGATGAAAAGGCAAATCAAAATTTATAAAAGTGTTTTATTAAAGTGTGTCCATTTCATTTCGGCATGTATAAATCATTTTCACCGTAGGTGGTTCTCCACCCTCTCCTTTCACTCCCCATAGCTTACTAGCAGCTCAACACAGTCAACATTTCACACACAGAGAGACAACAGTGTCCTAGTTAATCCAATAATAAAGTTACTAGGACATTTTTTTTATTTGATTACGGAAATGAAACATATCTGAGTTGATATCCCGTCCGCTGGCAGAATGGCCACTGGGGGCATCTAGAAGTTAAGGCAAAAGCTGTTTATTTGGTATTTTTCTGTAGCTATTTGCTCAGTATTTTCACTCTGTCTGTGTGTGTGATTGGTAAATATCATATTAAATCAGACAGTTGAAAATGAACATGATCATGAACCAACACAGCATAGACATATTTCCACACATAGTCAGGATTCCACACTAATAAATGGTCATCTGGAACTACAGGTTCGAGCAGAAAGTCTACTCCACTGTATGAAGCACTTTCCCTCATCAAGAATGCATTCATGCAGACTGAAAACAGACACTTCTGCTTAAAGTTGCTCAAAATAGTGAAAATACCTTGCGTCCTGTCTCATTAGTGTAGACACATATACACACACAAACACACCCCTGACAGTCATGGAAAGCCGCACAGTACCTGGCCTGCAGAGATGTGCTATGAAACCAGATCTGCTGTTCACTGAGACACTGAGGCTCAGCTGCATGATGATAAAGTGCATTTATAATTTCTTTGACTGTCTCATAGGATGTGAGTGTGTGTGTGTGTGTGTGTGTGTGTGTGTGTGTGGAGCCGGTATGCCTGCTTCTCTTAAAGAAAAAGAGTCATTTGGGACTTCACTGGAAAGCGTAATAACAAAAATATTTACTGCTTTATTTCAAACGTGATTCTTATCATTTGCTTCTTCTTTCAGTGAATATTGGAGTTTTAAATTACAGTGGGGTCCAAAAGTCTGAGACGACTAATGAAAATGCTTCTATTTTGAATTCCTTTCTGATTTGATACACAATTTC
The DNA here is from genome assembly GCF_904425465.1 of Colossoma macropomum. Taxonomy (NCBI): domain Eukaryota; kingdom Metazoa; phylum Chordata; class Actinopteri; order Characiformes; family Serrasalmidae; genus Colossoma; species Colossoma macropomum. The sequence continues at coordinate 8,725,407 of NW_023494805.1, forward strand.
TCAGCATTATGATGCAAATGAAAAGTAGAATCTGACATTTTATGATAGATTTTAGAGTTTCTTAGTATTTGTAATGTCCATCTGTTGCTTTAGTGGTGGCCTGCGCTCAAGCTGGACTCCACAAGTTAGGGCAAAAGCCTTAAATGAGCAGATCAGATCCACCTGAGAGTCATCTGAACACCACAAGCTTCAGTAGAAGAGATGAAATGAAAAAAAAAGTCTGATCTTTTGTGTAAAGCCTTTAACATGGTCAACTTCACAAATTTATGTCATAACTGTTCTTTGCCTTTTTTCCAGGTTTGATTTCCAGGTCTAAATGGAAAAAACATCAAGATTTACAACGTGGATGTTTGGACCCCACTGTATGTTCCCTACATCTATATACAGCTATATTTTTTCCTGAAAATCTTAGTCATTTAATGCATCATCTTACATCGTCCTGTACAACTTCACAGCTTTCAAATAATTAGTTATTAGGAAGCTGTAAAAGATGAAGAAATATTAGATTTGTGCAGAATGATGAACAGACCAGTGAATGATTCTGTGATGCCTGCAAAACATTGAATGAGGTTAAAATAAAATGAATATCCAGAATCCATCATATTTCAAAAGTGGAGATTAAATCTCAAGGCAGGAAACTTAACAATTAGAGTATATTTTTATATAACATACATTTTATATACAACAATTTGATACAGTGGTGTACCTAATAGCTGTTTGAATCATTTCCTAATTCTACTTTCAGAGTTTTAAAATAAAAATATTGTTTATTTTATCAACTATGATCCAAATTTTTAGTTTGGTAGTTCTCAGGAGTTTTCTGAGAATTTTTTGAGAATTTTGACAAATTTTACTATTTGACAAACGTTTTAGTAACTTCTTCAAAACGGACTTAAATCAGGACTTTAAATTGTTTCTTAAATCTAAATTTGAACTTTTTAGCAATGTAACAGAATTTACTTTTTGATTATCTATTTTTTACAAATTTAAGTTTTTATTACTTTTTTTTACATGAGCTAATCAGTGATCAGAATTAAAGGGCCGATATCATGGAAAACGGAATTTTCCTCGCTTTTTTGAAATATAAGACTTGGAATGGGCGGGGCTAAACTGCTGCATGCAGTATAGGTGGATATATATATATATATATATATATATATATATATATATATATATATATATACATATATATATATTACATGTCTTGTGATGTAATATATATATAAATATATATTACAACACAAGACAATCAGAACAGAGGTGATTTACATATATCAGTCTTAAAGGCAAAAAAAAGAGAAAAAACAGCCTCTTTAATTCCAAATAATCAAGAGAGGCGGGAAAATGGTCGTATAAAAATTAATTATGACTTTTTTTGCATATAAAGTAACACAAATGTTGTGTTATAAGTGGACAAAGAGAAAAAAAATAACACACAAGAGAAATATTGCATATGGGCCCTTTATTTTCCCATATCTGTAATATGCTATACATTTTCTGGGAAATTTGACAAAAATAAAAAGGTTACCTTAGTTTTAGATGCATCATGTAGCACATAATAGCTCTTTTTCCCACACAATGTATTCATACCCAGTAGGCTAGTGACCTCTGTAAACAGGCAGTTGATCCTAATCACTGTTCAATGTAATTCACAGCTCTGCAGTGCGCCCTCTGCTGGTGGCTGGCTGCATTGATGCTGCAGTAAAGTGGCTGAACTGCCTGGGTGATAGAGGACAGGATATTGGCTTCCTCGGCGGTTTATTTGCCTTCCTGCTTCTTGTTTTGCTCTCCCACAGACGCAGCACGGCGAAGGGTAGCGAGCAAGGCAGTGAAAGAGGTGGGACGGCAGAGGGGCTTTTTTTTATTTTATTTTATTTGCGCAACGGCCTCCAGCACTAAGGAAGGAAACTGGAGCAATCTGAGGGTGTTTGGTAACCACGGCGACAGCCCACCACACCGGGTTAAAGCAACAAGCCGAACAAAAAGTGTGTCTGTCTGCGACGAAAAGCGAAACAGCTCCTGTAATTAAACGGGATAATGTGGCGGGAATGGAGAGCTCTCTCTGTGTGTGTGTGTGTGTGTGTGTGTGTGTGTGTGTGTGTGTGTGTGTGTGTGTGTGTGTGTGTGTATGAAGGTGGGTTACGACTCTGGTCAAGTCACTTGAACTCTTGACACCACCAAGTTCAGCTGTAACAACATAATCAAGGTGTGTGTGTGTGTGTGTGTGTGTGTGTGTGTGTGTGTGTGTGTGTGCATGTGTGTGTGTTTGAGGGAGGTAGTCAGAGAGCTTTACTATCTTTTTCCGTGACAGTCTATGTGTACCTGTGTGTGAATCTCGCACAGGGGGGCTCCATCTTCCACCCTCTGAACACTGTAGATATGCTCCTGATTTAATATGTTATTTGTTGTGTATTATCTAGTATTCTGTGGTGCAGCATTGCAGCCCTAATGCTATAAATACAATAAATACATATTCTTTAATAATTACTTTTAGGTGCTGTACAGCACTATCCTCAGATGGTCATCACACTTGTTTCTTTATTAAAGTCGAATTATCAGTTGAAGAATCAGCCAGTTACACTCTTAAAAGATGTTTCATAGAACCACGAAAAAGGACCCTTTGCATGACATATGGGTTCTTTTAATCATGAAAGTGTTCTTCAGATTGATGGAGAATGTGCTGTAGCTGGTTCCATATAGAACCTTTCTGAAAAGGTTTCTATACAGCACCAAAAAGGGTTCCATATTTGCCATAAGCCCCCCTTTTTTGGTTCTTTATGGAGCCATTGTTGCTAAGTGTAATGAAAACAGAAACAGCCCTCTCTCAGTCCAGCTGTACTTCTACCTTCAAGATACATCATCAGGTTTTTCCTAGCCTTTAAACCAATAAGCATCACTTTATTGTAGATTATGGTGCACCACTGTAAGAGGAGAGTGGGCATGTCTGCAGAAGATGACATTAATTTATAAATCTTTGGTCCTTTTAAAGTCATTCAAGTAACTAAATATGTAACTAAGGTTCACAATTTCTGTAGAAGGTTATTGTTGAACTGCTATTAACAGTGTTAAAGAGGTGAATTGCTTGTGGTGTGAAAGTGTCCTTTCTGTGAATAGTCCTGACCCGTGTTTCAGTGAAAGCAAAGACCCGATGGATGCTAGCAGATGCTAAAACCTCAGCCACGATGAAATTTTGGGTTTCTTAATTTGCTTTTCTTTAAAATCTTAACCGAACATTGGTTTGATTTCTTTGGTACCACTTTGAAATAAAGCTACCTGTATAAAGGGTTTATGGATGGTTTAAAATACTTTATTTTATTTTTTTTTCATAAAGACTTCATTACTCATTATTAAGTAGTTATAACACATTAATAAAAAGGGCAAAGTGAGCTATTACATCTGATAAATATGAATATCTGATGAAGCTGACAGGTTTAATGCTCACTGATGAAGAAGATAAAATAAGATCAGTAAACATCAAAATCTGAAGTTTAACTGTATTAATGAAAGTGGGTTAACTATTAGGCAAACAACAGGTCACTACTGCCCTTAAGTTAATGTGTTACAACTGCTTATTAATGAGTAATGTAGTGTTTATGACATAACCAATAACTAGTAACAAACTATTTTTAAACCATGCATAAACCCTTTATAAAGGTAATCTTACATTAAAATGTTACGAAAGAAGTTTAAGTTAATATTAGTGTGCTGTAAATGCTTAATAATGTTTTTAAGCTCTTTAAGACATAATTAATGACCATTAATAAACTTATTTTCAACCATTCTCGAACGTTTTATTGCAATTGAATAAAAATCAAAAGCTAACTGTCCTGGTTCTGCACCACTGTAGTAGACCATTACATGAACACCCCAGTTTGTAGTGCTGGTGTTGTTCACCATCTCCTTCTGAAATTGTGAGAACCAGGCCCAGATCAATGGTGCAGCACATGAATGCACATAAACATCTAGCTGATCTTGTCCATCATCACTGCAAGCATTAGCAGCACCAGGCAGCACTTTTGCGTCAACAGCACCTGAGAGTCCTTGTGGAGCAGCAAGCAGCACGATGGAAAAGAAACACTGCAGAGAGATCCAGGAGGCTGAGGGTCAAATGAAGTGGGTGGAGGTTACTGAAGTCTAGACGGTCAATTTGACAAACAGAAATGTGATACTTTCTCTCTCTCACTCTTCTCTCTCTCTCTCCCTCTCTCTCTCTCTCTCTCTCTCTCTCTCTCTCTCTCTCTCTCTGTATGTCTGTCTCTATCTCTCTTTCTCTTGCTCTCTCTCTCTCTCTCTTTGTCTCTCTACCTCTCTATCTTTCTCTTTCTCTTTCTCTCTTTCTGTCTTCCCCTCTGTATCTCTCTCTTGTGTGCTCTATCTATGTCTTTCATTCTCTTTCTCTTTCTCTGATCTTTCTTTCTGCCTTTATGTCTTAATCTTTTTCTCCCTCTCTCTCGCTCTCTCTTTTCTTTGGTGCTTGCCCCCCCCTTACATTCACTCTCTCTTTCCAGTCTCTCACTGTCTTGCTCTCTCTGTTTCATTCTTTCACACTCTCTCTCTCTCTCTCTCTCTCTCTCTCTCTCTATCTGAATCACTACTAATACTGGATAGGACCTCCTTTTGCTCTCAAAACAGCCTCAGTGCTTCATGGCATTGATTACCCAAACTGTTGGAAGATGTTGGTGAGATTCTGGTCCATGTTGACACGACTGCATTATGCAATTCCTGCAGATTTTTCAGCTACACTTATTAGATTCATATTTGGTGACCGTAAAGGCCACTGAGGAACACATAACTCATTGTAATGTGTTTCATGAGTTTGAGATGACTTTTGCTGTGTGACATGGCGCATTGTCCTGCTGGATGTAACAATTACTAGATGGGTAAATTGTGGCCATGAAGGGATGATCATGGTCCACAACAATGCTCAAATAGGCTGTGGCATTCAAGTGATGATTGATTGGTATGTCAAGAAAACATTCCCCACACCATTACACCACCTCCACCAGCCTGGAATGTTACCACAAGGCCAGTCGTGGCCAAACTTTGATCTTACCATCAGTGTACATTAGCAGAAATTGAGATTCATCAGACCAGGCTACATTTTTCCAGTCTTCAACTGTCCAATTTTAGTGAGTTGTGGCCTCATTTTTTTTTGTTCTTTGCAGACAGAAGTGGAACCCACTGGTCTTCTGCTGTTGTAGCCCATCCACCTCAAGGATGAGCACAGAACTGCCATTCACTGTATGTTTTTTTCTTTATTGCATCATTCTGAGTAAACTCTAGACTCTCTTAGGCATGAAAACCCCAGAAGTTCAGCAATTATAGAAATTCTCAAACCAGCCCATCTGGCACCAACAATCATGCCAGGGTCAAAATCACTGACATCATGCTTTCATCCTATTCTGATGGCTGATGTGAACATTATCTAAAACTGCATGATTTTAGGCACCGCACTGCTGCCATACGATTGGCTGATTAGATAATTGCATTAATGGGTAGATGCTTCTTAAGTGCTTGGTGAGGGTAGGTTTTGTCTATCATGTATAATAGTGTATTTTTTATAAGTATTTCTGTGATGCAATTTATGTTGGCACTTGCACCACAACAAATTCCTTCTAAGTCTATACTTGTGAAAATGAAAATCACTGATACATTTACATACCTATGAAAGACAACCTCAGTCCTGCATGTCACTAAGACTTGTTGAAGCAGATCCTGAGGACGTTTCTATTTTATTTGTCTCTTAGTTAAATATTTGTTAACTCCTCAATATCCCAGGCTTGTTACATACAAAGGCTTGTTATTCAGTAATTACAGGGACTTATATGAAAACTGACTGAGCTATTCTTAGGTTAAAGAATTGCGCAATAAAACTTTGGCCTGCCGGTGGGCCCATGGTCTGTTAAAGGGGTTAACAGTCTGTGTGCATGTCTGGTCTGTTCAGTATTATACATGACATACATGTGTACACACACCAGGACAAATTGCCTGTATGTGTAACGTACTTGGCTAAATAAAATGATTCTGATTCTGATTCTGACTCAGACACAAGGACATCTTTTCATTTTTAGTCAGGAGACGGCTGCAGGCTGCATGACCAGACTGACGTTGAGCTGGAGCTGAGTGTTTAGTTAGAGATGCCTGTTTAGTCTCTGCGGCCGAAACATGCTGACCATACAGGAGCTGTGTCTGCGCTCTGCTACTTCCTCTCCATGACATGGAGCTCAAACAGACCTCACAAACACAGCAGCAAACAGGAGAAGACCTCAGGGCTACAGCGCTCACTCATAGTGTTTATAATGTTTCTATCAGCTTCATACAAAGTTTCCAAGTAATACAATGACAATACACAAAAAAATCCATATTTGGCTGCTAGCAGCTCATATTCATCAACTGACTTTACATGGTGAGATCATTTCCTCCAAAAAATGTCTCCCCAAAAATTAACAGCAAGTACTGAAGTAACTTCACAGGTAACATCATTCTACAGCACCACAAGCAGTTACTCAAGAGACTCAGTAAACTGCCTTCTTAATGCTACGCCAGCCATAGTTATGGGGAATCATATACATAAAAACATTCTCAAAAACTATAAAACTAAGCCAAAATCTGCTCATGTATTTAAATAAGCAACAATATCTAATTTTATTTTCATTACCCAAATATGAATCTACTGGATACTTAGGATACTGTGAAGAACTAGATTTCAGAACACAATGTTAGAGGAGGCTACTTCAGGAAAAAAGTCCTGATTTAATATCATAACTGTTGACACAATAATCACAGTACACTGATAAGTGACTCTTTGTGCTTGTTTTGTGCCATAAAACAAGCACAACGAGTAAAATGTCTAAGGCAATCTGATAAAAGTAATTGTTCTGAAAATAAACTAAATAATCTTACACTGACACTGATTTGTAAGACAAGCAAATGTCTACCAGATTTCAGTATGAGAAAGTTGTAGGAGGCTACAGTACAAAATTGTCTTAGGAAAATATCTTAAATCTAGTCTGTATGACTATTATTTCTTATTATGACATTGTTGTAAGAATATTATAAGAGTATTCAACCAATTTCTGGGTGTTTTTACGTCTTTAATTAATTTTATCTACTAGAATCTTATTCTAGTGCTAGATAGAGATTTTTTTGCTTGTTTGAAGCATTACTTTTTTTTAAACAAGCGAAATGATGTGCACTATGTCTCAAAACAAATAATATTGTCTGCCAATAAGAAAAAGAGAATTTCTCTATGTAAAGTTATGTAAAACATGTAAAAAAAAAATCTACAAATCAGTTGAATAATTCAATATTCTCATAATAAGAAATACTAGATCTAAGATGATTTCATAAGATTTGATATGATTTCTGCAGTGTAGTGGACTGTAGGGTAGTGGTTGGATTGTAAGTACAACAATCTGATCTTTTCAAATCAGTCATTTTGTGAATGTCTTTGTTTATGATGTGTGGAACATTTACTGAACCTTAACTAAAGCTTAGTCCATTCACATGCTTGATTTTCTCTGTATTCTCTTCATGAAAGTTCTCTGAAATTATGTAGAAGTTGTGGTCCCCTTGGGCCGGTCTGTCAGCACGGATAGGGCGAAGGGTGCGGAGGGGCCGCTCCTTCCAGTGGGCTGCTCCTTCCCTTTCCTCCGCCCCACACCTCCTAGATATCATTATGCAGAGGAAATCCATCGTTGAGGGGGCAGAGCCGGCAGTGGGACAGCCTCTTTGTTTTATTAGTGTTATTTCTGGCAGTGGACACCACTCACACTCCCGTGTGCTGTTGACCAGAGGTCTGTACCCAGATGGCTGCAGCGCCGCAACCAACTGTGCAACAAACACACGTCTTTCAGGCGTCCAGGCCAGCTGGACCTGTGACCAGGAGTACAGCCAGCCGTTCATGTTCTCTCTCTCTCTCTCTCTCTCCTCTCATACCGGCCAGTTCTCTCCTGGCCAGTAACCCTTCTACTGAATCATTTGTTTTTACTTCGTATTTATCAATTTGGTCCTACTTTATATTATGTGCCTCTAATAACTGTGTAGTAACACATTAACAATACATGTAATACAAATGTAACTATTTGTAATGTATTCACTGTTACAGATTAATCACAGCAGTACATCTTATGTAAACACGTGTATCACCTTCAGTTTTTACACATTACACATGTGTAATAGACTGAGAGCAATTACATTTGTATGAGCTGCTGTTTTTACAAGACTTTACTGATTGTAATAAGATGTGTAATTACTTACATAATAAAACATGTAGTTCTACTTTACAACCCCAAACGCAGTGTTTGGATTACCGGTCTGTAATTTCACTGTACCTACTTAACAACTACACAGGAACTGTCCACTTATTTTAGCGTTTACATTTGAAATATTTTTGTTGTGATATGGCAATGTGATCAAATCATAAGTATTAATAACAGTTTGTAGTATTGTAAGTGTCTACATTAAGATATTTTTTTAATATAAATGAACATCTGCTGTTCTTGTGTAAAAAACATAACACTACAGAATTGTTTAAAGCCAGAACTTTATACAAAGCAGTTTAGTGACCATGTCACACTCATATAATACTACAGCTAGCTAAGTGTTAGCAAAGTTGGCATTTCCTGTGCAGATGTAGAGTAGATACTCTCATAATATAGGTAGTTACACGCCTGTTATAATGCAACATTCATTACATCATTGCAAGTCTTGCTGGAAAAGGAGCAGTTCATATAAATGTAATTAATCTATTACACATATGTAATTACATAGTAGAAAACGTTCTTACAAATATGATTACTAGCACCCTATTACGCATGAGATATTACAAGCTGTACTTCTGTAATCCATCTGAATACATCGTGAGTACGTATATTGTTGCAAGTATTGTTACTGTGTAACTATGTAGCAATTAAAGTCATGTAACATAATGTGGGAATAATTTCTCACTTTGAACTCATTACAACAAGTGGGAAATGCTGTCCAAAGGGTAGATTTAACCTTTTAATCCATAATATATTTGTGTTTATAAGCAGATGAGGAGATTGGGGGTTAACTAAGGTCTTGTTCTCTTTCCCAAAAAGCCTACTTCTAAGCAGTTTATTCATTATGCATTAAGCTTTATTTATTATGACCTTTGTTACTATCTGACTGAAGGTCTGTTGTGTGAAAATCTCGAACAATTATCGTATTAGTTGTAAAATAAACAATAAACACTTAAAGCTTTAAAAGCATTCCACGAGTTTTAGTGGCCACTAATTAGAGGCTAAAATTACCAGACAGGGTTCAATAAGATCACAGATTCAAAAGATTCAACCACTCAACACTTCCATACAAGGATTCAAGTTATCCACATTTGGTTGTTAAAATGGATTAACCTAAAATATTAAAAGCCAAAAAGCCTATTGTATGCAAAATAACTAAATATTGTTTAGCACTGTTACCCTCTAAAGCCCTGCATTACAATATAGAGCACATCTTGAAGTATTAGTGACTAATTAAACTCATTGATTTTAACACAAACTGCAGCAGTCATGTAACACTGCCTAGAACCCATAGAACACTGATGAGTGTTGACTTCACCAGAAGATGACAAAATGGGTGGACTTCCCAGAGTAAGGCATTTTGGCAGAAAATCTAAACATCTTTACACTTAACTATTGAAGAAACACGTCCATTTATTCCAAGCATTTTCAAAAAGCTTGACATTCCAAACTTTTGGAGGGTAGGTTGCCACTTTTTTTATCCCTTTCGGGATTTTAAGGTCACTATAGTAGATGAGACCATGTTCTCCATATAAAGAAATGGAATATGATATGAAACTGCTAGGTATGCATGTGTGAACTGAGAAATAAAGGAAAAGAACATTTCCATACAACTGCTGGGAAAGGCTATGGAACATTATCAAGCTTTCATTGTTCAAATCATTTTACGTTCCGTGTTTGATAAAGTCCATTTGGTGAGTCTGATTGCCTTTGAGAAGAAAATTATCTGGGTGGGAAAATGTGTGGCACTCCAGTTCACCCTGTTTTTACTTCCTCGTTCTCTCTTCAGCATAATGTGTTTTACTATAACATCCACTTACACAGTGCAGAAATTCAGCTGGAGTCATCAATTTCACTGTGAGTTCCCATAAGAAGAGTGTTGAGCGATGCCACATTGCGCTATAAGATCCTTTAAAAACAGCTAAGCAAATACAAGTCTGGCATAGATTTACATGGCCATTTCATCTCTTGTTCTACATTTGATTCTTTATTGCTTGGCATAATAAAACAGAACCAGGGCAACAGTGAAATCTGTTAACAAATCACTCTTTGCCTCAGAGTCATTCTTTCTGCTGCACTTTTCCACCCATTTCCCTACCGCACACTGGCTGACACATTCCTGCCCCAGCTGATGAGGTGCTGGTCAGCGGCCACAGGGGCAGAGCAGAGGAGGAGTAGAGGAAAAAGCTGGGCAGAGTCGATCATGTTTAGAGGGTATCGCTAGCTGGAACAAAACATTCGCCACGCATTAGGCACGAACACAGTCACACACTGACCCCTAATACATGCGACTCGCTGGACACCAATACACACTTCTAAAAAAGCCCAGTGAAAATTTCATACAACTTTAGTTGCTTGAAACTTACATGGAACTAAATCAACTAAAATAATGTAATGCAACTGCAAAGCATACTGCAACTCAACTGAAACTTATTTACAACCGTCTCAGCTTCATGAAACTTGTATCATAAAACAGCCAATCAAATGGCAATAAGGCATCACTTGATTACATGGACAAGAAAACAAGACAGAAGATGGCTTTGACGTGGTTGAAAACAAGATCCAACCTTTCCAGCGTTGGTAGTTTTTCATTTTATTGGTTACCTGAGCCAAAACAACCATGGTGCTGCTAACATGATTTACATAGGTAGATCATTCTTTTTCTTGGCATCCTGTAATTTATACATGAATTGAGATCCAAAAGCGAGGCATGAAGTACATAGATTTCTGATAGAAAGAAAGATAAATGATGCCAGTTATAGCTTGTCTTTATGTAAATGTTTTTATATAGATGTCTTTATATAAACAAAAGAGGTCACACTTTATTTGGATAGTCCACTATAATCCCCTCTAGATTATCTACAGATGTTCAAATTGTTAACAGACTATCTGTTGATTCTAAACAGTGGTGGGGTTAGGGTTAGGATTTGGACCAGGGTTAGGGCTAGGACTAGGGTATGGGATGGGTTTAGGTTTAGGGTTGAGGTTAAGGTTAGGGTTAAGATTAGAGCCAGGTTAAGAGTTTAAGAATTTATGGTCAATTCAGTAGATATTTAGTTAAATGTAACTTCCAAATAAAGTGTTACTGAAAACAATACAATAAACTAAACAATACAAGTTGACAACTTGGCTAAATAGTGGGGTACTTAGCCCTCTCAAGTTGACAATGTCATATTGCCTGGAACAGTAGTGTTGCTCTATTGACAACACTACATACTTGCACATACGCACACGTAACTTTAATTTTTCTTACATGCAACTGTACTTTTTTACATTTTTACTATTGCTTTTTGTGTATTTCTACTTATTTAGTGTATTTAATATATTTTTTTTTATTTTCTAAGATTATATTTGGTGAAAGGAGGAACAGCAAAGTAAGAATTTCATTGTACAGTATAATTGCCTGTTTCTGCTGTGCATATGACAATAAAACTCTTGAGTCTTGAATTTTGAATCTTTAAGTCAGGAACACAGCTTCTAATTGGTCAGCAAGCCAGAAACACAGCCTCTAATTTGTCAACAGACTCAACCAAAGGCTTCAGTGGATGGCTATCCGGTATGCTAACAACAGGAATAACTCTTTTCAACATGGTGAAATAGATAAATAATCACAGAAGACATTCAGTGTTGGGTTTGTCATAATGGATTTATTTTTACAAAGTCTCCGAAAAGACAGTGCGGTTCAAGCTGGATGACAAAGCTTCTGAAAAGGATGTGCTCACACCAGAGCCCTCATTGAATCAGCACAATGCTACCCTTCTGGGAAATTTAAAAGTACATCTCAAGCATGCAGCGTTCTCAAGATTTATTCTTTTATCTACAACGTACTTTCATGTCGCATATGACATTGTCGACCCAAGAGGGATAAACGTGTTGCTTGACAGTGTAACTCCAGTGATGCTGCAAGAAGGTTTGCCTTGTAAAGCCATCCTAACCCATACGAGGCTTGGGGTTTGAACTAAATCTTGACAGTTCCGAAAACATGGGGTGCTAGAGAGGAACTGACTACAGATGAAGGACTACAGGATGAGTAATAAACTACATAGCAACAGATGAGCTACTGTCTCTAAGTTTACATATACAAGCTGAACCAACATGATAAGAGATTCTAATACAGTGGACAGTAAGTGCATAAAATCTCCAGCAACACTGAACTGCTGGGAACAATCCACCACCTAAACTATACCTACTCTGTGGTGGTCTTGTGGGGGTCCTGACCGTTGATAAACAAGGTAAAGGGTGGCTTCAAATTAAGCAGAGAAACAGAAGGACAAATAAGATTTAGATACAAGGTAGGCGTACTTAATAAAGTGGCCAGTGAGAAGAGAAGTGGGTGAGACAGAGAACAAAAGAATTAGAAAGAGAAAGTGAGAGAGAATCAGACAGAGAAAGGGCAACAGAATGTGAGAGGCGAAAAGAGCGAGAGAGGTAGAGAGAGGGGTAGAGAGAGAAGCCTGGCAAAGGTTCCACTCTGAAAGCAAAGGCAGTCAATAACAGGAACTCAATCATAACTGCCCTGGTTTCCGGAAAGCTGCGCACACTCGGCTGCCCAGTCCAGCGGCAGCCTCACGCCAGGTTTGGCCAGCGCTCCCAGGCCCTCGTCCTCCCAAGGACATGCTCGTTTGGGCCTGGGTCTGACGGAGGTTGCCCAGCGTTCTCACTCAGACACGTTTCACTGCCCCGCTGCTACCTGCGACGGGCCAAAAAAAGCACCAGACTTGCTCATAAAGGTGCGTCAGCAGCAAGCAGCGAGTGGATGGCAAAGCCTGAGCTGCTTCCAAAACGAGCAACATGTGGGAAAATTGTTTTCCGAGACAGCAGTGGGAGGGTGAAAGAGGAAGGAACAGAGAGCAGAATGTAAGACAGAGTAAATCAGCTTTAACTATGGGTTGTGTGGAGTTAGAGGGGATTATTCGAGCGCTGGAGGAAGGGCTCGGGTTGGGCTGTTCTTTAACATTTCACACTTACTGAAAGCCATTTTGGATCACGTTCCTGCTTCCTTGTGCTTGAAACGGTGCATTTTCTTATATTTCCAACTCTATTTCTGAATATTTTGTTGTCTTAAGCAATTTGAGGCCCAGTCAACCCAGTTCTGGAATCCCTGACTATGGTTTTAATTACAATATGAAAACAGTTACAGCAAAACAGTCGTTTTAAATTTCCAAATCCTGCAATAAAACTGCCATTTCTGCAGTTTCTGATGTGCTGCCAGCAAAGCGCCTTAACAAAAAGATATTAAATAATCCAGTACAGCTGAAACGTGCCAGTCTACCCACTGCACTGTAAGTACTGATGGACGGGGCTGAAGACTGAAAAGCTGCGATTTCTTCTAGTAACACAGTCAGAGGACTCTCACAAGACAAGAAAAAGAATCAGAGAGCTACCAGCCCAAATATGTGTGAGTCTGGCTATCATTAATAACCTCAGGAAAATAAAATGGTAAGGATAAAAATGTGTCACTTAGAAAGGAAACAGAAAAAAAGAAAACAATGTGTGAATCAAACAAAAAAAGCTGCTGGTGTTCTCAGAACAATGGAGTCACCACCCCAGAGTCCAGACTTCAACATGTTTGGAATTATTTGGATCTTGAGAAGCAGCGTAACCAACTTCTAAGACTGAACTTTGGAGGTGTGGAAAAATATCTCTGTACTAAATACTGAAAATAAGTCTTCTGAAAAGAATGAAAGCTGTAATAAAAGTAAAGAGTTAAAGTTTTTGATTTTTTTAAACGTATTGGGGCTTCTGTGTAATTTTCAGTATATATATCTATCTATCTATCTATCTATCTATCTATCTATCTATCTATTTAGATGCTGAAAAGTCATCAGCCGTTAGTCAGTTTCACGACAAATTTAGTCTAAGAAAAAAAAAAGCTTTCATTAAAAGAATCAAAGAATCAAACCACATGTGCCAGGTACTGAAACAAAAGCTTGTATTTTTCAAAGTAGAGGCAGTAATTGTACAGGAATTTTTACATTTTTACAGTATTTTTTTTTTTCAAAGCAGTAATTTTACCAATTTCATGGGTCAACAAAAATGATCTAAAATGACTTAAACTTTGATATTTTCACAATAACTTACACTAAATGTTAAGTATGTTTTTTAAAGACACTTTTTGAAATTTTTTGGAAATGATATTATATCTCACAGAAAAAAAGAAAAAACATATATATATATATATATATATATATATATATATATTTATATATATATAGATGTAAATCTAACATGTCATTTCAAACAGGTCTTTGAAAATTTAATTTGAGTGCAAATTCTTTGGCTGGATTGTGTAAAAGTGGCTGAATGCCACAGTATTGTAATCCAGGTGTCTTTCATTTTACTCTCTCTTCCTCTCTTTATTTTGGAAGTATCTGAGGACCTGAGCTTTATTATAGCTTTTCCAAAGCACAGCTCATCAAATATTCCTGCGAAATTCATAGGTTCATTCATTTACTTCTTTAGCTGTAAATGCTAAAATAAAAATGCAGCACATTCCAGGCTGGCTGGATGTGTTGAGTTACTGCACACAGGTAAGACACAGTCAGAGAAGACTGACTCAGGATCAGACTGGACCTTCAGACTGTTAGAACATTATATAGCAGCAGCTTGCGGAGTAAATTTGGCAAATCAGTGGAATGTGTGTTCTGAACTGATTCTCTGTCGCTGCTCTACTGATGACAGACACACTCAATCTGCATCACTGGAGCGCCACCCGCTGGCCACAAGCCACTGTGAAGTGTGCTGGTCATTTGTCTGCATAAGGCACACACTAAAACACTTGCTGTCAGAATAAAACCGTTGTATCTCCCATGTCGTTTTTCATGTTTTTACATAATTTGAACATTTCAGCTGCTGTTTACACTGTGTCAAAATTTCATGGGGCAACAGAAATGAACTAAAGTGACTTAAACTTTTATTTTGTTACATTATCTTACACTGAGTTTTTTCTGCTTGTGTAAAGACACTTTTTGAAGATATGAGTTTCTTTTTTTCCCCAACATATGGAATCGACATTATATCCCACATAGTTTGTATTCCTGACTTTGTGAGGTGCTTCCATGTCCTCCTGTGTGATTGCAGATAAATGCTGCTGTGCTACGTCTAACCAGCTTCTATTCTTAACCTCATAAACCAGGATCTGCATTCATAAATCACATGGTGATTTTACTGAACAGTTGTACAAAAAAAAACTCCAATTGCTATGGAACTTTTAAATTATGTGGAGGTGCCACCCCTATCACAAGATGCTACCAAGCTCTGAGGGTGAGACTAGCATATACTTTCTCTAAGACATGTGAAGTGCCACTGCATCTTTTCAAGCTGCTACGTCATTGGACAGCTCAACATGCTTGGAGGAGAACACTAACCACCAATTCTGTTGCATCAGTAGCAGAACAGACACTTATGTTGGTGAAGAGAGGAGAGGGAGGACCATCCTGCCCACCAAGAGAGATTAAGGGCCTTTATCATTACTTGGACTCCTGATTACAAATGTGTTGACAGGTTCTTTAAGGAACCACAAGTGGTTCTTTTTCACAGCAAAAAAAAACTTTTAACAATTTAAGCTACATTTCTTCTGTTAAAGCATTTTTCTTTTTTGGGGCCCAGAGAAATGCCCCCAAAACAAGAAAAAGTTTTTGCTTCCATCGACCCCAAAGAGTTAAATACAAGGCCATAAGCACATACAGAGGTTGTCATGCAGCAGAAAACGTTACAATATGAGCCAAATGGGTAAAACTTCAGTATCGGAGGGCATTATAATGCCTTTGTAAGGTCTTATTAAGGCAGTAGCTGCTAAATTACTGGCTGCTAAGTAGTTTTATTAAAGAACTTTCTTGTGGATAACACTTACCTGAGTATTGCATTTATTTGTGCTTATGAATTGCCTAATGAGTTACGTTATGTAAATACAATACTCATCAGATTTTTTTTTTTTTTATGCACTCATTTGGTGTTTTCTTTTTTTATTCTTATCAATTCTTATCACAATAGTAAATCACTAATTAGCTTATCCCAAATTCCCAATTTAAAGTGAAAACTAACCCTAGATCTCTTGTTAACTTACACCCAAGAAACGTCACTTTAGTTATGGCTTCATAAAGTAGTATTGAGCTGCCAATTTATTACCAGCTACTGGTTTGAAAAGGCTTAATAAGAGCATTAAATGGGCACAATAATGTCCTCCTACATGGATATGTTTTGCAATCTATTAGCGTTGCTTACCTTTTTCTTCCTTCTGTAGAGCTTTTAAACAGCCATAAGATATTTATACATGTATTGACATGTAAACTCACATTATCATCATCGTCATGTACACCAGTGTCTTGTCTATTTTTGACCAGCCGGAAAATGTACATTGACCACTTTGAACAGAAATTTAACCACAGAGAACAGGGTCAAAGGTCAGCATTAGGTCACTCGAACAAAACCACACACGCAAGTCAGCACAGAACTCAGCACGCCCCATTAGTCTCTGATAAAGCATATGGAACAGTTTGTGGCAAACTTTCTCAAGTCTCGTCCGTCCCGTCCGTCCAATCAGAGCCTTCGGCGTTCCTTTTCCTGCTGGCAGAGAAACAAGTGAAAGGCCAGACGCTGCGAATCACACACGAGAGAGATATGCACGAAATGTAAATTTACAATGAGAATGAGGAGCCACTCCAAGCATTAATGTAGACACTGGAGGACCGGCTGGAGCACGGCCACAAATTATGCAGCGTAATTTATTGGACTGTAAAGAATCTTTTCTTTCTTTCATTTTTTTTTTTTACTATTTAACTCTCAATCACCCCAGTCTCTCTCTCTCTCTCTCTCTCTCTCTCTCTCTCTCTCTCTCTTTCTCTCTCGCACTTTCTCAGCACCAGACTGGAGCGTAATTGAATAAGCAGCAGCGCGGTGGTCAGCGTCTCCGAGGAACGAGGGATAGGATCTAAGTCTAAACTCAGGGGATACGAGGCACAGCCAATTTGGAGTCATTTCATGCTTGGTGCGTGTGCATGCATATGTGTGTGTGTGAGTGTGCAGCCCACACACATAGCACTCATTTGTGCTTTCTCAGATCAGGGATGTGCTCCCAATTCACTCCTCGTCCTCTCCACACATGCATGCATGTAGTCACTGTGGAGGACTGTGCTTTTTGAGCAGGTAGCACTGGTGCTAGAAAGTAGCAAATGACATGACACAAATTAAACTGTACTAGTTAAGTAAGAATGATATAATAATAATTCTCAAAGTATTCTTTTCAGAAGGTCTGGTTTAATGTGATGAAAAGTTCGAATTTTGTAAAGTATACAGATACAGATAATTCATTTTCCCCACAAAATTCCAGATTCCTCACTAGGTGGCAATATTAGCACTCAAGTAGCATTTTGCCATCATAGAGAGAAAGTAACCCAAACTATCAGGAGCTCATGACTGGATACAGTGTTGCAAAATAGACAAATTGCAAAATAGAAAGTGAATCAGTTTATTATGTAAATGCTCTGTGTTATTTAATGTGTGATTTTAAAATAAATCAGTTAATTCTAATAAAGCACATAGCCTAAAGATTGTAAAGAGGATGCTTAAACTTCCAAATCAGAGATGTCCAGCAGGCAAACGGTAAAATCCCAGATCGTTGCTGTGATATGACATCGTAACCAAGACAAAAACCTTTTTGGCATTTTTCACAAAATCTTTTCTTTACATTTGGATTCATTCTATGGTGTTCAGGTTGCATGATGGACTACAACTACCTTAAACACTCTACAATGTAATCTGTGTCACAGTTCAAACAACTACGCTGAAGAGATGGGTAATTCCGTGGGGAAGTGTTTCAGAAAACAGCAACAGATGTTGGAGATTCCAAGACAATGCAAGATGCCACACAGTTTATAAAGTGAAATTCAGGTGTAAGTTATATTGTTTTATAGTGTTGTGATGTTTAAAGTGTTGATCATCATTTTGTAGCTCCACTAGTCTTGAACAGAACCTCACTCTGTTTTCTCATACCTTCCTGAAGTTTGATTTAAAGGCACAGCTTCCCACACAGTCCTCACTGCTGTCCACTGACCATCCATATTGTTTGGATTTTCAGTCTTGACAGAATATTTTACACCTGCAAGAAAAGTTTGGACATTGGTTCATTGATCACTATGATCATTAGACACTGTGGTAGTGACAATGAAAAGGCAGAAATCGAAATGCTAAAAATCATGTTGTTATACTATTCAAATGTATATACATAATTACATATGTAATAACATTGTAAGTAACGTGATTAATAGCCTTTACATTCTTGTTCTGTATTGAAAGGTTCAAGTCTGCAATAATGATGCTTTTAAGTTTGCTCTCATGTCTAGAAATGACAAATAACTAGTAAATATGTATTTGTACAAGACTATACATGCACAATTGCTGAAGCTAAATCTTTGGTCTCATCCACACTCACTTTGCACATTACCCAGAAAGCCCACAGAGCCATAGAGTGGTCTAATTCTGCCATTTGTCTCCACTATAAGAGGGATACTTCTAGACAGGCAGATCTTTCTTGCAAAATTACCTAAAATTTACAGCTAAATGTGAGGATTTCCAAAAAAATATGCATGAAATTAAAACCACAAACAAATAAGGTATTCCTAAGTAAATAGCACAAGTTCTTATGCAAATGTACAGATTTTGGTGTCATTATCAACATTTTTTACATGCTTGCAGCTGTGCAGCCTTGCAGAATTGATCACTTTGAGAGAATAGATACCAATCTATATCTATGAGGTTATTAATTAACTACAGATTAGCACATAAAGGGCTAATTAAGGGGTATTTTTTGTCTATAAAGCAATATTTGGTCAGCTTCCTTCATATTTGTCTGCTTTCATATCAACAAATAAGTCTAGATAAAATGTTCTAGTAGTTACATTCTAGTAGTTCTAGTTACATTCAGTGGGATGTTCCAATAGCATGGTCTGAATATAGCAAGGCAGCTTTTAGTTACAGTGCTCCATCTGCATGGAATGATCTGCAAAAACATTTGAAATTGGAGCAGTTTATTTCATTGAGTGAATTTAAGATGATTGTTAAAGAACTGTATCATTCTGTTTGTTCAGTGAGTTACAAGTGAGCAATCATGAATATAAAATTATGCCATACTTAGTATTAGTAGTGACACAAATGACTTGTAAGGCTTAATATACTGTAATATTGCCTAATTCACACAAAAGGCAACCATGTTTTGTACATTCCAGGAATAATAATAATAATAATAAAGCAAACAACACATCATTCAAAAAAGATTTCACTCTATTTTTGCTTTTTTAACTTAAAAGTCCAAGGCTTTTTACATACTAAGGCTTATTATTTAGTAACACAGGGACTTCAATGAAAACTGGTTGAGCTATTCTTAGGTTATAGAAGTGTCTAATTAAACTTTGGGCCTTCCATTGGACCCTGGCCATTTAAAAGGTTAACATAATATTCACTTGGGTCATCCACAAAGTGATTAATTTTAAAATTTCTGATTGTATCGTTTATGAACTCGGACCAAATGGTTGGTATAACTCATCAAACATTAACCAGAAGCAATATTATAATTAAAATTTAACATATTTTCATTAGCACATAACATATAGAATTTAATATAAAGTTTTTATTTATGTTGTGAATTTATTTGAAAGTTAGCCCCTTGAGATGTAGCGTGTCATTTTCAAGGGGCTCCTATGAATACAAATACAAAATTTTAAAACATAAAGACAAAAAGAACATTATATAACATACTACAAATACACAAATACAGATTTTATGATTGGCCTTTTACACTCAACAAAAACAGCAGTTATTTGATTTTTTTTTCTTAAAGGTATGTTAATGATTTATTGTTCCTTTAAAAAGCAGAATAATTTTGATTGTCATTTTTATCATTGCATCAATAACAACAAAAAGGTAAACACATCTGAATTTCATGTCATCCTAAAAATATAGCTGCAATTTTAATTTCAGCTCCACTTTTTTTATAAATAAACTCTTTTACAGTTATTGAGTTGGTTGGCATTCAGCCAAAAAAGTTATGATTCATTTTCATGTGCCCATTGTCAACCTGTCTTCATCCTTCAGAATTAAACAAATTGGTTTTGTTATTGTGCCTTTAAGACTGACGTAAGCTAAATAGACATAGACATTGCAAATTCACAGTTTTTACCACTCAATTTCCAAATCTGGACCTGAGGAGTGAGCAGTACAATTTGAAACTTCAGTAATATTTGCACACTACATCAAACAGTTTTATTTCATAAAAGTGAGGAAAATTTGGTTTTCTATGACATGAACCCTTTAAATGACTCATCCATCATGCTTTTTACACGGCTCATCCACTCAAGGTCTATTTCATTCTAATGTTCTCTAGTAAAAAGCCCTGCCAGATATAATAATGTTATTTTCCTAGTGAAGTTTCCTCGTCACATGGCCCCTACTCACTTCATACCTGTCTAAATTGATGGTCACATTTTTTCGGCCTCTAACTGCCGGTGGTGTTTTGTTCACATTTGTTTTGTATTAGTGACCATTACGTGCCTTTTTAGGGGGCAGGAAGCACGCTTAGTGGCGTGCATTTTATTATATGCCTCAGTAAGCCAGAGAAGGGGAAGCACATGTCGGTCTGAAATAGTAGAGATTTCAGATTAGTTGGGGGAATTGCTTTTTGGATACAACAATACCCTCGTGCAACAATTCTCACACCTCCCTTCCCACAAGCCTTTTTCCACCCTCTAAAGCACCCCCCCTTCACCTGAAACCCCCCCCCTGTCTGGAGACTAATGGCTCCAAAAGGCTGTTTTTGATGGGGACACGTCGGACGTTGTTAATAGAGAAAGCGTATTTGCCTCGTTTTTCTGCACAGGAGAGGAAATAGCTACACCGCCAAAAAGGAGGAAAAAAATGCGATCCTGCATTAATGGGTGGAAAAGCACCTGTTTGCGGCCCGCTGCTGTCTGCTGGACTCAGCTCCTCACGGCTGCGGTGAATTTTTTCCCCCTGCGCTGGGGTTCCATGCCCTTGAAAGCTGAGCAAGCGCCAGGCTTGCATTAAAGCTGCAATCAGCGTGTTTTTTGAGCTACGCTAATTCTGTGGCTGCTCAGGTTGTGGTCAACGTTGATGTTTTTCATGTTTCTCATTGTGGACTGAACAGAAAAGTAGCAGAAGTGATTCTATCTGTACACTTATGCACATGAAAATGTGTAATTTATCCTTAAAAAAGAATATTTTGGTAATTGCATTAATAACAACCATATATTTAATTGTATTTTGACTGTAATTTAATTGATTTGCATGTATTTTGAGCTTATGCAACCAGGATTGAACCCTTTTTGTTTCTCATTGTGGAGTGGATAAAAAGGCAGCAGTAGTAATTCCTTTTTTAAATGTGTTATTTACATGTTGACACTTATTACATAGTTATTACATTGTAAGTACTGAAATGAATTACATTTGCATTTATATTCTGCTTTGACAAGTTCAGTGTGTTCAAGTATGCATTTCTAACATTTTGCAATTTTTTTAATGTCAAACAATGGAAACATGGCAAAAATGGTTTCCAAAAATTTTGATCATTACATGAATAACAACAGTGTATAGAATACATTTCAATTTCATTTATTTCAGTGATTTGATGTGTTTTTGCAGCCAGAATTTAACTTGAGCTCCTCTTTTTTTTTCCATAACTAGGCTATTTTACTGCTATCCATCTATATCAGAGCTACTCAAAGTGAGGCGTGGAGGCCAACGTTGGCCTGTAAGGATGTTTGATTTGGCCCACCAGAAAATCACCCAAACCCCTACTTGCTTAGCCAAAGAGGGACCTTTTGGTTAGCTTCTTATAATTTGGGGAGCTTTTAGTAACAAAACATTGTGTTATAAAATAAAAACTTGAAAAAAATAACCCTGGAAACCATATGTAATAACACATATTCAGCTAGCAGTTACAAGCTACAGGCACTGTGCCTTGTATGGCATTATAATGCCTTTGTAATGCTCTTAATAAGCTGTCAAGTCAATCACTGCTAATCTGCAAGATGCTTATTACTACTTTATTAAGTAATCACTACATGGAATTAAGCATTTTCCAGAGCACTTGTGTCTTATACATTGTAGTCTTGTGCACAACCCTTACCTGAATAATTGTCTAAACTACTACTTAACATGTGCTAAGAAGGTTTTAACTTGGTATATTCACTTTTTTGTACGTATGATTTGAAAAAGCAGCTTATTATTATTTTAAAATAGTCTCAGAAGATTATATTACAGAGAATACATTAGTTGATTTTCCTCATGTCAATACATGAAATGCAAAAGATTGTAATGTATAAAACACTAATAAAATCCTCTAGAAAATGCTTAAATCATGGTAAATACTACTTTATGAAGTTGTAATAAGCCAATTAATTAACCGTACCTGCTTAATAAGGCTTAACAAGAGCATTGCAAGGGCATTGTAATCCTCCCTGCTCCATAACTGTTACCCCTTGTCCATAAACCATTGGGGTTTTTAAAGAATACAGTTTCTCCTTGTATAGTTGTAACATGGAAAAAAAGCTAACTGTTCTGTCTATTTGGCCTTAAAAACAAAAAGTTTGAGCACACCTGACCTGGTTGTAATCAAGCACTAAAAGAAGTGTAGGTTTACTGAAACAAAGAAGAAAAAATGTACCCAAATCCAGTTCAAAATCAGCTAGAACATCTGACATTTAAAGCGAGAAGATCTAATCTAAAAAATTTGATTCAAATCTAAGTGCTATTCTTGTGTCAGATGATATAAAAGCTAGCTTGGCCAGGTGGTTGGATCCAGAGCCATTCCCTAAGCTCTCATCGTATATCACCTTAATGTACTTAAAATGAGTGGCAGCACATGCAGGATCAAATAGCCACAAGTAACACAGAAGACTGAAACCAGGGAAAAGTGCTTTCTGAAAGTCTCTCCAATGCAGACTTCAGTTTATAAGTGCTGTGAGTGACTCCTGAGTGTTTGAAACTACACAGTGTAATTATTCCGAATTCATTCACGTAGATTTATAAAAGATTTCATTAGTAGTTCTCCGCATGCAGCCCTGCGAGACGTCTTTCATCTCGACATATTAAAAGCAGAGACAAAACCCTGATGACTAGTTCTAAATCTATCTAAACACCACTCCTCCTAATGTGGGCTCTTTAGGATAATAATCCAGCCCATTTGTGGAAATTGAACGGCCCAAGAAAAAGCTCAATAAAAAGATGTTTGGCATGCTGGTGAATATCATCAGCTACATTATGCTTATGCTTCTGCCCTATGCTCATTAGACTTATAGCTTGTTTACTTTATTTTAGATGATCATGTTAAGGAAACTTATGTAAGAAAACATTTTTCCTAGAAATCGACTCTCTAGGAATGCTTTACACCACTGTAGCATTCCTCACTTAGTGAACAAAGATCAGTGTTAATGGTCGAATAGCAATAGGCTATGAAGAAGATGCTGTGAAGATCGATTGTATGGATGGTTTTAGATTGATAAATTATAGATTATTTATACAGTTGGAGTGATGAATAACATGGTGAGAACATTACATATATAAAGATCATTGTATGTATTTGGGATCACCCGTGAAGCAGAAAATGCAACCAACTTCTAAGACTGAACTTTGGAGGTGTTGAAAAATATCTCTGCAGATTTCTTTAAAAAATGAGAACAAGTGTCCTGAAAGAGTGGAAGCTGTAATAAATGATAAGGTTGCTTTTATATTTAGTTGTTAAGGCTTCAGTGTCATGATCTGTTAAATAATGTGTTCTGCTTTTTCCTGATACTGAAAAATAAACTTGTAATGGCTGTTTTTCACTCAAAATGACATAAATAAAGAGTGGTCTCTGACTTTTGCACAATAATGTACATTATACATTATTTTAAACTATTCTATTTATATAGTTATGTAGTATACATCATAAAAAATGGCTCATTAGTTCAATCAAAAAATACCTCATGTACTAACAAGCAATTAAACCTTTTTTTCAACTCAATTCTTTATTTAACTCAAAAATTACATTGATTGAAAAAATTGTACACTCAAAGTATTTATTTAGGTTGAATAAAACTAGATAAATTACATGTTACTTAGTATTTTTTTTAGGTTGGACTGACAAGCCATTTTTAACAGTGTATAGAATAAAATGGAGATAGTTATAGTATATAGCTATATTTGTATATACCTTGTATCTCCAAAATGGTAACTTTACAGAAGAAGGAAAAAACCTACTTTACTTTTAATGTAAGTCAATGGAACCAGATTTTTTTCCAAGTAATTTTGGGCAATTTCTTATGGTCCAGTCATCATAAAGTTTACATATAGCGTAAAGGGAAACAGGCATTTTCAAATTACGTCGAAAACTGAAAAACAACAAAAGTGGAGATACAAGGTTTTGTTCTGACAGCAGTGATAGAGTAGAGTATAAGCATAGTTATCATATAGTATAGAGTATATTTATAATATACTTGCAGTACATACATCAGATCATTTAGCACATAATGTGCTGCTAAAACAGAAAGAAAATCTGCATTAGTGAAACATATTCCAACACAATTATTTCCAAAAGTAGGTAAACTGAAAGAGAAAGTTGACATATGCATTTGAAGCATATTCAATACATGGCTTCTTCCACTATAGGCCTGAAGCATCGTTTCTATAATAGTTCTGCAATAACCGGAGTGTCCTAGTCTGAACTATCTCAGATATCATATTCTTCAGTGATCTGGGCCTTTGCTAAAGAGTGAGACAGGTTTGCCCTCAGCAAATGGAACAGTAGAAGAAATGGGGCCGAGTGCGCAATAAAAGTCTTTTCAGGTAATTCACTTCTCAACCTGTCGTCACCGTAAGGGTAATATTATTGGAAACAGACGGCCTGTATTAGCATGTGAATGCGGCCCACTCATGCCAGATTTTCATATAGGGTCCGGCGCTCTGGCAGTATCCCCCTCTTTCTTCATGGATTACCCACAAAGTGGCTCTTATTTGCTTGACAATGAGGGAGCGTTGTTCTTTTAGTTTTTCAGAGCGACAGAACCGTTTAGTTCACAGTACTTCAGCAAGACCTGGAAAAAGTCTTCTCTACTCCTTTCCAGTTTCGTTTAAGTGTAGAGCTTCAGACAGAGACCACAAGACTGAAGGGGGGTTCTCTTTGGGGGACTGAGTGGTTGAATATTTTGCGCTTTACAAATGATTGAGGGCTAATTAATAGTGGAAGAAGTGGGATAACGTGGTTGGTGAAACAAGGAGCTCAGTGAAATGATATAAAAGATCACAAAAAAAGTCTTGTTTAAGGACATGTTGGTAGGATATGTATAGTCTGTTTCAAACCATTTGTAAGTAGCTGTAAAAATGTAAAAAAATGATAAATGGAGCTGAAGATAAAAATTTAGAAAGCTGTATACATCAGGAAAAAAAAATATAATGAAATAACATTCAGAAAGCCTCACATTCAAAAAGTCATGATGAAATCTCACTGCTCAAATAACTATTCATAATCATTTTGTTGATCAGGAACTTACTATAATTACAGTTTTTTTTAGCGTATTATAACTTCTCATTGCTCCCAAAATATTTTTAATTATGAACAAAATATTGATGCAATGAGGCATAACATTTCCATCTATACTGTAAAAGTTATTATTGAATAAGAATTATTAATATGACAAGTGAATTTGTTCATCTTTTGAGGGCTGATGTAGATTCAATTAACCATTTCTTTGTGAGTTAAAGGCATAATCCAATTAATCACACCTCCTGACCAGGATTAATCAGTTTTGTAATACAGTACAACTGTTTTAACCCCTTAAAATCCCTTGTTTATTACATCCTAAGGCTTATTACTAACTGTATGAACTACACTGCAAACTGGCTGACGTATTCTGAAATTATTCAGGCGTGCAATAAAAATGTGAACCCGCCATTTTGCCCAATCTTTGGTTAATCCAAATCATACTGAAGCTTAAAGCGAAACTGACTCTTGTGAGGGAAGCCTGAAGCTCAAATATTTCCCCCATAAAGTGTTTTTCAGTAAAATATTTGAATACAATCCTAGCAAATTCAGCTGAATTGTTGCATTTTTTTTAAATGACTGCTGTTTCTTCTCTGCTAGTGGAATGGGTTACGGCTGCCCTCGTCTGTATATTTTTAAACACGTAATCCTATTACATGTATTCTGTTACTGTCCAGCCCCACTCTGGACTCATCTGCGAAACCGCCAGAGAAATAGTGGAAGACAAAGAATGGTGGAATTTCCCTTCGGCGTAGCGAAAAAGAAGAAAAAAAAAGGTTGAGTCTTCGTTCAAACAAATAGAAATCGCTTTATCCAAGCACCTCTGTTCAGCGAGCTCTCTGTGTGTGTCTAGCCTCCAGGCCACATTTTTAGTACCTCTGGAGCCTCGCGCACAGCTTGCGCTATATGTAGAAGTAAAAGGAAAAAAAAGCAAAGGGGGGTGAAAAAAAAGAGTGTTTGGGATTTGACCACCCGTAACAATCCGGGGCAGAAGATCTGCGGGCTTCGCAGGCTTTTCCTCCGGCCCGCTGACTCCGCAGCCCTGTCCCAGAATGCACCGCGGCCGTGTTTACTCTGCTGATCCCGTGGCTGGAGCTCCAGAGGGACTGCAGGACCACCAAGGACTCGCTTGGCACCGAGGGGCCTGGGTGCGGCCTGGCCTGGGAATGCCAATGCAGAAGTGTGGGAGTGGGAGTTAAAGCATGGAGGCCAGAAAAAGGCCCATCTGAGGTCCGAACATGCTGAGAATTAGCGTGATATGGTGGTGCGGATGGATGTAATTTACTCATTCTGCTTTTTCGGTTAAGGGTTTTTCACCTCCTGTGTAAACAGGATTACAATTTATGACTGTACATTACACAAGACTCATTTTTGTCCAGTGCTGAGTAAATTTGCCATCTTTCTCAGCATACATGCACTGGTCTACTGAATTGGTTTGAACTGTGGGCATTCGTACAAAAACACTATTTAAAACTTTTCAGATCTTTAGATGAGGTTATGATCTATTCAAACCCAATGATTAATAAAAACAGTAGTAAGCTAATCATCACTGATAGGTGCTTTCTATTAGCTTTCTGTCCTAAACCCTAACCCCTAAATTTACCCTTATGAAAATAATACCTACAATTTTTAATCTTTTAAACTTAGTTTAAAGTGAAGTTTAAAGATTTAGACTCATTATGAGTTTGATCTTTAAATATTATTAATAAATAAATAAATAAATAAATAAATGTTTACTTTCTAGATAATAGCTTTACATATCATTTTCTCAGATGCCTATGGCTTTTGCATAGTATTGAACATTCATATAGTCCTTTACACAGAATAAAAGTTATCGGAACCGTATGAAAGTGGAATATATGCCAATAGATTGCAAAATATATATCAAATATTTTGCAAGATATTTTTAATATATTACTTTTTTGCATGGAGTACAAACACTGTAATGGTTCTCTGAAGGACAGTGAATGTGTTGTGCTTTATGTAAGGTACATAATTGGATATTAAGGACCACATTATCTTTAAAGGTATGTTTATACTGTTTGTACCTTGGGAGAAAAAACTGACAGTGTTAACAATGAAGCTAATGTAGTTAATGTAACAACAATGTTATAAAGACCAGCCGGGGAGTCTTTCAAAAACATACAAGAAATAAGTTTTCATATTCATGATAATGATTGATTTCTTTAACAGCTGTTTTAAAAAAAATACTTTCCACAGTTAATTACTCCACTGTACATGAAAAAACAGACAGCTGTGATATTTTTGATTGGCAACTTTGTCACATGGCGTGAACTTCTATTTATATTTCCCCCAATTTCTACAGTTAATTGCTCTGAGGACCTTTATTATTTATTAAATTACTCACACGGCCCTCATCGTTTTCACTGTAGCAGGCTCTGTTAGTTCAACAATTATGTTTAATAACCTCTCACAAGTGTATATTTTCTCTTTATCTGTTGAATGCATTCATTTTTCCCCCCTGGAAACAGTTTGGATGAAGCTCAATGACGTTTCTAGTGCTCACTGGCGCCCTCTGCCAGCAGATGCAGATGTTCACCATTGCGTGGGAGAAAAGTTTGGGGCAATAATGGTCTGTGTCTAAGAATGCACTGAAAAAATTAGGAAAATTTAATTTTGTGGGATTCAAATGTGTCAGTCACTTGGACCTGCATACAGTTGTATGCAAAAAAATATGAAATAAAATGTTTTGCTGATTTTCTAAATGAAAACAAGTTAACACATCCCCTACAGAGAACACACTTCTGCACACTTTAATACAAAGTCACTCTTCATTTGCTGAATTTAACACATTTGGGGGAAAAATAAAACACTGAATGTGGCCTGTGCAAAAGTTATAGCATGTTTTACATTTTATTTCTTGATTTTAAGTTTTGACTAAAAAAACATGAATATAAAATGTGTTGCAGCATCACAATTGGTGTATATCAGTTTATGGTAACACTTCAGTATTGGGGGATGTTATAACAACCTTCTAATGAGGGTACTTAGCCTTAACAAACCAGTATTTAACATTCTGCTTATTACTATATTATGAAGCAATAATTAGAGTGTAATAACCATTTTCCAACATTTTAGACGTCCATTATTATGCCTTTATCAGGCCAATATTTCTTCATATATTCATATAAACATGTTGTCATGATAGGCATAACAGCAGTCAGTGACACTAACAGGAACACGGTAACACTGTAACACTGTTACTAGTCAGTAAGAGTTACTGGTTTACACAGATGTATTTGTCATTTGTTATTCGGACAGGCCTATAACAGTGGCCACTGTTTATCACTGGTTAATCTAAATACTTCTGTCTATGCACTGTTAGAAGTAAAGGTAGATTTCTCGTTCATCAAAGTACAAACAGTGTAAATGTACCTTACAGGTACAACAGTGGTTTTAAGGTCTGATTGTGCACCTTAAATAAGTCTTTCCAGGTGAAAATACATATTTGTATCTTTTCATAACCTAATGTTTTAAAACAGAACTGTAAAATAAAAGCCTGGAGACGAGACGGGGTGTGTGGAGTCAATACAACTTAGAAAATATCATTTCAATGGATAATAGTACAGTTATGTTCCCTGACTAAAGGTACTGAGTTGTACCCTTGAGGGTCCCACTCCAGTGACAAGAGGGGAACTGCCCCAGTGACAGTTTACTACCTTTATTTCTGAGAGTCTACTCTCTAACTGTCTATATTCACATTAATCTTATATTTTTTCATTTTGATTTTGCTGTGTTATTGTTTTGCTATCCAGTGTTGACCAGAGGAGGTCCGGTTCCCCTTTTGAGTCTTGGTTCCTCTAAAAGTTTCTTCCTCTTGCTTTTAAAGAGTTTTTCTTGCCATTGTCGCTCTTTGTGATGCTCACTTGATGCATAAACCTGGATTTTTTTGTAAATTTGCTTTGTGACAACATTTGCTGAAAAAAAGTGCTATATAAATAAATCTTAAGTTGAACTGACGGAAGTAACTTCTCAAGCTAATAACTGCTAATGGGTCTTGCTAAGGACTTTTACTTTTTCTCAAGACCACTTGAGTGCAGAACTGCCAATATTTTGTGGATTTATTTACTTCTTTGTTTCCTTGAGACAACTACATTAAAAAACATGGTTCTTCAAGGGTTCCTTAGTAAAGAACATGGTAGAACCATGGATACTTAAAAGCCCTTTCCATGATTCAAGGGTTCTTTGCATCATGAAGACTGATGGAGGATATAGCACCAAAAAGGGTTCTTTTTTGTTACAATGTCAAGCTTGGATTAATAGAAGAACCATTTTTTGGTGCTACATAGAACCCTTTTCAAAAAGGTTCTATATAGAACCATCTACGGCACATTCTCCATCAATCTAAAGAACCTTTCATGATGCGAAAACCTTTTAATCATGCAAAGGGTTCCTTGAGTGTTAATGGTTTTATATAGAACCGTTTTCTTTACTAAAGGACCCTTGAAAAGCCTTCTTTGTTAGGTATGTATGCAAGTAAAATTCACTCTATTTACTGCTTAATAATGTAGTAATAAGCAGACAATTAATAACCTTCTACTGGCTTGTTATGGATTAATAAGGGCATTGAAAAAGTATTACAGTGTCCTACACTGAAGAGGCCTATTAGAATCATGTAAATTCAAGTCGCCAGTACATGAATCCCTTTTATTGTTATAAATCACATTTAATTAACCAAAATATAGACTAATAACATGTCAGGTAAGAACCGGCAATGAAACGATGAGGCTTTTGAGGTTCAACCCCCCCAAATAAACATTAAAAAAGACAACAGACGTTCATAAAGTTCTATTTTAAACAGAGAGCTGCCGCAGAGCAGAGAGGTCAGCCAGCTTGAGTGATGGGTTGAGGGTGTTTAGCCAAGCTGTCAGAGATTTCAGCTGTTTGTGGGTTTTGCTTTTTTTCAGAGAGTTGAAAACGTCTTTGGAAGATTGAATGGGGGGATTTGAGGTGGTCAAGAAGAACGAGGAGGGGGTACTGCAGGTGTGGGTCAGGGGGGATTAGCCTTCACACAGCTCCACATTATTTTGTGCTGACTGTGAGGAAAGTGGGTTATAAAGAACATACAATCAGAGGGCTTTTGCTCATGTGCACACGTGTGTTTAAAGGGCCCATATCCTACATTTAAGTTCCAAAATGTACCATTCAATTCCAATTCAAGTCTATACAGGCCATATTTGGAAACTAAACAGCATAAATAATCCATTTTGAATGAATTTTGAAGGATTCCACTTATTATTCCACTTAAGACGTCCACTTATAACGTTTGTGTGCATGTATGTGCCAAAAACAGTCATAATTTATTTTTACATGACCATTTGCCAACCTCTCTTAATCACTTTGATTTAAAGAGGCTGTTTTTGTTACTGTGCCTTTAAGAATGAGGGAGCTTTGTTCTGATTGGCTGCTCTGAAACACTCCTTAGCACTAATTTAGCATGAGTGTGCAGGGCTAAAGTGCTGTTGCTGAAAAGGCATAAATGTTTTGGTTTTTGTGACATCACAAAGAGACTGCACAATGGTCTTGTAAAAATAAATGATTGTTTTTCTTGTGTACAGTGCCACACATATGCCTCAAAAGCTGACCTCTAAAATGGAATAATGAGCAGAATAAATTTTTTTATACAACAGTAAATTCCATCCATGCAAGCTGATTGGTTGAGAAGCGTTCTAACGGTGCTGTTATTTGACCATAACATCACGGGTTTTTTCACAAACACTGTATCACTCCGCTGAGACGCCGTTGCTAAGCGACGACTTTGACAGCTGTAGGAGACGCTCAAGCCATTTGAACATTTTTACTTCTTACTTTGCCACAAACAGAAAATGGATACTTTTAAGATCACATTTCGACCGACAGCCGATTTGGTCAGACTCTGAAGATGAGACGCCACTAAATTCCCAAACTGTCATCACCACTGAGCAGCTTTTCAGTCGGCAGCTGTGACAGAAGAACAGCTAAACAACCTGGAATCAGCCAGAAATGAACCCAATACCATTCGCCAAACTAAATGGGCTGTAAGATGCTTTACAGACTGGCTGGAACAAAACAACAGTAATACTGATCTGGCAAAAACTGACAAAACTGAGCTAAACTTGATGTTGCGGCAGTTTTATGGCTCAGTCTGTACTTCAAAAGGCGAGGCTTACAGCAGACTGTGCAGCGAGTGAGCGGAGTTCGTTGCTCTGACGTAGCAACGAGCTGCTTGTTGAGGAACTATAATTTGGTGGAAGGAATTTCTAACATTAAAACATAATAAACGCCATCGTTCACGACCCAATTTATTACTTCTTACTTTATTAATTTAACTGTTGTATAAAAGCCATAGAACACTTGAGGTCGTGTGTTATTGCGAATAACATTACAGCTGTGATGATCTATGGTGACCAAATCACAGCCGTGATGTTATTTTGGGATAACACGCTCCTTCTCGCGTTCTATTGCTTAAGTGACACCACAAAAAATGAATTCAAACTGCCATATTTTTGCAGTTTAGTGAGCTGTACATTTTTGAACATTGACAATGTTTACATACTAAGTAAAAAGGAAGGAAAACCTTTTCCCATCTTTTCCATCATATGGGCCCTTTAAACTTTTACAATGTGCACTTATGTGAATGGCATATATACAGTATATAGCACTGTGTATACAGTAAACTCCTGAAAGCAAAAACGTCACGCTGCATTATTTCATTCTTCTGCTTGTGTTTTATTTTTTTTTTTCACTGAAAAACCAAAATGAATGAAAACATTTATAAAAATGCAACATGCTGTTAAATAAAAGAAGATTTTGTTTTATTTTTTCCTAATCTTGTTTGCTCTGTCCATCATGATGGTGCCACTCACACATTCCATTGTATTTCTTAGTATCTGTACTGGACACTCCTTCCATGCGAGGTCATTTGTCACTTTACCAGCTCGGTGACAAGAAGGGGAAGAAGTTAAGAAGCTTGATGCTAAAAATACAGTGTTCCGTGAAAGAGAAAGGCTGGAGAAGGTTTGAGGCGGGCGGTTTGGAAGTGGGAACAATGACGGGAGAAAGCTATGATTGTGAGAGCAGCTCTGGGGTATTTGTGTAGGGTCTTCTGGACACTTTTGGACAGGATGTGTGCGGGTCAGTGTTGGTCAGTTGGCACACCATTTCCTCCTGTGTGTTAGACCCTATCAGCCCACACACAGACTGAGACATGTTAAAGGGCTAATTGACTTATGTAAGTATTCATATACAGTCGTTTTTTTATTTTATTTATTTATTTTTTTAAAGTAAGAATAAGTCAAAAGATCCTCTACACATCAACATATTTTAATGCACATATTGGGAAACAATGAAAAATAAAATGTGGGCTGTGCAAAAGTTATGGCACATTTTATATATTTTTTTTTTTTTTTTGTTTTGTTTTTTTTTTGTTATTAATTAATACGTTAAACCCTACCTAAATTAGCCCCACTAAATTTGCCCCACTAATATTTGCTATAAACAAAAAAAAGCCATATTCAAGTGTGTTCTCTGTAGATGATGTGTTAAAATATTTTCATATCACTGTATGTATACAGACATATTTAGATCATTTTCTTTCATTTATTATTTATACATATGTCTGACTGTGTTAATTATATAGATCATTTTACAGAACTGGCTCGGAATTGAAAGAGTCCAAGTCACATTTCTAACTTTTAGCTGACTTTAGACTAAAATCTGTTTGCTTTGAGTGACACTGTACCTTAATTATGCTTATTTTGTTAAAACAAGTGATTAAACATTTCATTTTGGCTCTATAAAAACAATCATAACACTTCTGAACTTTACCTATTGTTTGAGGAGTGACTGTTTCAGTGGTTACAACTTTACCTTATTTTGAGCAGAACACTCGCCAGTCCATGACTAGCAAACACAGCTTTAAACAGCTGTACACATTTTAAAATATTAGTATATATATATATATATAATATATATATATATATATATATATATATAATATATATATTAAAATTCATTAAATTCCATCCTCAGCACAGATTTCTAAATTTGATTAGCCACAAGAGAAGACTGATGACAATGACTGTCAATATTAGGCCTTCTTAAGGAGAGGTGTGGAAATATAATATTCTCTATGCCTAAAAAAGTATGAACTGGAAAATTGCACACACTTGTATTGTACACAAACATTAGTAACTAATATATACTTGTTACATACTATTTTGGTTCATTGAGTTGCAAAGAAACAGTTCAGAAACAATTCAGACTATAAGACTATTTTTCACATTCAAATACTTTTAAAAACTTTTTAATAACTTTTTTATTCATTACTTTTGAGAATAATCTGAACTTGTCTTAGCTGAGATTCGTAATATTTTGTGATAAAAAATGATTTGCTGCCTATTCTCTCCTGTGAATTATGGCTACATTTAACAGAGCACCAGATGTTCTCGTGGTGTGGTGCTATGACGCACGATATAAACGTTCTTGGTGAAGCACTTAAAGCGAGTAAAGGTCAACAGCTCCTAAAACCACTGCCGTTTCACTGGAGACCCTTCAGTGTAGCCAAGGCAGGAAAAAAAAATTAAGTTAAATGCAGCTCATCAGTTTGATCCTGCAGATCTGTATTATATTACACTGCAGCACTGATCTATATAATATTATAGTGTAGAACTGATCTATATTATATTACACTACAGAACTGATCTATATTTTAATACACTACAGAACTGATCTACATGATATCACAGTGTAAAACTGGTCTATATGATATTACAGTGCAGAACTGATCTATATTTTATTACACTACAGAACTGATCTATATGACATTACAGTGTAGAAATTATCTATATGATTTTAATTACAGTGTAGAAATGATCTATATGATATTACATTGTAGAACTGATCTATATTATACTACGATATTACATTGTAGAACTGATCTATATAATATAGTGTATAAAAGATTTATATTACAGTATATATTTATTTATATTACAGTATATGTAATAAGCTTATATATATATATATTATATATATATACAGTATATATAATAAATATATATATATATATATATATATATAATATTTTATATTATATTACGCATATATAATGTTTTATATTTATTAATATAGTAATTATTTGCTTAATTGACAACATTACAAATACATGTTTTTCTAATAACATAAATAAACTGATCAATGAAATGCATGATCAAAATATTTAACACAATGTGATTTTTTATGATATAAATGTATATATTTTTCAAAATATAAATATATATTTTACTGTCTAAATTAAAATATATTAAAAAATAAATAAATATAAATATAACTAAAATAAAAATATGTAAATAAATTGTACAAATAAAGTAACTTTAGATTAAATAATGACTTTGATCATCTTCAAAATTATTTTGAATTTGAAATTCTATTTACTTCAACCATGTCAATTAAAATAAATATAAAAATAGATTTTAAAAATTTAATAAATAGGTTTCAAAAATTCAAATTTGCATAAATAAATAAAACAAATTATGAACAGACATTCCATCTGGTTAAAATGTAGCATTATTAGATTATTCATACATTCTGCTCTCCATTCTATTCTCATACATGTACAAAGCTCACATATTTTATTCATAATATAACCAATGTTATGTTATCATATCATATATTAATATTACTTAAACTATAAAAACCTGCAGTGTTTCAGAAAAACACACTGAATTTTTGACATGCCATCACATCTGTCAGTGATGACCTTTAAAATAAACTATAACTGTAATCTGTGAAGACCAAAAAAAAGATAACTAACAGTCACGAAGAGCGGAGTATAAAAAGCTCCCTGACCTGGCTACAGTAAATCAGCAGGGCTTTGCGGCCACACAGCCCATAAACATCAGTGTCAGACAGTCTGTCTTTGTGGGTCAGGAAGAATGAGCCGCAGAGCCGCGCTCTTCCTGTTTTTGCCCTGTCCACACAGAGGTGGGACGCGGTCTGGGGGGAAACGCCACTCTAGGAAAAGAGCTCGCATGAATCTTTTTGGCTCGACCTAACATGACAGCGTGGTCACTGACTGACAGCTCCACACCAGCTAAACGGGTCCAGTGTAACTCTGGGAGGTACACTACAGTTATACCTCATATACAGTCGTATGCACAAATTTGGGCACCTCTGGTCAAATATCATGTGTTGCTGAATCTTTTGACTGTTAATAAGTTACAACATCCTCTACAGAGAACAAACAGTGCGGTGAAAAAGTCAGAGATGAATCCTCAGTCAGAAGATGTTTCTGAGGAGATTAGATGTAAAATAAGGACATGGTCTAAAGAAAATTTGTGAAATTAATAGGATTTTCCGAAAATTTGAGTTTTGGAAAATATTAAAATGTGGAGAAAACTCCTAACAACCACCCGCAAGACCTGATAGACCCCCAAAACTGTCCCTATCAGATAAATAGAATTTGAAGTTTTTATATTTGAGAGAGAGGAGAAAATCAAGTTCCACTCTTGTTTCAGATCTGGACCGTAAAGTGCAGAAAATGCAACCAGCTTATAAGATGGAACATTCGAGGTGCATAAAAATATCTCTGCAGATTTCTTTACAAAAATAGAAGCGAGTCTCCTGAAAAGAGTAAAACCTCCAATAAAGGTAAAGAGCTGACAAACTAAACACTAAAAAATGTAAAATTATTTTTAGATGCTAAGGCTTCTGTGTAATCTTCAGTTAATAAATGTTTCTGCTTTTTCCTGAAGCTGAGAAATGAGTATTTTGAACTGTTGGGCATTTTAACTGGAAATTGAATGAAATACGGTCTCTGATTTTTACACAGTACTGTATATTTGCACACTTTAGTGCACAACGTCTATATATTTCCAAAATTGACCTTTTTTGGGGGGGAAAAATGAAACATAAAATGTTCTATATTTTTTATTTTATTTTTCCCCAAATATGTTAAATTCAGCAAACAAATAGCAATTGCGCATAAAATTTGCAGATAAGTCTTCCCTGTAGATCCCTGTAAAGTTAACCTATTTTCAACTGGAAAAGCAACGAAGCATGTACAGCAACCTGACCACAGGTTTTCATGATACTGTATACGCAAATCACTTCAGGATGTGTCAGTGTTGTTGTATGGAAGTATTCGTGCATTTCAAGCAGTCCACATTGCTGCGCTGACAAGCAAAGACCAGACTACCGAAATGCTACAAATTGGACGCTTCAGGTCACTTGCCAAAGTCACCACACCAAAGAATTTGTTGAAACATAGCCTTCTTTGTCTCTTGTAAACAGTTTATTATGATAAAATGCGTGTCATTTAAGGAGTTTATGCTACAAGTGTAGGCGGCATGATGCTTGGGCCCCTAAAATTGCTATCTATCCATCACCGATTGGAATGTCATATCAATGAAGTCTTTGGAAAACAAAGGCCGTGACCACTTTATCTACAGCAGAACTGACCACACACACAATCTACATACAAAATCAAACACACACACACACAATCACACAAACACACACACACACACACACACCGGCCCTGTTTAATGGCCTGGTCATGGCGTCCATCCCGGCTGCCGCAGTGAGGCTGTCCGTGCCTGTCTGGGCCGCTTCGTGGGAACATTTCGCACGACAATAGCGGTGCATTGGGTGCTGTGTGAGGTGTTTGTGTTGGCCGGCCGCGCTGTGTGTTTTGGGGCGGGGGAGGCAGACGGAGCGCAGGCTGCACACAGTGGTGGCTGTGCTGAGACCCTGAGCCCCGCTCATCCATCACAGAGCAGACCACTGGAGCCACGCCACGATACAGACGAGGGGCGTGCGTATTCCGGAGGGGAGGGATGATGACACACAATAAATGATGCAGCTGAAATAGATATGGAGATATATCTTACACTTTCTGTTAAAAATGAAATGTGATATATAGATTTTGCTGTTGTGAAATTTGTGCTGGTGTGTCCTGCTTCCAAATTCACTCCTGAGAAGATGTGCATGTGCTACACTTGATAAGGATTCTTGTGCAAGATGACTAAGAATTATCAGAAGTCTCCCTAGTGACCACTGTGGCTGGATTTCCAAATTCAGTATTCTGTTTTGGTACCAACCAAAGTATTTTAATATTTCAGGAACATTCCACGTCAGTCAATCTCAGTGCCGTCAGTATTCTGTGAGCCAAAAGGCATTCTTGTTCTGAAAATCTAGACTGCTGATTGGCTGTCTAATGCACGGCATGCATTTTATTAACATCAGCTCTTCTGGATTAGTCTGTAATCTTTTACAGTCGGTAAATACACCCACTTGCAGCACTGCACACTCATTTCTGCATTAGGCCACACCCACTTTCAGCTTCTAATGTAAAAGAAGGAAAAATATTATTCAGCAATCAGTATTTAAGTCACAGTATTGGTTTTCACAATGCCCACTCCAATCACAAACATATATCCATACATTAATATTCACACACACTTATGCACATTAAACCCATTTGCAAAGGAAAGAAATTTACACAAATTTTTCAAAATGTGTCAACGTAATTCTAAAAGATATTAACATATAAGTCTGATATATATGTACAAATTGAAAATTGGCACTATTACATATATGCATACATTTTAAACTATCTGCATATATGTCAGAATATGCATATATTAAATGCTATGAAATAACACAAGTACTGTGTGAGGAGGGGACTGAACCCTGCTCTCCCTCATTTATTTATAACTCAACTAATGAAATAATTTTTAAAATAATACAATAAGGGCTGTTTTTTCTAGCAGGATCTGTACTTGGTAGTTTCAACAAAGGTTTTGGTTAACCTTGATTAACAAATTGGACTCTTAAGGAAGCAAATATGCACAAATCATCATTTACAGAATATGGTAGTCTCAAACTCTAACCCCTAAACACTTACACTTGTGAAAATAATCTAAAATTTTATTTTGATATTTTTTAAAGCGAAGTTGAAGATTTAGATTTATCACAAGTTCAATTTTCAAATAAAAAACTTTTCAGAAAATGTTGTTCCAAATATTTACATCACCACTGAAACACAAGGAGTTTTAGTCTGTAGGCAGGGTATGATTTTAGCCATACCCCCGCTTTTTAGAGCAGGAAGTGAGACTGCATCCCTGTCCCTCTTGGTCACATGTTGAGCAATTATATTCCATTGTTTTGAAGTAAATGTGAATTAAAGTCTGAAAATCAGAGTCCAACATTAAGAATAGTCACTATCAAAGCACATATTATCTGCAATTAAGTACAATTATTTGCATTTTAATAAAAATACCATGATGTTATGTGAGTACAGCTGTTTAAAGCTATGATTCTAGTCATGTATTGGTTAGTGTTTTTGAATTCTGCTCAAAATAAGCTAAAATTGTCACTACCGAAACAGTCATTACTGAAACATTAGGTAAACTTTTAGTTTTATGACCATAAAACACTCAACAAGCATAAGTCAGCATGTTCTGTCCATATGTATCTTGTAAAAGCTAAACACTCTAAAGAAAAAAAAAGCAAAGGCTTAGCACCAGCAACTTAATACAACATTGTATTGTATATCATCATATAACCTATATTTTTGTTGGGAAATATGCAAATGAAAGCCTCTTTTGCTTGTAGTTGAGTTTTTTTATATTTAAATCCAAATAAAACATTTAAAAATAAGGAGTAAAAATTCACTAATCAATTCAAGTTTCATTGTGATTGCTAACAAATGACCCTTTTCACCTGCAGAGTCTTCCCTCAAGAGTAATAGCTGAATAAAAAGCCTGGGGTCAAGTCCACCCCTTATGAACTTCCCCACCTCCTGACCCATCCCAGCCCAGCCAGCCCGGCTCACGGTGCCCTGGCCTGGGCACGAAGAGCTGCGCAGACCCCTAGAGCTGTGTAAACAGGCTCAGCCTCAGCGGGACGGCTGTGGTCCTGATCCAGGCGCACGCTGGGTGGCTGTCAGTGGGGTCTCCGTCTCAGCCAGCATGGTCCTGATCCTGCAGGCCTGTTTGATCAGCGCTCAGGAAAACAGCGGCCCAGCAAGCCTCCAGCTCACAGCCCGGCTGCTCCGGCCACTCCAAGCTGTTTGGCTTTCATAAGTCACCTCTGACGGATGGAGTGAAAGCGGAATGTGCGGGATGGTGGAGAGGATGGTGGGAGGCTTTAGCCCAGCGGGAACCGCGAGTCCGGTTACAGCCGCAATTAATTACTCACTAAGAGGAGGAGGATTGTGAAACACGTCTGCATGATTCCTGAGCTCGATCTTGGAGGATAGTGGGGGAGCTGATCTGTCCTTGTTTCAGTTGTTTGAACTATGATATGTGCTAAGAGGTGAGAGTATTGCTACTTCTGCAAAAAGAAATTTGAGCAGAACTGCAAAAGTGGCAAGTCTGAAAACTACCTAAGTGCAAGAAGTGCAATAGAACTTCACAGTACATCAGCATTTATCAGCATAGCAACTGAGGTTATTATGAGCTATTATTCTCTTTTTGAGACTGTTAGTGACTAAAAATGATAAAGATCATAGAGGTGTGACTAATCATAAAACAGTACAGATGCTGTTACCATCAGAATGAAATCAAACACACACATAAAAGCACCTGTAGGTAAATGTTGATGGCTAAAATGTAACTCAGTAAATCCAGCTTTTCATAGCCACACTGTAAAACTCCCTGCACATCTTAATGAAAGAATTAAGTTAACACAACTTAAATACTACCGAAAACTGGAGTAACTTAGTCTGAAAAAATCAAATTAACTCAAAAATGAATTGTTGAGATAGTAACTCAGTCATTTTGAGTAAGATTGTGTTTTTCAGCATATTTTGAGTTGAGCTAACTTTATTTAAATGTATTATTTTCACTACTTTTATTTAACTTGAATTTACATGCAAATACAAACAGGCCAAGAATGGGTTGTTTTTAAAGACTGCTGAAAAATTAGTGTGGCTTGATGTGATAGACAGCATCAATGTTTACATTTCAATGATTTGGACTTTTGTGCTTTTTTCATAACTTTGTTTTGATGATTTCAGCCCCAAAGATCCCATCAAACAAGATCTTTGAGTGGAATGAACTTATTGCAATTTAGATTTAGACTCTCAGCTTTACTTGATAAATGTTTGGTCAATGCAAACTTCTCAACTCACATCATTCCTATTGGCTCTTAGTACCATATATTTACATATTGGGCATGTCTCTTCACCGTCTGTGTGTTGTCATTCTCCCCAGCCTACCTTCCCCTGTGTCAACTAGATTTACAAACTTTTGTGATTAATGCCAATAAGTACTGATCAAAAATCAGTGTCGAGAGAGCTGAATTACTAAGTTCCTCTCTACTGAGTGCAACTCTGCTGTGGCTAAATGCCACGGAGACTACATCTGTGCTCTGGACTGAACTGTGTTTGGCAAGGTGCTCTGTAGTGACAAGGTGGCTAGATATTGTTACAAATGTCTATGATCATATCTCTGTATTACAATACAGTATGAATTTGTCAAAATGATAGTGTAATGGTGAATTTAATTTACAATTACTTAATTATATTGAGTTAGAGCAGCTTAAACATAAGTCACAAATAATCATTTTAATATCAACAAAACAAAAGGAGTTTGTATAATTTACTCAGTTTACTTAAGTGAAAGTAAAATTCTTCATAAACCTTACATTTCAAGTCAGAGTACCCTGATTAACCCTGCATACCTTTTGTCAACAGGCCTTTTTGATTATCAATTATATGTATATATATATATAATATATATATATATATATACTTTGCCCAGTAGTTGTGCATTTCACACTCCTGCTACTTGAGTATCTTTGCTGTCATTTCACCTGCACTCACAAAAAATGATTTTTATACTGTATGCTTGCTTGTGTGAGTTTGAAAACTGAATGTGTTCCAGAGAAAAGCAGCATAGTGAGTGACATGATCATCTGACAATATGTGAGTCTAAAGCACCTTCACAGCCGCACTGACACTTTCACTCAAAAACAATTCAACAGTAAATTTATTTTTAAAAAGTTAAATTAAAAAATGTCCACTGTTTATCCATTGGATCTGTCTGCTGCATCCCTTGTTTCATCAATTATAAAACACAATAATTTTTGTTACACAAATTCTGTGTTATTGTTGGTTTTCTAAGTGAAAATACGTTAACACGAATGTGATATTTGTCTGCCAATTTTAGTACACATTTTAAAAAAAGGAATTATTC
Organism: Colossoma macropomum; assembly: GCF_904425465.1. Classification (NCBI taxonomy): domain Eukaryota; kingdom Metazoa; phylum Chordata; class Actinopteri; order Characiformes; family Serrasalmidae; genus Colossoma; species Colossoma macropomum. Next base: position 8,767,400 of record NW_023494805.1, read on the forward strand.
TCTCTGATGTAAGTTAAATTTGGAGGGAAAAATAAAGTATAGAATATTTTATTGCACAGGTCATATTTTTATGCTCTTTTTTATGTTAAATGCAGCAAATAAACAGTTATCGTGCTGTAAAATGTGCAGAAGTGTGTTCTCTATAGATGATTCTGTTCCGTTATTTTCACTTAGAAAATCAACAAAACATGTTATTTGGCCACACATATTATAGGTGGTGAAACCTTTGCATACACCTGTATAAAATGCAAATTTACAAATACACAGAGATAAACTTTGAAATCTGGAGTGACAGTAAAAATGCTGTTTTACTTACTTTCAAGTTTTTCTGGTATCCATGGCGATCAGGTGGAGCCTGTGAAAACTCATATCACAACAATGGTAACAAATTATCACAAATTTTGCTTCTGGCAGAATTTCTGAAAGAATCAATTAAATATAGCTTATATATAATGACATATTATGCTACATATCATCGCTGTCCAATGAAAAACATGTATCTCCAAAATAGTAACTTTACAGGAGAGGGCAAAAACACTCTTACCTTTCAATGTAAGTTAATGTAAATAGATGTTACTCCAAGTTATTTTAGAGCATTTCTATTGGCCCATTCATTATGAACTTTTCACAGGACATAAAGGACAGCTGGTGTCTTAAAATGATGTAGAAAAATAAAAATAGACAAAAATAGACATGCATGGTTTTCTTTGGACAGCGACGATAAATACATAGCTTTGAAGAGCTCATGAATGTCTTCTACAAAATATGTTGATCGTTTTTGGAATTCAGCTACAGCCCATTGGATTCTAGGATTGTATTGATGTTTTTTAGGGTCTCTCTGGGAAATATCCCAACTTATTTTCTATAGTAAAGAACAGAAAGATACAGATATGGCAGACAGAGATGAAGTTAAAAACACTGGAGTATCACTTTAAGAGATCAACTTGTGAACTGCTGTCTTTTTCCCGACGTTATTTTCTCCCATATCTTCTTCATCTCCTTCCCTGTGAAAACTATACAAGAACTCTCCCATCTTTCCCCGGCAACAGTGTGGCATCCCAGAAGAGCCTTCACTGTGACGGGCACGTGACTTCGAGCTTCATGCCGGTGGTCCCACCCTGACAGGAACTCCTGTGGTATTTGTTATCTTTAGGTCCCGATAAGTCCATCTGGATCTGATTGTGCTTTCAGAGATCACCCCTGGAGATGGAGCGAGTGTGAGAGAGAGAGTGAGAGGGTGGGGTGGGACGAGGTGGAGGGGGTTAGAAGGATGGAGAGAGAGAGAGAGAGAGAGAGAGAGAGAGAGAGAGAGAGAGTGAGAGAGCGCAAAGCGAAATTGAATTTCTCACCGTTTCAAACTGGGCCCTGGACCAGGGCAGGGGGGGCTCAGGCTGTCACACAAAACTCCATTTAGCTTGAAGGCCCCGGGGGCTCCCAAAAAGCCCCCACAAAATGAAAAAAAGAGGGGGAGCAGGAGAGGTTAGAGAACGAGAAGGTCTTTGGCAGAAATCAGTTTCACCTGTTTGGCTAAACGACTGCATGTTCGGAGTAATAAGGACTATTAGCAGGATCGGGTTCGCTCGCTCGGGTCGTGTGGGAACGCGGGGACAGCTGAACTCGGGCCGACCCCGCGCGCCATCACTGGCCTTTCTGTTCCTCCACCAGGCCTCTAAAACACTCACTAATACAGCGTCCACTTTAGAGCACTAATCTATGAATGTATCTGTGAGAATATTGAATACATTTGAAGTGGAGATGATGAGTTGAATAGGAGCCATGAACTCTTTCAGATTAACTAAAGTTAAAGAAAGAGTGAAAAATCTAATCCACACAATTAACCCCAAATGTTATTGATCAACCAAGATATGTTTGGTGTCTGAAGTTCTAACAACTAATGCTCAGCTTTACCAGCATTTAAGCATATTAGCAATGTGCCTATTAGCATTCTGCAAACCGCATGCCTAAATCACCCCACACTTGTCTCAAACTGTGTGGAGTTCTTAAATAATCTCATATGGCTCATAAGGTTTCTGACACTGTATAAGATACTGTTATCTGGGTCATTCTACAGAAACATCCACTTTTCTATATATCCATAGGTGTCACTGGTGTTACCAATCCTCACTGGCATTAGACATAAGAAAGGTAACACCAGTGACATTTTTTATGAAAAATGGCTGCTCCAGAGCATCAAACCACATGTTGTCGATCATGGAATATCCACTAAAAAATGTAATTTAATCCGTTTGTATTCTACTTTTTCACAGTTACCTAAGAATAAAGTCAGTCGCAACAGTGACCCCAACTAAAAGTTTCTCATGAAATCATGAGATAAATGAGAAAATGTCTGATAACTGAAAAGACACAGTGGACTCACCATGTGCTTTTCTTCATAGATCCTCAGAAGATAGGTAAAAGGAAGTCAAGTGATGTCATCAGTGTGATTTTTATTTCAAAATAAAAGATTTTTGGTTACACAGTAACACCAGTGATCACGACTTTTGGGGAACTTTCATTATATATTTTATAATATTTATTTGGCATTTGTTTTCTTTGTCATTTAATTCATATATTTCATAGTCATGTAGAGATTATTGCAGTTAAAATTGCAGAAAAACGTGTTTTTTTCTTCAAAATATGGCCTCAGTCTTTACACACGACTGTGAGGAGGAGAACTTCTGTGGTGCTTGGAATTCTAGATAATTGATTTAAAACCCAATATTGCTAAATTGAGGCTCAAGAAGGTGTAATTGTTAAAATAACATTTCATTTTAAAATATAACAAAAATGGACATTTCTGTAGAATGACCCATCTACAAAGATGGACAACATTTGGACAGAATTCCGACTTCCAGATGGCTGCTACATTTTTAGTTATATGCTTTGGTTAAAGGAGAGTTTCTCTGATTTATCAACAAGGTCTTTCTAATTCAATCTTTGAGATGTAGATGAAGTCATTCAGAGTGTTTTAATATGAAATGCTCTACTCTAGAGAAACGTATCCTCTCCAACTTCTTTACATGGTAGTGATAGCCATTATAAAGACATTGGAGCCATTTTATTTACTTTCCAAAATGACCAGTGAACCTAAAAAAGGTCTATAAAAAGGTTTATTTGGGTACTGTCTTGCTTTACCATGTTTTGTATGTACCACAACTCTTCAGATGTCTGGTTCCTGTTCCTATTACCACCACTGTGAACAAATCTGGCTCCGTAACTTTCTCTGAAATGACACATTTCACATTAAACCATATTGAATTACTGTTTACATCTCAAAGATATTTGGTTTTGATGAATGGAATTCCTCTTTAACTAACTGTTAGTTTTGTTTTTTTCTCAAACTATGGCTTTAAAATTACAGAATGTGTCAGAGCACGTCCAAAAGTATCCAGTCGTGATGAATTATGATAAACATCATACATGTGTCTATGCTACTCAGTGGAAGTAGTCATGCTCTTCAAGGCCATAATGCCATTGCTGACCAGAAACAACCAGAACACCGCAATGCAACAAATTGGATGAGCCTGGTCAAGTGCTAATGTTACCACACCAAAGTATGTATGATATGACTTGATTGTCCTCAAACAGCATTTTTTATAAGCTGTATAATATTAGGATAAATGTGTGTCGTTTCAAAAATGACATAATTAAGTTGTAATGATCCATGAAATGCCACGTTTGCTACTGTATATTTAGCCAAGTTTGCTTCCACAAAGAGGAACACTGAGGGACGCTATCTGCTTTGAGTTACGACCACCCAGCAGCAGCTAATATCCACATAGCGCCTCGGTCCAGACCAGACTTAACATCTTACAACAAACATTACATTAACTTCCATCCAGCTGAAAGAGCTGCTCTCTCTCTCTCTCTCTCTCTTCTCTCTCTCTTCTCTCTCTCTCTCTCTCTCTCTCTCTCTCTCTCTCTCTCATTTCTCCTGAGGTGCTCCGTTTTAATTGAATCAGTGTTGTTCTGACATCACTGTAGTTCCTTAGTTCACACACTAATCAGTAATGTCTGGGAAGCGGCTCTAGTTGTGGGAAACCTGTGAAGAAAACAAACGACACAGTACTTTTTATCGCTGCAATAAAACTGCATTGAATCTCCTTATATCATTTATATATCTCTCACAGTACCAAATAGAAGTCTGGGCTTGTCTCTATGTAGACATCAACGCTGTAAAATAATACGTCTAAATTATTCCAATCAGAAATATAAGCCTTTGAACAGATCTATACAGACCTACTTTACTTCTCAACACAGCTGACTGGCTCAAACTCATTCAGGCATTGCGATAATTACTTCTAACAAAGCACAGGTTGTGATCAAGGTGATAAAAATTCTTGCAATTTAACCTTTTTTGTCTCAAAATTTTACAAAGGTTCTATTTGGATTGGACTTTCAGGTACAGCTTTAGAATGGTTCTTATCATATTTGGCAAACATTCAAATATTTATTGTTGTTTTATGAAAACATTAAACATTTTAGTTAACGCTGGAGTTCCGCAAGGTTCCATTTTAGGGACGCTGCTTTTCTCACTGTACATGCTACCTCTAGGAAATCTGATCAGGAAATATGAGATAAAATTTCATGGCAATTCTAACGATATGCAGTCATACATTTCCGTTCCCTCTGAAAGTCAAGACTCTGCCAGGAGGCTAATAAATTGTGTATTGGATACATCTCGCTGGGTGCAACCAAAATTGTTTCCAGCCTAATCAGGAAAAAAATGAGATACTGATACTTGGCACTAAAACTGAAATGAACGTTGTCATATGTCAAATCTAGAGTATGAAACCTGCAGGTTATTATAGGCATATTTGGCTTTAAGAGACCAACTTTTGACTGGTACTGTATGTCCTCTCTCTTTTTCTTTCAACCTTCATCTCATGGTGTTGGATTGCTGATAAAGGAACATGTGAAGCAGCATGTTGTGTGATTGTGTTGTGTCTGGTTGGATCTCCTCTGTCCTCATGGCTGACCCTTCATCGGGAGCTGATTGTTGTAGTTTGATTTGCTCTACGTGTGTGGTATGCTTAAAGAGGGATTGGCCGGCTTTGGGGTGAGCGGTCCATCATAAGCCTGCAGGAGTTTCTCACACAGAGATGCAACAAGCTCCCAAAACAGCACGGTGGAGAAATCTAAGTCTGCAAGCTGTAGAGCTCACTCACTGATAGTGTGGACAGGGTTAGCAAAATGCTGGCTTGGAGATCAGAGTATGTCTGATGAGGCGCATCAAAGGTTTATAGTCACAAAGCTTTCCCTCATCTAATAAATGAGGATGCTTTCTTTGTTGGTTTGCAATAACCTCACATTTTAAAGGGAAAGCTTTTTAGATCTTTCCATTTATCAAAAATCATAGAACTAAATAAAAGTAATGTCTGATAAAAACCACATATTTTATCCCTCCTGTTGTGAGGTCAGGACTCATTTGCACTCAAACCTTTCGCATTTGGGCCAAAACTGAAAAAGAAAAAAAGAAACGTTGGGAGAAAAACGGAAAAAAAATAAAATCAGGTATCAAGTACAACAATAATGTAAGGGTTACTCAAACCTTAATTATCAAAGGCTTAACATACACACAGCAGAGCAGGTTAGGTCAGTACTATGTATACCGTATACTATATACACCAGGATTTCACAATATACACTAATTTTCCACATTAAAATATTGTATTTGTGATTTTGTTGTAAAATCAACCAATTTTAAGATATGTTCTAAAATAACACAACAAATCTAAATGACTGAACAATGAATTTAAATGAAATCTGACTCTAAATCTGATATTTATATTTATTTATTTAATTATCACATCCATTATATATACATAAATTCATAATCTTGTACATTTTTCTTGTTGCTCTGTTTTGCACATTGCTACTATTTGCACTTCTGGTAGAAGCAAACTGCATCTCAGTAAAGTTGAATCTATCTATCTATCTATCTATCTATCTATCTATCTATCTATCTATCTATCTATCTATCTATCTATCTATCTATCTATTTATCTATCTGTCTCTCTGTCTGTCTGTCTGTCTGTCTTCCTGTCTATCTATCTGTCTGTCTGTCTATCTATCTATCAAATTACTATCTAAATCTATCTAAACTATACTGCACAGCTTCATGGAATATGACAGCAGCTGAGAGATACAATGGTGTGAATATATTTCTTTCTATTAAAAAATTGAATTAGAACATTTTATGTGTTTTTATTGAATATATTTTAATGCTGTAGCATTGATGTATGTACTGTAATTTACTGTTAATATTCAGTAAATTACTGTAAAAGTAATGCAACTGGTAGCCAACAATTTCCTGTAAAATGTTTTACAGGGTAGTGTAATGTAGTGTAATGTAGAACCATGTTTAGATATATGGACTATAGATAAACAAATAAATATAGAAAAAAGAATGGCAAAGCAGCTGGAAATATTATATTACACATAAATATGCAAATGTAATTAACATGTTGTAGATGACTTTGTACAGTGAAAGGATATAATATGTTAAAAAAATACCAATTGCTAATCTGGCTAACTAGTGACGTAATCACATGTAATGTGTGCATCTTTGACTTCTTTGTGTAACTGTCAAGTTGCGTGGAAGCTAAGTTGCATGCAACTCTCGAGGTCTCACCATGTAAAGACAGCTTCAGTTCCTTCAATAATTTACATATTCCTGAATAATTTATAGCAGGTAGACTTAAGATTAATAACTGGATATGAAGCCACTGGTTCAAAGGGTTAAGCCATAATTCTTTCAGTCAAGCTCCATAGACAGATTCACGCCCACGTTCCCTCTTCTGGCCCTTCTTCTGACCTTGGTGTATAATCCTCTGACCTTGCATTTTTCCCAGCATAGCTGAGCTCTGGCCACCCTAGCCTATCCTTCTCTCCGTCCCTCCCTCCCTCCTTCTCTCCCTCCTTCAGCCTCTCAGTTTATTTTTTCAGGTGAACAAACTGTATCGAACACGCCGGCTGCCTCAGTTGCTTTTAATTAAGCTTCTGGAACCTTCTGTGCTTTCAAGTGCTGGCCGGGGAGGCTGCCGGGGGAAGGGGGGGGGGTCGAGGGTAGGGGGTGTTATGCGTCTGTCCTCTGCCGACAAATGTGAGCGTTTTACCCGAAAGCATGGAGGTGAGGGGCGAACGTCAGAGGCAGACTGAAAAAGGGGCTTAATTGTGTCCCAATGCACGCAGAGGTCTCCTGGAACAGACCTTTGATTATACGGGCCTTTAACTGCAGCCTGGAACATTTAAAATGTCAGCAGTCGGCATACACTGTCCAAGACACGCGGCGTGGAGGTGTGTGTGTGTGGCATACACATGTAAACGTGTGTGTTCCAGACTTGTTCCTGGAACGGCACAACCCTGCGCTCTTAAGGAGGAAAAACTGCTCCCATATACATGATGGGAAGGAATAGATCCTCCACTCTGATGCTGTTCATGATGCCCTCATATGGGAGCCGGTATAGAGCACAGAGAGCAACAACATCTTTTCTCTTAGCTAAATAAAACATAATAAATGATAAAATCGCTCAAAATTGGAATTGCACTATGTTAATAACCACTGTTGTTTCATTCAATAGTAACTTAAAAAAAGCAGATTGAAATGTGCTAAGCCAGAAGGCATTTTAAGATGTTTTATATAACATCTATAACATATGTTGTAAGACAAATAAGAAGTTATTAGATGATAATTGTCTATATTTATAGTCATTTCTTGATAAGCTATCTAAGATTTCTTCGTCGACTACAGCTCCTTACTAATTTGCTGCAACCCATAACGTTGCAGATCATTGGATTAGACTTAGTTTTGTACATGTTTCTTCAAAATTGACTTTATAATGAACAGTTATTCTGAAATGAAAGATTGGAACTACACAAATACACTTGTCAAAGGGTCCTTCAGTAAAAATAATGGCTCTATATAGATCCCTGAACACTCAAAGAACCATTTGAATGCATGAACGGTTCTTAGCACCATGAGGGTTCCACTATTGTTTTGAGTCAAAGAACCCTTTTTCAATCCTATATAGAACCCTTTAGTCTAAGAGTAGAGTAGCATAGTGTAATCCATACTCAAGGAAAAGTGTTGTTAGTTCAATAAAACAAATACTGTTATTTATATATATATATATATATATATATATATATATATATATATATATATACGTATGTATGTGTGTGTGTGTGTGTGTAATAAGTACAAATATAGTGAAAAATGATGTTTTACAGTATTCAGTAACTGTGTTTTTGTGGATATTGCTGATTTTTTTCTGTTTCTATTTTGCTTCTGCAGGTTTTCATGTGCTTCTAACATTTTGGCCAATTTTTAGTGGGGTGGAGGGGGTGGGTCTGTGAAGAAGACAGTGACCTTGAGCCACACTCACTTCACAAAAGTGTGAATTTGCCTCATAATGCTGGAACTTGTCGTGCTAAGTGTTGTCAAATTGCTGGTGTTGCAGCGACATTGTCTGACATTTTAAATAGTTTTTACATTTTTCATTCATATTATTAATGTAACTCATGTTTGAGGTCATTTGTCGCCCGGTGGAAAAAGATACATGGTGTAAACTGAAGTACATTTTATAAACTTAGCTGGGAAACAAAGCTATAACTCCTTGTTGTTTCAGCATTGCAGCTTCCAACACTAACTAGCCTAGCAGTGTTCACTAAAAGGCTAAATTATATATATATATATTACATATAATTTCCACATTATTGCAGTTTATACACACACAAACACACACACACACACACATGTGCACACAACTATTTGGAGACATTGTTAAAAACAACTGGCCTAAAAACGCAGCAAAGGGATGTAGTGGGTGTAGTTTTATGATCTGGTTTCGCAAGGTTAGATTCTTGGCTGAAATTAACCATCTGTCCCTTTAGGGACCATTTTTTTTGGTCTAACGTAGGAGTGATCTGCACTTAATGACCACCTCAGCCATGACCTTACACATCACAGTAGCAGCGGAGGAGGGTCATTAAAATCAATTGACAATAAAAAGATGTTTTGCTGTTTATTGCTTCTTTTACTGCCCTCTGCTGAACAGATGGAGCCAGAACATCTGGGAACAGCTCTGTCTGGAAGCAGTGTCTGTCTTTTTAGTGGTTTGTGTAAGTAAAACCTGATCACAATCCCCAACAGGAAAGTAGACTTCAGTGACTTTAGCAAACAATCTGTCAATCACAGATACTGTTACAGGACTATCGATCGCCTCAACTAATGATTTGTAATCCATTGATGAAGTAGTTGGTTGAGAACTCAAACTCTTTATATTGATTGTAAGAATGGTTGTTTGTACAATCATTTCAACTAGTTTTTATTTACAGCCAGTGGTTCTGAGTGATTATTTACAATTTATAAATGTCAAATAATGACTTTGAATAGAATAAACAATTTGACAGTGCATGATTTAATCATATTTTAATATAAATGTTAACTTTTGTTTACATTTAGTACATTCACTAAATCAGCTTCAATAAAGGGAAATTCCATTGATTTTCCAATACCTATGTATAATTCAATCAATGAGATGTAAACAAAAATATTCCGAGTGGTTTGATGGAAATGTGGTGGAATGGATGGATGGATGGATGGATGGATGGATGATGGATGGATGGATGGATGGATGGATGGATTGATTGATTGATTGATTGATTGATTGATTGATTGAATGCGTTAGGCCAAATCTTATCTCAGGCAGCGGATTCACAATCATTTCATGTTGTAACTTTCTGTGAGGCATTAAACTCTTCACATGTCCTATCACCACCATTGTGAAAAGATCTAACTCTCTAGAATATTTCATATCAAACCACTCTGAATAACTTTTACTGATCGTATTGACTGATTCATGCAAAATTGAAAAATTGGTGGGATTCCCCTTCAATATAAAAATGTTTAACTCTATATCATATAGCATTGTAATCCAAATAAAAGTAAGTATTTCGTAGTATTAACATGTTTCTTAATTCAGTTTTGTAAGACAACAAAACATGAAATCATCAGTCAGCAGAATGTACGACTCAGTCCACACTGTGCATCAAACAAAAATAAAAAGCAAAGCAAGATAAGACTTAAATTACTTTAATGTATCGTAAAAAGAGTTTCTTTCTCTCAGTCTATTCATTCACACACATATACAATATGGAAAGAGTACAAGACTACTCGCATACAAAACATAAATGCTCTAAAAGTGTACTGGCTTTTTCAGTCTGACCATTCTTTTGATATAATAAAATAATAAAGTGCACAGAATGCAGCATAATAGGTGAACACATCCAGTTAAACCCTCTACATTCAAAAAACATATTAACGTAGCTTTAGTTAATGTGCATTATTAGTTCCCATAATAATGTTTCCTTTTTTTTTTGAAACTGCAAACTGTACAGTGACAGATATGCGCAGAAGTCAGAGAGCACCCTTCAATTAATTTCCAAACAGAAAGGTTCATAAATATGAGTCATTCAATTTTTTGGAGATATTTCTGTTGGGATTAGATGTTAGATGATCCACTTGTATATAGGAAGGAGAAAATAAGTAATATATATATATATATATATATATATATATATATATATATATATATATATATACAGGAGTTTGCTAAACCTGAAGTTCAAAAAAATGTTGTAAACATTATTGAAAATGGGACTCCTAACAACCACCTGCATAACCTGGTAGGCCACCAAAACTGTCCCCATCAGATAAACAGCTCTTAAAGCTTTCATCTTTGAAAGAGAGGAAAAAAAATCAAGCTGCTTCAGATCTGAAAACATCCACAGGTGTTTCTCTATCGTGCTGAAATGCTGCAGGTCTTCTCAGAACAACAGACTGACCACTTCAGAGTCCAGATCTCAACAGCACTAGGTGTGTTTGGGATTACTTGGATTGTAAGAAGCAAAAAATGCAAAACCATCTTCTAAGACTGAACTTTGGAGCTGTGCAATATATGCAAATCTGTTTTCTGCTTTTTTACTGACTCTGAACTTGTACTTCATGGTCATTCTGACTAGAAATGAATTAAATGAAATGAAGGGTGGTCTCGGACTTCTGCACTGTACTGTATAATCCAATATGAAAGGGCAATACAACAAATTTTGGCATCCCTCCAGTTCATATCAATTCATACTTATTCCTGTGATGATTACACCTCTATTAGATTTTATGCATGAGTCAATCTTGGTAAAATCAACCGTTACAGTACTCACAGTCGAGAGGCTTGTAAATTTACCTCTTTGGACAAATAACACAGAACCGACGATTTAAAAACAAATATAGCTAGCACAATTGGGTTCTACATTGCAACATTAGAGGAAACCAAATAATATTCATGTACAGAAACACTGCAAGAGATCATGCTTCACTAAAATACCTCTAACTTTTAAGCTATAACCACATTATGTACATGTAATTATCTATCTAGCTATCTATTATCTATCTACCCATCTATGGTGGGAGACATTTAATTATAAGAGATTCTACCATGTAAATTTTTTGTCAATAAACTATATAAAATTCCGTCATAACATTCTTTGTCCGTCTTTTTTTCATAATTTCATTTTACATTTCACAAGGAGCTCAAACTTGGCACAACATACACAACGATGCAGGTAATACTGAGCATCACACAACACAACTCAGCACTTCTATAAAACAAACTCATCCTGCTGCAAAGACAGACAGTCTATCAAAGGTCAAAGATACAGATCAAAATGATGCCCTCTGGTCATTTCAGTCACAACGTGTCTTTGCATTTAGCTTTTACATTCAGTGCAATTTCATTAAGTATCAATACGTTTGACTCATACAGGTATTATACAAACCTGTATTGGTCAAATGTATTGGTACTTTATGAAATTGATGATTGATGAAAGTGCTGTACTCTGAATTTAACAACTTAAAACAGCAATCGGGCCTAAAATTTGTATTTAATTTGTTATTTGTTATGTTATGTAATATTTCTAGCACATCATTGCATCCCTCAAATTCATCGCTTTAACAGAATTCACAATTTTGTATCATTTTTATCCATCAATGTTCTCTCACTACAATAACCAGCATGCACTGCCCTCAACACATCCTGACTGCTGGCCACTGATGCTGAGGCTGATAAATACATCTGTGTTGTTGGGTAGCTTTACTGATGTAGCATTAACTTCAATCAATTCAGTCCTCAAATGTTTTTCATTGTCAAAGGAATAATTCATTTCAAACAACTTGTAGTCTTTCGAAATTTTACTTTCACCTTCAAGACGCATCATCAATAGGGGGCTTTCCTCGTCTTTAAACCAGGAAAGCTCGCTCAGAGACTACTGCGGCACTGCTGTAAGAGGCGAGTAGGCATGTTACCAGCAGGCCAAAGCAATGTCCCTTTAAGGGCTGCTGCTATAAGGAGACAATCTACTTGGTTTTAATTTTAACTGTTAGATTATTTTTACAACAGTCTGTCCAAATTCTTGGACATTGCGCAATGAGTCATTTTGTTACACGACCCACCTGCTCGTGATCTTTTCATGCCAAATTCATAAGTGTTATCTTAAACCTGAGACGATAATACTAATGTTGTTGTTTTATATATTAACTCTCAAATATATGCAACAATTTTAAAAAGCAGCTGAAAGTGCACTTTCCACAAACGTAACACAAAATGTGACTGTAATTACCAGAATGGCAAAAATTGTGCAAGACGTGATCCAGACAGAGCAGGCTAACAGGTAGGTAAATGTGTACAAGTAATGTCCAGTAACTGATGGCACAGCAGGCTTGGTCCAGATGGCCTCAGCTGGCAGAATCAAAGCAAGCCAGCATGTTTCTAGAAAGACAGAATAAAAGCAGTTAATCCCATGATGTTGTCTAACGCAGCTCTTTGAAGGCCATGAGTTGCCCTAAATTTAGCAGAGGCTGCCACTTTCTAATTGAATGAGCTGGATGTTCTGTGGTGGGTGACAGACTTACATTAGCTCTCTGGGGGAGGCACACATGAATTTCTACGCGATCGGCACATGTTCCTCTGCAATGTAAATAAAAGAGTGGTTTAAGGTTAGCATAGAATAGTTCTTCTCCACTGTGTGTATGAATGATAAGACCTGGCTGTACTTTCTCCACTGTATGTACAAATGTTAAAAGCAAGCTGTACCTTCCCATGCAGGAGATGGTGGAGCTCTGGGTCTGAAAGCCAGGGGTGCTTCAGAGCTTCGCCTGCACCTATTCTCCAGCTGAAAACACATACACAGAAATCATTATGAATAAACAAGGTGGGAAAGAACTGAGGGATGGATGGATGGATGGACAGATGGAGGAATGGATGAATGAGTGGATGGATGGATGGATGGATGGATGGGTGGATGGATGGATGGATGGGTGGGTGGGTGGAAGAATGAATGGATGTTCACATTAACATTTTTGGCTGATCTAGATTTAAAGTGGACATTTGAAGCTTGTGAAAAACATTCCATGTGTTATTTAAAGCTTGTAATTGACATTATCATACATTTTAGCAGTTTTACAGTGGCTCTTTCAGTAAAGAGCCCTGACATAGAGCTGCTATTGTTGTCAAGTTCAGTAATCTGACTGAAACCTGGTCAGGCTACCACTCATACTCACAGTCAATGATGTATCTAGAACTTCCAAAAGGCCCAGATTGATGTTTTTACTCACAGAATTGGCCCAACCATTGTAAATCAGAAATAACTGGTTGGTTCCTCTGTCAGTTTGGTTGTTAATTTAATGCATACTTTAGTTCAGCTCCTGAAGGCCTAACCAATGGGAGAGCTTGCTTGGCTGTATCTACCTAAATACTTTGGGGGGAAAGATCCTGACTGGATCATTTTCCATTGGCCATTTCAAGAATTTAACTCTTTTGTTTCCATTCAAAATTTAACAATGAATTAAGATCACAATACTTGTAGAGTTGCAAACAAACATAATGATTCTATGAAATAAAAGGTAACTAAAAAATATTGATGTATTTTTTAGATCCCAAAAATCATTACGCCTTGTCTGAAGGCCAATATATCATGCACCCCTAAGACAGATGGACAAATAAACTGACAGACACCTTTTATTGAAGACAAGCAGTTTGGAGATGAAGTCCTTGGCCTCGTCTGAAATGCCCAAGAACTCGTCTTCCTCAAAGTTCCACTGGCAGGACAAGATGTTGTTCAGCGTCTCGTTGTCATCGTCCCCAAGGAAAGGTGACAGACCACTCAAGCTGGTAAAGATAATCCGAAGATTAAATCTTAAGTGATGCTGTCTCAGTGGTGCTTCAAATGTCCTTTCTTATTTGGATCTGAACGGGTTGCCATGGGCGTAACTAGGGAAGGGATGGTTGCTGGTTTTAATGATATGGGATGGAATAAATCCCAATGATATTCAAACAATTAATTTTTTTTATAAATGTCTACAATTACAGTCTTTTTAATACAGTGGAATGAACAGCTCTACTGCTACATCCTCCCTGCTAAGCACATTTTAGCACAACAAATTTACTCAGATGTGAGTTTATCGTGGTTATAGCTGATTTTTGGGGCTATGAAGTAATTCGAGAGTGTAAGTTGAAAGTATAATATCAGTATAATAACTGTGGTGAAATGATTTCATTGTGTATTTTAACAATACTATAATAAAACCAATGCCATCCCATCCATATGCATGACATTTTTCTTTTTATCATAGCTCTCTGCTGCTGCGAGTGATGCCATCTTCCATTTGGTACTTTTTTAATCAGTTAACAATCAGCAGACTTCATAGAATTTAGCTGTAAAAATGTCCAGGACAGCAAGGGAACAGCTTGTTCTTCTAGTGTTCCAGCCTAATTTCATGGTTTTGGAGCTGTAATGTGTTTATATATGTGTCATTCTACCACTGTGCTCGCAAACCGGGTATGAATGTATAATTCAAGGGTGAAAGAGTTTGTAATATTGAACAACATCAGTAAAGTAACACCTCTGACACTAACACCACTGACGGTAACACCACTGACAAAATGACTCAAATCTGAGCTTCTCTAAAATTCAGTCCACTGCCACTTTAGTTTTTTAGACTCATTGTGTGTAGAAATTTGCTAATATTACATTCATTATGTTATTTTGCTTCAGTTTTAAAATTGCGTAATTTTTCATTAGTAACACTGCTGACATACGAAAAAAATCATAATTATCATAACATTTGTCGGCGGATTTAGAAGCAGAACAATGAATATGCAGACATGTTGTGGGACACCATCTGTCTCCACAATGGTAGAATGACCCACGTTGCAAAAGAGCACTGAACAAAAACACAGATAGGAACTGTAGTGATGTGTGTGGCAACGCTTACAGCATGTAGGCGATCACTCCAAGGCTCCACATGTCCGTGTTGAAGGACACAAAGTCGTAGTTGATCACCTCTGGGGCGAGAAACTCTGGAGTGCCAAAATTCACCCGTAACTTCTCCCTCGGCTTTGTACCTGTACAACAGGAAACAGAGCATGGAATAATTATGATCCCCCAAAAATCAACTGTCATTTAGCAAGAGTTATTATACCTAATAGAACTTTATGGTAATGTAACAGAAAAAAGTTGAACACGTACTTTCTTGCAAGTCCAAAGTCGATGATCTTGACCTTTGTTTGTCAGTCTGCTAACACAAAGAATGTTCTCTGGCTGGAGAGACGTGAAGAAAGAAATTATTCAGAGCTTCATAGAGCCATTATAATAGTACTGAACTCATGAGTCATTATTTTTAGGAATGAGTGCATCTTCACTTGTATTTTTATTTGATAGTGTAAATATAGTTGATTGCCAGAATGTAATCAAAAATAAAGTAAAAGCACACTTCACATATATACAAGTATTAATCAGATAATATAGTCGTATGCAAAAGTTTGAACACCCCCAGTTATGTTACATGTTTTGTTGATTTTCTAAATGAAAATAAGTTCACACATCCTCTACAAGGAAAATATAACATTTCCTACAAATTTAGCACACAATTTCTATTTATTGAATTCTTTAACATATTAATATTATTATACTTTTTTTGGCTTTTTTAAAGCAGAAAACATACAACATGTACAATCAACAAGACTGCAACAAAAAGTTATTCATCTATTACAGAGATTGTCAGTTAATTAAAATATAAAACCATAGTTCTATGTTTCAGTATCTCTGAAGAAGAAAAACATAGACATTAAATGTGCCATAACTTCTGCAAAGGCCACTTTTTTTCCTGTCCAGCAACTAAACAGTAATTGTGTATTAAAAAAGTGCTGAAGTTTGTTCTCTGTAGAGGATGTTTTCTCTTATTTTCACTCAGAAAATCAACAAAACATGTAAATTGATCAAATTGAGGCGCACAAACTTTTGCCCTATCTCAGTATATTTCGGGGCTTATGTTACCTTAAGGTCCAGATGGAGGATGTACATTTTGTGCATGTAGCGCAGACCCTCGCAGATCTGTCTGATGAACATGACTGTGTCCAGTTCTGTCAGCTTATAGTTCTCGTCGATGATTCTGTCGAAAAGCTCCCCACCGTCCACACTGCCAGAGCACAGCACAGAGGGTCAGACAAATAGAGCAATAGATTATAGAGCAATAGAACAATAAACACTACAAATATACACTATAAAATATTTACCCATGTTCTATATGTTTTATCTGCTATAATATGTTAGATTCTCTTTTGGTGACCAGCTGTTAGACCATAGAGACACTGCACACAATTGTTCTACACAGTGCCGAAGGACAGTATAACTGCCAGACAGATGATTACATAAATAACAATATTTATAGAGTAAAAGAGAGAAAAGCAAATGAGTAACACAGTTAAATAAGACACATGTAACAGATTGGTTGGCACAGTGTCCACTAGAGGTCACCACTGAGTCTTGCTTTTGTTCCAATCAGGCCAGAATACAATCTAAGATTCCAGAAAGGTCTTTCATAGAAACAAGAGATGACTGTGCTGTCTTTTCACCCTGTTCTCACTCTTAAATATAGTCTCACAGTTGTAAAAACAAATCCATGGGTTACATACTATTCAAGGACGAGGATGATATCATTCCGGGATTCATAGGCTGCGTACAGCTGGATCAGGTTGGCGTGGTCCAGCTGGTTCATCACCTGAATCTCATTCTTTACCACCTCCTATCAGAACACATCACACTCAGTGTTAAAACATCCAAAGAAACTAGCAAACCTGACACATTTAATAGGTTTCTGGCACTATAAAACTGTAAGATATAAGATTTAATGATGGTTTTCAATTGAAGATTCAGTAGCACAGTAACACAGTATAGGGGGTCATTATAATGCACTTGGAATGCTCTAATTAAGCCTTTAAAAGCAAGTAGCTGGTAATTAAGATGCTGCTCATTATTACTTTAGTAAGCAATAATTATGGTGAATTAAGCATTTTCTATAGAACTTTTACTTGTGTATTATACACCATAATCTTTTTCATAACCTTTATATAAACACTGAGTGTACAAAGTGCTCATTTACTTTTGATTCATATCAATATCCAATAATAAATCATCATTTAGCTTTACCAAAAGACAAATAACCCTCTAATATGAAAAAATAAACTCTCTATTCTAATGTGAAGACTTATATATTGTACTGAAGGTGTTAACTTCTGGTTATAAGTTTTATTTAAACATAGCATGGAGTATTATAATGTCCCCCTGTGCTTCAGTTTACCAAATTGTTCGATAATAGTAATATTATAATGTATCTCAATACTGAAGTGTTACCAAAATGATCAATAACGATATTATAATGCTCCTTAATACTGAAATGTGACCAAAGTGATCAATAACAATAATATGTCCCTTGATATTGAAGTGTTAGCAAACGTGATCAGTAATAATAACATTATAATGCCCCAACTATAATAAAGTGTTACCAAAGTGATCGATAATGATAATATTATAATGTTTCTCAATACAGAAGTGTTACAAAACTGATCAATAGAAATAATACTATAATGCTCCACACTGTAAAACAAATGATTCAATGTTTTAACTTACAAAGTAACCTGGTTGCCTTAAAAATCTTCACTGAAGTTCACTGAACTTCAAATAATAACAGTATAACAGTAACAATAACAGAATGTAAAACACAGATTATTGTTCTGTTAACTTACTATTAGAAGTTTAATTGAAACATTTTAAGGCAACCAGGTTCCCTACTTTTTATCATTTTATCAATTTTTACAGTGCAGTCTTACCAAACATTCTTTTTCAGCTTAATTTGTGTCACAAACGTAGAGTTTCTGGCTAATTTAAGTAACAGTCTCAATTTTAAACTGCCCTTGAAACGATGCTGATCCCACATTTTGTATGGATCCTCAAAAGCTTTTGTCTGATAATTTCTTCTAGTCTTTTA
The DNA here is from genome assembly GCF_904425465.1 of Colossoma macropomum. Lineage (NCBI taxonomy): Eukaryota > Metazoa > Chordata > Actinopteri > Characiformes > Serrasalmidae > Colossoma > Colossoma macropomum. Next base: position 8,785,779 of record NW_023494805.1, read on the forward strand.
TGAGCCGTTCACGTTTGGAAGTGTTTGGATAACAATGTCGTACCTTTTCCTTCTGACTCCGTGCTTTGATGATCTTTGCTGCCAGAGTGAGTCCAGAGGAGTTCTCGATACACTTGTGCACCTGACCAAAACGGCCTCTGCAAGCCAAAAAGAGAAGAATGGTAAGATAAACGAAAAGAAATGTCACTCAAATTATGTAAATAAAGCATTTTAATGGCAAATATGATATTTACAATAAATAGGTTGAGTAACATTTAAATGAACACTGCTACACAACACTGACACAACCAAGCCATAAACATGTCATGGCAGACGCCTCTCGCTGTCATGAGTTGTCATGCCAAATTATGTCTAGTAATGTAACAGTGTCATGTTACCATTACTGTTAATAGTCGTGACAGATGTCATAATGTTTGACGGCCAATGAGAGAACATATAGCGTAAATTAGCACGTGACACAACCTGTCATAACACTCTCAGAAATAAAGGTATGAAACTGTCACTGGGGCAGTACCCCGCTTGTCACTGGGGTGGTACCCTCAAGGGTACATCTAAGTACCTTTAGTCAGGGAAACAATGTAAACGTTCCCTCAAAGGTACCACAGTGGTTTTAAGGTCCAATTGTTTTTCCAGGTGAAAAGTACATATTTGTACCTTTTCATAACCAAATGTTTTAAAACAGAACAATAAAATAAAAGCCTGGAGACGAGACGGGGTGTATGGAGTCAATACAACTTAGAAAATATCATTTCAATGGATTATGGTACAGTTATGTTCCCTGACTAAAGGTACTGAGATGTACCCTTGGGGGTACCACCCCAGTGACAGTTTTGTACCATATCTTCTTAGAGTGAAGGCCCCTCATTCATACAGAACGATTTCAATTCAATTTGTAATATTTATCAATGCAAAGCAATCAGAACGTCTGGGGACAACTACAGTGGTGCAGTTGTAGTATTTTTCCAAACTATTCCATTAAGAGCAAGCAGAAGCATCTCTTTGAAGCAGTAGATTAACACTTAGTGATTAGCCTCCAGCTGGCTGGGGGTACTGTTTCACATACCCAGAAGGCCTGCAGTAAAAATAACTGCCCCTGACTCTGCAGCTATGAATGTGGGGGGAGAGGAGAGCAGGTCTCAGCAGTGGGAGGAGGTTATGCAACAGCTCTCCACCAGGATTAGAGGACTTTACTTTCTGCTTTCACACTGTGTCTCCACTCCATTTCATACATTCTGTTCTCTGCTTTTAATTCTGTTAGATTCCCGGTGTCATATGTGAAAGAAGAAAATGTATTAGACGCACCCTCCCAGGATCTCCTGCCGGTTGATGGTGTAGAAGTTGTTGATCTGGTTGGGTTTGGCTGAAACCACACGGTGGCTGAAGGGGGCGGGTGGTGGTGGGGTGCAGTCTGCAGGACACAGCAGAAAAACGCTAATAAATATACAGGTTAAAGAGATACTATATAAGGAATGTATGGTTGCTGTTGAACTACAACATTGTATCTCTTTAAAAACGTTCTTATATTTTATATATAAGTAAAATATCGTCACTATCAGACTAAAATTTTGTTTGCTATAAAGTCTTTGCAAGAAAGTGTCTCCAAAATGGTGACTTACTATATTTGGAATGATGTCAAAAAATAAAAAACGGAGAAAAAACGGTTTCGTTTCAACAGTAACAATTTATGTTTTTGGTATTGATCTTTTCTTCCACTAATAAAAGTAGTTACACTAAAAAATTCACTGAGGTTCACTCATTAACTCATTCACTGCATATTACATATTACCTGATATAATGTGCTACAGAGTATCGGCAAAATGGTAACTTTAAAGCTTTTTTAAATACTTAAATTTATAAGCAATATATTGTCGCTATCAGACCAAAAGCTTGTTTGCTATAAAGTATATCTAAATTTCTGGTATCTCAAACTACATCAAAACATGAAAAACAAAAATGACAGAAATGGAGATAAGGTTTTGTTCCAATAAAGACAATATATGTTTTTAAAAATGGGCAATTTCTTCTAAAAAAAGTAGTTCCAGCACAAACTTCACTATGGTTCACTCGTTAACCCATTTCCTTTATTGTTTGCTATAAAGTGAGCACTATAGAGTATCTCCAGAATGGTTTTAAGTAACTTTAAGTAACCTTCAATGTAAGTTAATGTAAAGAGATTTTATTCCAAGTAATTTTGAAATTTGGAATATTTGGGTCATTTCTATTGGTCTATTCATACAATGTTAAGGGTAACTGGTATTTCAAGTTACATAAAAAAAAATGAAAAACAAAAATGGAGATACAAGGTTTTGTTCTCATAAAGGCAAGTTATGTTTTTGGTATTCACAGTTTTTTCCACCAAAAAAAGTACTTCACTATGATTCACTTGCTAATTCATTCTCTATCCACTAGATATTATTTGCTATAAAGTGCTATAGAGTAGCTCCAAAACTGCCACTTTAAAAGGAGAAGAAAAAAATGTCCTTAGTTTTCAATGTGAGTTAATTAAAAGAGATTTTATTCTGAGTAATTTGAGGCCATGTCTATTGGTCCATTCACACAATGTTAAAGGCAAATGGCATTTTAAATTATGTCAAAAAAAGGCAAAAAAATGGAGATAGAAAATTTTGTTCTGACAGCAACAATTTATGTTTTAGGTATTGGCCAATATTTCTTCTGCCAAAAAAAGTAGTTCCACCACAAACTCATTTGCTATTTACTATATTATTTGCATTATTTGTTATGAAGTGCTTCCTGCGTATCTCCAAAACTGTCACTTTAAAAGTGAAGACAAAATGTTCTTTCAGTGTAAATTAGTGCAAAGAGTTAATGGTCCATTAGGGCTATTTCTATTATTCCAATCATTCGGTATAAAGGGCTGCTGGTACAAATGAAAAATGACAATGAAGATTAAAGGCTTTGATCTGACAGTGACAACATATTTAAAGTACATAACTGCTGCAGTCATACGAACAGTAATAGTCGACTGACTTCAGCAGCTGGCAGATACAATAGTAATCCTATATTTATTGCTAGTAATTCAGTTAGGCTCCTAATGCTGTCTCACTTGTTCTAGCTGGCATGACACGATCTGACCCGAGAAAACAAGGAAGTGAACATGCATGCCAGATTGTCAGCTTGCTGATATTTCCCTGTCTGCCTGGAGATCTTCTAGGCCATAAAGGATTCCACACCTTTGGACTGAATCTATTTAACTGCAGCTATTTTATTCACTATTCGTTTCTCCAAATATAATGTCAGCCCTTTTAGTCCTCACCAATGAAGAACTGCTCGCACTCGGATTCGTCAGGTATGTTATCCTCCTGTTGCTTCTGTTTGCTGAAATCTATATGGATTTCCACTCCGTCCGCTTTGAAAACAGCAAGCACATCTTCAGGCACCTCAGCCTGGTTTTCCTCCTCATCGTCACCTTCCTCCACCCTGCTCTTCTTGTGGTCCTCCAGCTCAAGGTCCTCCTCTGTCACACGCCGCTTGCTGCTAGTGGTCATTTCATCCACTTGTTCTGATTCACAGCTGAAAGATATACATTAGAGAAGCATTTCAACCAAATGTGATGTTGCTGGTAGTGAATGGAAGCTAGCAGGGGGCAATTAGCACATCTTTTATATATATATATATATATAAAAGACGTGACATAGGTATTGGCAATTTCCTCCACCAAAAAATGAGTTCCACTACAAACGTATGCTGCAACATACCAGACTCTGTGCTAAGAACCATATGAAATCTAGAACAATTTGTTGTCAGCATTGTTAGAATTACTGCATTAGAGCTTTTTCTGAGTACCTATTAAAGCACACTTCATTCATTTTTTGTTTTATGTAGTTTTCCAAAGAGGTTTGAAGTGTGTACCTCTCAGTCTCTACAGCAGGGACACTGTCAGAACCTTCCTCCCTTCCCTCTTCTTCAGGGACCTTTGTGATCTCCTCTTTTTCCTCCTTTGGCATCTCCTCTGGTCCATTCTCCACCTTCACTACCTCCTCCTCCTCCTCTTTCAGCTCCACACCGACATCCCGTTCCTCCTCTGAGAGCTCCTCTTGCTCGGCAATTGGAGCCTTGGTTTCCTCCAGGATGAAGTCCAGAAGGTTTTGGCTGAGAGTTGCCTCAACCTCCATCCCCACAGACACTGTCGAACGCTCAGCATTTTCTCTGTTCAGCTTCTGAACTTCCTCCAGCAGCAGGGCCTGCTTCTTCAGAGAGGCAGCATCTGTGTAGAGGAAAAAGAAGAATTTTACCCTGGTGTGCAAATAACCATCTGTGTTATGGGCTTTCTTTCAATTTCCCCCACAACACTTAATCCATAAAGGAGATCCAAAAGAGAGGAAATCCATAGTTCTGGCAGCTATTTTACAGTTTACTCCGATCATCGACTTACCCTTAACACAAGAACATCTAATTTAATCATGTCAGTTCACTGGGGACCAAATTCTAGGTATCAGTGTCCACCACTCTATAGTAAGGGTGTCCAAAGGGTCCTTTAGGTGAGGCTATTTTTTTTATTTATTTTTATTAACAGTGGCCCTAAAACACCATTGTATGTGCTAGAGCAAGAAAATCACCAAAAATGTGCTGGACACTGGGCGTCCAGAACAGGAACTGAAAAACACTGCCATAGAAGAACCACTTTTAAAGGACCATCTTTGAAGATGAAGAATCTTTAAAAGGTTTGAAAAACCTTCTCATAATGTACAAGTTCTACACCAATTTAATGGTTCTTCTAACCTTTACATTAGGTGGATGTTCTTCACACTTACACATTCTTTTTTCCAAAATGTTCTTTGAAGAACCACTCATTGAAGGGTTTTTAGAGAACCCAATATGGTTCTTCTATGGCATCATGCAAAGAACCTTTCGCCACCTTTATTTTTAAGAGGGAAGAACCAGAAAAGAAAAAAATAGCTGAAAAATATGATCTGTTCGTGCTTCCTACCTGTGGTGTCTGGGGGCTTCTTTTTCTTCTGTGCCTTCAAGCCCTTGAAGCTTAGACGCGACTTCTCCTTTCCATCTTTCACCTTGTGATCCTTCAACTTCAGTGTTGGAGGACAAACAGAGGAAGGAAAAACAGAGCAGATAAATTAAGGGGAGAATAAATTATGCAACCATGCAAATTCTTCAATCATTCTATGCTTGTTCAACCAGCATAGAATGGTACTGCATCTACTGCTTGCAGCTAAGGACTCAATCAACTGATACGGCAAGCTAATGGCTAAAACAGCTACTACAAATATTCTTCTTCAGGGAACACTTCAGTGAAAATGCTAATGTGGCTAACGCCAAATTAAATCAACTTTGGACCAGTTACTGTAATATAATCAGCAGAATCCTAAGTGCTAGTTTTTGTCCCTTTTAGCATTAGCATTGAAGAATTCCCTTAAGATGAAACTAACACGGTTGACACTGACACGACAGGTGAACGTACAAAGTTGAAGGATTTCTTTGAGGAAAGGAAATGCTTTGGTCCGTGAAGTTTTAGCTTGTGAGTAGACTCCAAGCTGCTGGGTTCACATGCCAGGGTTAACTCTTCTGTCCCTTTAACAGGTTTAATAGAGGCCGCTTTCTGTTGCAGACACAATATGAATAGCATGAGTCAGACAGGAGAATAGTTAGCACAGGGGCTGATGAATGCTAGCATGCGCTAATGAGCTACTGTGTTTGTAATGGCACAGAAACATGGTTTACAAAAGTGAGCAGCTGTTGAAATGATGGAAGAAATGAATAAGAACAAATACCACATCATGTTAGATGTTAGAATGATGTTATGATGCTAATGTTAGAATGAATAAGAATGATGTACAACTAGATGATTCTGTGATTGAGATTCAGGTTAATGGGGCTTGGCGTGTTAAAACATTCCTGTTCAATGCTCGAACAAATTATAACAAGTGGTCAGTTTGTCCACTGGGTAAGAACACAGCCTGTGCTCTGCTATTGATAGATCTGGAACATCATGCCGCTTCAGGGAATATAAAACATTAGACACAACTGATGACAACAATGGAAGGTCCTCTAGTGGCATCCCAGGTCTTCCCACATCAGTGTTATCCAGGTCTATCCACAATAAGGTATTGGTCATTATTCATGAAATATCTCATTCATAAGATCTTCATAGATACAAGTGAACTCTGATCATAAATCAGCATTCATACTGTAGAATAGTATATTTGATAGTGACACAAAATCATGGTAATTCCAAGAAATGTATCCCACATTCCAAGATAGTGATCCTAAATTCCAGGAAAATGGAATTTTGCACTCAGGATCACTTTTTTAATCTCACATGGATACTTTCTTTTTTGGGAAATTTCACATGCTTCCCAATTTTGGGATTCAGACTTTTAAATCGATGCATTAGAATAATACAGTTCAATTGCTGAATATGAGATTCCAAAAAGACAATCACAAATTCCAATTTATATATATGTAGGATCCAAGTGAAATTCCCAAAAAGGCTAAATTCCAGAAAGTACTACGAGAAGAAATAAGGCTCTTCTCGGAATTCACAATCATCAAAATCATTTTCCTGGAACTGCCAAAATCATCTTAAGCCGGAGAGAAATCTGACCCCAGACCAGCACTGTAAGACTGTTCAAAAGACCCAGGGGTTGTATTTACTGACTTCTTGGGGAAAGTGGGCTAATCTCGGATCATTTTTTACCTTTCGCCATTCCCAAAATATACAAACCTGCGAACCTGATTCCAGATCAGCCCTCTGGCTCAGACATTCTTTAAGAGCATAGACCCATAACTGTGTTTGAAGCGTGAGGTTTCCTTACCAACAGGTGTTATTTTGAATGACAAACATACAGATGAAAGGAATGATCGACAGTGGTTAAACGCAAACATCTCGCACCCCCGGAAGGCGGGAGAGCTTAGTGCAAGTCTCTGACGCGAGCACTGACGGTAACACACATTCCTAATCACTTGAATCATGCTAACCATTGTCACCTTAGTAGGCCATCAGGGATCAATTTATGCAAGCATTATACAGCCCACTTATGAATCTCATACCTGACTCATGAGACTCCATACATGGTATTAGAGTTCATCTGCTTTAATCTAGCCAATCTATGGTTATGGTAACTACCTAACTTGAAAAAGTGAAGATGTTTACCATGCCCTGTCGATTCCCTGATGGTATGCAAGGCCTCATGGTCAAAATACATTAAGAGGAGGCCATTTATGGTTAAAAAGACCAGTGCTGTGGTTCATGTGACTTAATGTAGGCTAATACATGCACTGTGAAGGAGTTACTGAGTAAGAAGCATTTGCCCAAAGCATAAATGTGGTTGACACCATTGTCCAGTTTGTTTAAAGATGAATGAATGAAGCCAATCACAATATTATTAACAATTTCTTATAGAATTAAGGTTGCTTAAGTTGCAGTGGTACAACTGTTACCCCAGTGTACTTTAGCTCTGGAGTTGTACTATTTATCCCAGATGCTATTGACTCTTACACCAAAAGGGGGCACTAGAGGTAAAGTGCAGATATGTGGTTGTCCTTTCACAAGAAGAACATGCTAAGACCCAATCCCAAGAATGAAACTTGGACAGGATATGGCAGCTCTTCAACTTCATGTACACTACCAAATCTGGTAAACCCCCCATAACAAACTCTGCTTTGATAAAGATCATTTTGCCTGATATTGGAGCAGATAAAGGTGTAAACAGAATTAAGCACAGCTAAACCACAGAGATGAGAATGTTTGTAGTGGATTTTGCTTAGAATTCCTTTTGTGAGACTTTATATTTGTTTTGTCAGCCTTAAAAAAGTGAATAACTCCAAAGTCAGACCACTGATTTAAGACATAGATGTGTGTGTAAGGAAAACACATTAGGACTGACCACATCAACCGAAGCTTTGATAGGTCTATACAAAGCAAACTATGACTCTCACACTTTTTTCCACACATTTTTTTGGACCATCTTCTCAAATTTCAGCTTCTACACCAAAGCAAACTTTTTAGTCAATGCCCCTTGAGGCTTCCCTCCACCTGGGCTCCCTAGGGAAGGCAGTTCATGTCCACAAGTATACTCATTCATTTATCTAAAGCAAAGGTTTACAACCGAGTCTCAGTAGTTTTTGCTCTACGGCACTTTTTGGGGGCCAAAAATAAAGCCCTGAATTTGTGAAACAAACTTGGAACAAAAATACAAACTACTCAGCGAATTCTCAAGGGTTGGGTGTGGAAAGTGTGTTTTACAGCTAGTGTATAACCACCAAGCAACTGCTGCTTTGCTAACCCAACAAATGTGACTCACCTTGCCTGGAGGAACCTCACCGGAGGCCTGTTTCTTAGCGGTTTGTTTGCCTTTGTTATCCCTGTTCTTGGGCCCCAAGCTTAAAGACGTTTTGTGCTTGCGTGCTGCTGGCCCCTTAAACATGAGCTCCATGACTTTGGACGTCTTGACGGTTTCCCCAATGAAGCTGACGACCTGCTGGATGCTCAGCACCAGCCTTTCCATGCCCTCAAGCTTCTGGGCCTGCTGCTCCGAACGCTGGTTGACCGCTGTCATGATGCTGCTCATTTCTTGGCACATTTCCTTCATCTCGCCTCTGACTCCTCGAGCTGGTCCTTCGTTGCATGTTGCTGGAGGAGGACTGATCTCCTCCTTGTCCAGTTTCAGAGTTTCCATGTCCCTCTCTATCCCATCAATGTCCTGGGACATGCTGTCAAGACGGCTCAGGACCTTCTCCTGGATGCTTATAAGAGTGTCCATTTTGCTGCTCAGAGACTCAATCCTGACCTGGATAAGGTCAATTCCAGGACCAGTTTCCACAGAAGTCATGATCGCAAAAAAAAACAATGCTAACTAGCAAGAAGCCAGTCTATCACAAATACCGCAGTCTCTCTGTTGCCAACTTCTTTGCACAATGCAGCCAGTTTTGTTGTCTTAATTATTTATAATAAATCCAGGAATAAGATATAAATGGAAAACAATACCTCAGAAGATAAATAACCTCTCCTTTCTTTCAAAAAGCACCAAGCAAATCTGAAGTCCTACAATGACCAGTGTGCCCTTGTTTCTTTCCACACTCCTGCAACTCGTCCAGCTAGAGTTAGCTTTAAGAATAGAATGAACCTGCCTCCCTAAATTAACTGGCGAGGTTTTGTTGGGGGGGGTGGGTGGGTGGGTGGTCCTACGTCAATAGGGGTTTGGGGGAGGGTGGTGGATGGGGAAGAGTTGTGTGACATCTGAGATGCTTCAAATGCTAAACTCGAGAAGATGCCCGACTACCAGGTGTCAAAGATGGTCAGTACATAGACAAGCACATAAACAAGTACACTATATGGAAAGAAATGATATAAACTTTTTTCCATGTCAATCTGCAGTGTAACTCAAACTGGAAAACGCTTGGAGATGTCTCATGATGAATCTCAAGAGGGCAAAACAGGTTTGAGGTCAGGGTCAGTACATCAGACCATCATTTAAGATGTTCACATCTTAATTCATTCTAAACGTTATTGCGATGATTCCCTGAATTTAGTTCCTGCAATGTTCAAATGAGCATCATTCATTTTGTAAACCAACATCTCAAGCTGCTTCTTATCTGCTTTTCATGTCGTTGCTGTTGGAGTAAAGCATTGCATCTCCAAAAAAGTTATTCTACAGAATTAAAAAAACATTCGTAACTTTCAATGTAAGTTACAGTGGCAGGATTTTATTCCAAGTCATTTTGAGCTACTACTATTGGGACACTTGTGAAATTTTATGCCAAAAAAAAAGTAAAAAATGGAGATGTAAGGTTTTGTTCTGACAGTAGTGATGTAGCCCTAACTGCCCCAAATGAGAAAAGATCATGTTCAGACATTCATATTTTCAGACACACAAGGAACTTATGAATAAATAATAACAATTGCATTAATTTCATGAACATTTATGCACTATTCTTTCTCCTTGATCAGACCTGCCCATCTGTCCTAGAGGGTTCAGCACAGTTTGGTCATTTCTCTGTTCAAAAACTCCCCAGTTAATGACCAGGCTTAGTAGGTGCAGCTGTATGCAAAGGTTTGAGCACCCCTGGTCAAATGGCATGTATCGTTGGTTTTCTAAGTGAAAACAAGTTAAAACATCGTCTACAGAGAAACACCTCCACATAATGTAATGTACAATTACTGTTTATTTTCTGAATTGTACATATTTTGGGAAAAAAAATCAAATGAATTGTGCAAAAATTATAGCACATTTTGTGTTTTCCATTGTGTTTTTTCCAATCTGTTAAACTTAGCAAATGAATAGAAATTATGCACTAAAATCTGCAGAAAAATTCCATGTTTAAGTTTATTAAAATACAATAATTTGCATGTTAACTTATTTTCTTGTAGTATATGTCAACAGAGTATGTAAATGCAGGAAAATGACCAAACTGTGCTGGACTCCAGCCATCTAGCACAGCTGATTCAAACACTGAGTATGCTTACTGTACAACTGAGTCACTGATGAGTTACACTGACACAAACTGAACTGTACGACTTCATTTATTTTCAGACTGGAGAGCCAATCTGTATTGTCACCCTACAGCAGGATCCCCCTGACTCACGAACTATCAGGCTGCAGGTGGCACGGCATGTCAAAATAAGAGAGGCTCTGGAGCCCCAGCGCTGTAATCGGAGAAGGCCGACAGACATGATTTATTTGGTGTCACTCTCCTGACAAACACATCCACTCAAATCCTCAGAAGAAGCTTACTCATGCACAGTTAAGACAGTAATGGATCAATTTTACCTCAGGGGATGAAATGTGAAGCTGTACCCTATAAACTTGACATAGCAGAGCGGACTCAGGCATGTGCATTTCAAATCAAAGGGCGTAACTGCTAACACGACACTCTCTCTGCCAAAATGTGCCAATGCTTTCAACATCACCCATCTCATCGACATCAACATCATTCATTTTCTGTTTCACCGAGACTTCAAACTGAGAGGAACAGTTCAGCAAAACGTGCTAACATTGCTAAAAACTAGTTGCTAGCAAACCCCCATAAGCTGTCATGCACACCAGAGCCACATTAGTGAAGTACACTTCATGCTAACAGTAAAATATAGTTGACAAACGGTGGCACGGTCAGCAGATTGAGCCAGGTCGGCCCAGAATAGCTGTCCTCACTCCAGGACACATGCTCTGCTCTGCAGTCGTAGCACTGGGAGGAGTTTTCCATCTCCTTTCATAACAAATAGGCTCTTCAGACGTTCCTCTGGAATCTTTTACCAAACAAAAGGCCACAGAAGGGCAAGAATGTTTGATTCGGCAACTCTGCCACGGCTCATTTCAAAAGAAAATGGACTGCATGTAAGCGCACTTTCATATAGTGGCCAATGCAATTTGGCGGTTGCCAAGCAGTGCTAGCATTTTGACTAAAACTGTTCCTCTGATTGTGTTCTGGCTGTAGACAGGTGACGCCAGGAGTGCTGTGAAAAATGAGATCAAATACAGGAGGCCTAGCTGACAGGGTCTTGGGTGAGGGGGCCGGGGGGGGGATTTTGCACCTGTCCTTGGGTGCCAACAGATGACAGAGTGGAAACATGCAGTGTGCAGGTTCCTCTGCGCTGCCTGTGTCAAATTAGAAACTGTGCAGGGTGGCAGCACCAGCACTGCTGAAACTGAAACAGTGATACTGTTCGTGGAAGAAGACTAAATAAACCCACTGCTGGGGGGCGCTCTGAGAATCAGCACAGCCTGAACTTACTCGTATACATATCAGACTCACTTTATAGAAGCAACAAGGACAAATGAATCCAGGCAACAGATAAGGAAGAGAGGTAAAAAATGGAAATATTAAAGTCAACATGAATCAGAAATATAATGGATAATGCATTTCCTTCCATACTGTTACATTTCGGAGTGAAACACAGTATAAGGAAGGGTTATTTGATAAATATTATTTTTCATCATTCACTCTCCAGTTCATACAGTCCATACATGGAAACTAAGCAGCCTATTTTAAAAGAATTATTTAAAAAAAAACTAATTTGCATATATCAGTCTAATCAGCTTGTAGCAGGTTAGCCTCACCCGCTAACACAGTAGCTGTAAGTGTTTTAGCTTGGAATGCTTTTTGTATAGCTGCCAATCAGAACAGAGCTCATTTACATATGTATCAGTCTTAAAGGCACAGTAACAAAACAGCCCATTAATGCTAAAGGAAAAGAGAGGTTTTAGAAATGGTTATGTAAAAATGAATGATAACCGGTAAATAAAACCATACAAGTGTTAAAAGTCGAAAGTGAAAAAATTAAAAAAAAGGAGAAGAAAAATGTAGAATATGGGCAGGGGAATGAAGGTAGAAAGGTATAAGAGTCAATTTTGATTTGAGACTGACTTTAAAAGTTGTGAAAAGTTGCTCTGTGTGGTGAACAAACATTTGATAAAATCTTCCTTATTTGCATTTTTACTGAAGTTGCAATAAAAATGTGTTACAAGAAAAATGAACAAAAAAATGGACAAATGGGTTCTATTTATTTAGACTTTTGTATCTTGAAAATATCAAATAAAGTCTTCTTAATTTGCAATTTTACTAAAGTTTAAATGGACAACGCAAATCTGTGGAAACATAGGATGAACAAAATATTGTGAAATGTTGTGAAATATCTGAATTTTTATTGAAATTCAGATATTTTCAAATAAAAAAATGCATCTGTGATGTTAAAAAAATGGAAGAAAATGGTGTTGCAAAATCTCATATACTTTCAGAAAAAATATAAATTAAAGGCTGTTTAATATGCATTTAAAAAAAAGAAAAAAATAAAGAAGAAAATGAAAAAAAAAATTATATACATTTAAAAAGTTACAATAAAACCTGCTTAATTTTCATTCTGACTAAAATTCGAAGATGCCCAAGCAGAAAAATCTGACTAAGCCTGACATGAATGATGTGAAGAACGGAATATGCCGGTATCTTTGGCAGACTGCACTCTGCGGGTCTATGATTAGGATGTCCCAACGGCATATCCAAGGAAAACACATTAGCTCCTAGTGCCAGGGAATGAAACGGGACCAGGGTGCTCGGCATAGCCCGGAACGGGAACGGGCCCATGCCATTTGAAGACAATAAAACCACGAGGCTGGGAGTAAACAGTTACATAAACGATGGCATGGAGTTTGTACTGCTGGCAGTATAGAGTGAAACTGGAGAGATGGAAGTCTGGTGGGACCATACTTAGCTCCTTACTCACTGCTGGCCTGAGTCTTGGTATGCTGAGCTGGGATGCCAAGGGCAGTTTTGTTGTCGTATGGTTCAGTATGGAAAAGCAGTGTGGTGAAGAGGTGGGGGCGGCTGAGAAATGCCTGACTCCAGCAGGGCTCAGTTCAAAGTACTCATTAATTAATGTGAGAGCAACATAACCCACATTACCCCCCAGCCATCCATAAACACACAACCCCAGCCACAGATCGTGACCCTTCTGGGGAGAGCTGAGAAGAAGGTCATGTAGGGATGATTTGCCCTGCTTTCGGCCCCTCAGAGCTGAACCCTTTGACCACTCCTTGGCGCTGAAACTCCGGAGCACAAATTGTTCTTTTGGCACTGCTGGAAGATTGTAGTTGGTAAACGGATATGCACACGAGGCCTATCACTGCCAGAACAGACGTGCTGCAGGCTAGCGCTCTGAGCCTGCGGGAAGATAAAAAACAATCTGGTGGAAAATTTCTGTGCAGGTATCTGGGTCTGGCGCCAGACATGTCGTCCACTTCGTGATGTCAGTACTCCCTGGTGCGAGGCGAGATATTTCCCGCCGTCTATACCGATAAACTAAGAAAGATGAGTTTTAGCGTTAGCAGTGTGTTAGCATACTACAGTGCAGATTGGTTTGAAGGAAATGCATAAAAAAAGACCTAAATATAAGTTTTCTTTCTGTCTGGTTAAGGCTTACAATACTTTGTATGGTGTCATTTTAAGAGGAGAAAAGTTACGTCCAGTTCGTAAGACATCGCTTTAGCATTAGCAAGCACAGCTTCAGTTGCTTTATCAGTGCAAACTAAAATATAATCTGATACTGTGATATATTTGGAAAATATCATGAATTTTATCAGTGCTACCCAGCACTAAGACCCAAGCCTCACTGTTTAGTGTGCCTTTCATTTTATTTGTAACTAGAACAACCTGCTAATTATTTATTTATTTATTTTTCAACATGATGACTCATCAAATAAATCTAAATTGTGCACTAACATTTGCAGAAACATGTCATATTTAACAATGTACAGAATACAAATATATTCTAAATAATTTAAGAGTACAGTCTTGCAGTTCTCCTGTTATTATGAAAGTGTCATGCACACAGTGTTCAAATAATTTTATGCAAAATAATATAAACTGAAATACACATACAGGCTGAATGGTAAATGTGACATATGATGCAATTTATGTCTTACACTAGGCTACTATTGGTTTTCTAGGCTATTGTTATGCGTAAGCTGTATTTTAACACTGTTCCACTGTCCCCATATGTGTACTTCATGTTTCATACCATGCTGGCTCATAAATATCCCGTATAAATAGCATCATATTAGTGTGTCGGACCAAATTACAAACCTTGATAGTTGTAAATGAACTAATCTCAATGTCAATACACTCAGAGTGTCTACATTCATACCTACTTCTAAGGTCAGTTTACCAACATGGGTGCCATCTTGTTTACCATAGCATACCTTGCACTACTGATGGCACCAGACAGCAGCACAATCTGTCCTTATTTCAGAACATCAGTTCTAAGTTGATACAATAATGCATAAAGCACAGGAGAGTCGAAATGTGATGCTAGTCCTACCATGTGAGCACAGGCTAGTCCTACCAATTCCTCAGGATTTAATGGGTGAAAGAGAGCTTATCAGGTGCTTGCTCAGGCAAATCCTGATGTTTTCTGATATCAAATAACTCTTGATAGCTTGTATAAAATGTCTCAGGGCAATAAAGAGTGGGGTGGGGCGGTGTCTCGGCTTTCGACTCATGGAAACAAAACATTCTAAACTGTCCAAAATAGAGAGAAGGCTTTTCTCGCTTCAGTGGTGATATCTTCCTGGCTCGTCTCTTTGCTGGACGCACATAAACACAGATAGTGTGAGTTAGCGGGAGGCGGTTTTGGGGTAGTGTGATCCGGCTGGTATTAGAGTGTTGATTTGGCATTGGCTGGGGGCCCTTGCTGGGCCTGCCATGGCGCAGTAAGAACACCCTGTCCTAGGACGCTGAGGGGGCCAAGCACACCTGCTAGGCCTTCAGTCCTCAAACCAAATGGTACGCTTTCCCGTGACCTGCCGAAACAAGACACGTGCCGAGGATTCTGGAAACGCGACACCTACGACGCCGTCTCCTGCCACGCTGGAGAAGACTGAAGCCATGTTACAAGGAGAGTAAATAGCATCTCTTTGGATTTGGACTGGAACTTGGGCAAAGGGGAAAAGTCAGAGACTTTAATGTCATTGATTTCTATATATCAGAAGTGTATTCTAGTGCTTTAACCCTCATCAGGAGACTGTGATAGGTCAGTAGGGCTTTTTACCATGCTTACATTTAGCTAATTATTCTAGAAAATGTATATGTGAATGGGCTGATAGGTTCCAAAGGCACTACTATTCTACTTCAATATCTAAAGTGAAGTGAAGTAGGAGGTCAAGTATAGTGGTATATATTACAGTGGGTGATATCAGATACTGATTTGGTTGTGTTGTGTGTGCGGTTTAAAGCTTATAGTTGTTCCATGACTACAAACAGGATCGCCAGCCGCTGCAGTATGACAGGGACTCTCAACAGTCTATAAATCTTTACAATGATTATATTAATCCAGGTCTAAATCTCAACAGTAGACGGCGCTGCATGACCACAAAGGAAATAACAGCAGTGCTGTTCTACTTGTTTTTAATGTCACTTCAACAGAGCCTCTTCCAATACACAAAATCACGCACGGGTGTGAGAAGCAAAGATCTGGGAGGGAAGCAGGACTTCTCAGTAAACTGGACAACTTAAGGGAGGGAAGCTGGATTTCTCAGTAAACTGGATAACTTAAGGCCAAAAATTAGGATTGTCCAATAGGAATGTCCCCTTGCTCTGTTCCTATTGAACAGTACTGAATCTGGGTGTAAAATGAGAAATACTGCTTCGTGACATACTTGCCTGGTCATTTGGAAAGCATGTATCGATGGTCAATCTAAAAAAAAAATAGAGCTTTTCTCAGTATTCAGGGTGAATGTTACCAAATTAGATCCACTCCATATGAGGAGTAACAGTGGACAAGTACACAAGGGATAATATGACACAATATGATGTACAAAGAACAGGACAGTCAGGCTGTTGCTGCTGTGAGTCCACTATTTGTTATGGGAGTTCAAATATTACATTCAGCTGTTAAAATGTACATTACATTACATACACACGATTTGTGGTAATAACGAAACTTCAATAACAACATAACTATTATTTTATTACGTGTTTTAACCCCAAGGTAATAAACTGATAGCAAAAGCCAAATTATAAAATAGATAGTTCCGGTCCTAAAATCTGATGTGGTAAAATAGATGAAATATACACTCCTACAATCACAACAACTGAATTCTGTATCACTGCGTCACGAAAAACCCTTGTGCTGTTAATGTAATCTTTGACTCTAATGCTGCTCGCATGGACCACCGAGTGTACTGATGAAGTAAGAACCCATTTTTTGGTTTAAACTGAGGGGTTCACAGCTCATTTTCTTAACTAGAACTAGGCTGGTCAGCTAGCTAGCAGGCTAAAAGTTAGCTAACAGTCTAAACAACTCCATCATTAATTAATATCACAGGCTTGAATTAAAGTACTTACAATACGATTCACTGTAAAACCGCAATATAAACATCTAATGAATGTCACTTGAATGGCTTACACACTTCAAATGTCTGTTTTTCAGTCAGAAGTAGCATGAAACCCAGGCTGAATCCCAAACGACTCTGTACTTCCTAAATGGTGTGCTAGCTGTGGAAGTTGTATTAACGGTGCTGTGTTATTTGTTCATTAACGTCTACATACGAATAGGCTATAAGGGTAAGAGTGGTGAACCAGTAACCAGAAGGTTGCAGGTTCAAATCCCAGGACTGACTGGATATACCTGGTTGTTGCCTTGGGGAAGGCACTCAATCCCTCACCGCCCCATAAAATAAATAGTCCACCAACCAAAAATATCTAGCCAACAGCGTCCTGTAGGCCGCATCCTGTGACCACTGATGAAGGACTAGAGGATGACCAACACAAACTGTGCAGCAACAGATGAGCTACTGTCGCTGACTTTACATCTACAAGGTGGACTAACAAGGTAGGAGTGTCTAATAGAGTGGACAGTGAGTGGGCAGTGTTACAAACTCCAGTGTGAGAATGATCTATCACCCAAACTCTGCTCTGCAGTGGTCCTCTGGAGGTCCTGACCTCTGAAGAACAGGGTGAAAGGGGGTAGCATAGTATGCAGAGAAACAGATGGACTACAGTCTGTAATTGTAGAACTACAAGAGGCCCACTTTAGAACACAGAGGGACTGGAACCTTAGCATATTCCCAAAAGCGGGTCAGTAAATACCCCTTTGTTGACACTATATGGGGCAGTACTGACCCCTGAGGGATTGGAAATAACCATCAGCGTGACTTTTTATCCCTCACCTAGAAGCTCATCCCGTATGATCCTTACAGGCTTGTCGCTGTGCATCCTGGCTAGAAATAACGTCTGTGGTGCCAGCACATCCAGAAAAGAATTACGGGATTCTGCAGTCCAGCAGCTAGAAAAGCACTGACGTTACATAACAACTCGAGCACTATAAAATGCAAAGTGCAGTTAACATAGCAATTGAGTCAAAGGTGAATCTTAAAGTGGAATAACACTGATTTTCAAAAAATGTGCATAATTCAGTAGCTGAGATGTAAACAAAGTCATTCAGAGTAGTTTGGTGTGAAATGGTTCATTGTAGAGAAACTTACTATCTCAGATTTCTTTACAGTGGTGGTGGAGCCCTATTATCTATGTAAATATAGCCATTTTATTTATTATCTAAAACCATCAGTGAACCTACACGTGTCTTCTGAGTTTTATATGTATTGTTGATGATGGTAAAATAGTAGTAAAATTAAAAAATAATATATACTTTTCTTTGGCAACTATTTTGCCTTACAACACCCTGCATGTACCCCTCCACCATAAACAAATAAGAAATGGTTTTAGGCCAAAATCCTATATCAAATATAAACAATGTGTCAGACATCAGGCAGTGTATCCATAACTATTTTATGTAATAACTTTCTGTGATGGAGCTTTCAGAGGCATTGAACTCTTCAGACGTCTGGTTCCTATCACCACCACTGTGAACAGTCCTAACTGTACGTTTCTCTATAACGTAGCATTCCTCATCAAACCACTCTGGACGACTTTGTTTACATCTTAACCATTTAAATATGCAACAACGGAATCCCCCTTGAACTGTTCCCCAAGTCAACAAGTCAGTAACCGTGCGAGAGACAGTAAAAGACAAAGAGATAAACTCCTGAATGTCAAAGGCAGGTGCTCAATAACACAAAGGCATCAGACTCCTAAATCCTCTAATGCAGCAGGAAAGGCAGGGAGATCCTGGATGCCCTGGGCCTGAGCCATTACTCAGATGCATAGCGTGTCAGTAATAAAATCCACTGCCCGCTCACGCTCTTTCATCCCTAAGCTCGCGGCGCGCACCCTCTCATCAATCTCCCCCTTAACTACACTACTACTTTTATTCCCGAATTTCTCCTGCCAAAATTCACATTCTGCCGCTCAGGAGTAATCGTGGAACTGGCCGTCAGCCATTCTCCATCATCCTGCAGAAAGTGGACAGCTCCAGACTGTCTGAAAACATTAGATGACTGATGTTTAAGACCTGGCAGCAGCAACGTTTCAACTTGTTTATTGAATTAAGCCTGCCATTGAGTGTAGATGTTCCGCTCTGCTGGGCCAGCGCTGGTCAGCTTTAGAAGCCAGGAGGAGGCCGCTTCCAATTAGACCTGCAATGATCTGGTTTTTTCATAATCATTCAATCAAATGTTCTCAGTATCGTCTGTACGATACGTGATATGTGCTATGTGAGATCTAATACAGTTGTACGCAAAAGTATGTGCACCTTGGGTCAAACGGCATGTTTTTTTTTGACTTTCTAAGTAGAAATAATTTAACACACATCCTCTACTGCAGTGGTATTTAATTAAAATTCAATAATGTCCAGTTAGAGAAGATTTCCTCAAGCAAAGGTCCGGAACATCATAATGTCCAACTTGCATCATGATTCAGCGCCATATACTGTTTACTGAAGTAGCCTAGTAGGTATATCAACATCTTATACAGTCAACAACTGAATGTCAAATCAAATAAAGTACATTTCAGTCATATTTCAACATCACTTATTATCAGTTTTCTCTTCTTAGAGCTCGACATGTGAAACAACTTCCCTCTGACTCACTTTCTTCTCCGACTGCTGTTTCTCACCTCGTCCCCCTGTGTGTGCGTCACTCACTCGAGTCTCAGTGCTCATTGTAATGCACAGATCTGATTGGCTGAGCAGCATCATGTGTGATATTTACAACGCATGCGATTGGTCTGTGAGTTTCCCAGGCCATTAAAGTGGTACCCCAAATGCTAGAAAAGTTACGCCGATTAAAATAGGACCACCCTGTCGAAATTACATAATTCTCCATTGTTTATCAGTTTTAGGTCCAGGTCCACATAGGACAGCGTGACTCGGACCGTGGTCCACCTATTAGTGACCTCGGCTCTACAAGGTACCCAGTTCTGCTTATTTTAATGTACAATTACTGTTTCTTTACTGAATTTAACATACTAGTGGAAAAAAGAATAAAACAAAATTCAATTGGACTGTGCAAAAGTTATGGCACCCTTTACATTTTATTTATTTATTTGTTAAACTCATCAAATAAGTTGAAATTGTGCACTAAAAATTTGCAGAAAATGCCATATTTAAGTTTGTTTCATCAATAAAACATATCATTTGAGTGGGAGACCGTAGGACACAAGCTGTTCAAAACTTTTTCCCTAAGCTTCTAATCAACTTTTCCCACCTTCTGACATCAATTTCTTCTGAGTTTGTAATGTAAATCACAGACGGTTGATAATTATGAGCTAAAACACATACATGCTGATGTATTAAGTCATTACAGAGTGCACAGATAAACTGCACTGCAGTGTATTAGTGTACTCAGATGTTTAACTCATACTGTAAACAACTTCACCATGTCTGCACATGAATTCTATGACTTTTTTGTTCAGTTAAGTTAGATTTAATCAGAGAAATCAAGACCTTTTTACAATGTTTTTTCTTTTTTCTAAACACACATTGTATTTGATGTTGTATGACCACTGAAACATGTAATACTTCATGTAATCAGGTTCTTTCTGTTTGCTGTTGAATTTGTCAAGACAAGCACACTTTTAGGACCGCTTTTATTGGCTATTACAGCCAAATTCTATTAGGAATTTTTCAGGATGTGCCAACAACATTAATGAACCAAATTCCACATATATTGTTTATTTTGTAAAAATAGAAAGTATATGGAAACTATGGCTGTCAGATGGGTCCAGAAATCTAATTTTAAAATTGTTTGTTTGTCATATTATTATTTAAAAAAAGGAAAGAAAATAAGAAGACACATAACTGCAGTGAATGCCAGATTTCTAAGTAAGTCTTATGTCTCCTAAATCCACCAGGGAGCAATCAGCATGAATGACCCCAAAAGCTCACAGTGTTTAAACCATTGATTCTCAGCCTGGGGGCCATGACTCACAACATGGTCATCAAAAAAGGTGGACAGGTCCATTCCGGCCTTCAGGAAAGACTTATCCATAAATTCCCCACACCACTGATATCCCGCTGTCATTTAAACCAATTGCATTGAAAGCATGAGAACACCAATTGTAGTGATATTCTGTAACTGGTGTGACTTACTGCAGTAGCTGTGTAGCAGCTTAGCCACACAGCTAAACTTGCAGCTCACTTTACTACCTTGTAAACATTATGTGATTGTTAGCTTACTTCAAAGCATCGACATTCGGAGCGCTGTCTTGTTAGAAGAGTCTCCCATCTGAAGCAGATCTTTCACACAAGAACGTATTTTGTCCATTAGTGTTCTTCAGTAAGTGAACATATCACCTGGTTTAGAACGCCTGAGCTGCTAAAAAACATTTGGCTGTTTGCAAAAATTTCTATAGGAGGCAAAACGAAATACAATTCAAATTGGAGCCAAAATATATTATGGTTTTGTTTATTTATGGTCAGCAGTAGCATGTTTTTCCCTCCATTTGGTAGTCAGCATTTGTCATTCCGTTCGTAACTAATTGGTCTGGAACATGCTAGGAGCCACAGTAGAGGTTTTAAACATTCAAATGAGCATTTTCTACACATCCGGTTCCAGACTTGCCTCCACTTAAGCACAGTTAACCTCAATTACTGGTTGAGATGGAACAGGTTAGGTTTTTTGTGTGGTTATTTTTTGGTAAGCCCCAATGTTTTATAGATCATAGAGTCATATCAAAAGAGAAAAGAGAAATAGAGTAGGTCAATCAGCATACATACTCTAATACAAAGCGTTATGCCGTCCTGACCAGTGCTGTAACAAACATGAGTCTCGTACATCACAGGTGCAGACAGCAAGTCTTACGCTTAGCCCTGCATCACCTGACACTTTAATAATAGACATGGAGAACCGAATGGTCTGTTGTAGTCATCTGGCAGGACGTCTGAAGGGTCAACAGTTTTGGCAATCATCACCCAAATCAGTGTTTTACAACAGTCCAACATTTAGAGGTTCATCAAAATGGCCAAAAACGCCAGAGGGGATGAAAAATGAAAAGGTTTTAGTTTCTATTGGGACTTTCTAGTGTGAGAAAGAGGCACCACATATTAAGATTTCAAATCCATAAATTCACTCAAATTCGGACTTATACTGTAGAGCTGTCTAGAGTGGATCACTGGACTGATTTCATATGAATGACCATACATGCAGTCTCAGTTGTCGATGAACATACATAAACTAAAATGAGAAAATGTGTCCATAGTACCATTCTGCATTTACACATGTTGGCAAATCTTTAAAGCTTTATTAAGTGCTGACAGGCTGACGTTAACTACTGCACACCTGTCAATCCCTCCAAGTGCGATGGACAGAAAGACTGTGGGGGGGGCTGCATTCTGTAATCCATTAAACGAGTGCTGTACACCTTCACTGTGTGGGGCATGTGATCTACTACGCACAATGAGGATTACATGACAAGCATTATTTCCGAAGTAGGAGCAGGCCAAGCTCAGTGAAGCACTGCATGAAGGCAGACTTTCCTGTTAACTTAAGGCTAAAGTCTAGAGGTCTGGCTTATACAGGATCCAGGTTCAACCAGAGTTAGCTCACTTTATGACAGTAGTTGACAACTTTCTCCGTTAACCCAGGTTTATGAATAATCCCCATGGGCATGCATATGAAACTGTGATGTTTATGATGACCAGCCAATCATGTGAACAGCTTACTTATTAGTAGTGATGCACCAGAATGATAATTCTTAGCCAAAACCTAACCTGAATTTCAGGAGACACTTTATAATGAAATAAACATATTAAAAATGATATTATGTAGACTACGGTATGTGCAACGAAATCTAGTGTCCTCACAGTGGTTGGTCATACAATACAATTTCATGAAGTGGGTTTGTTTTTGAGAAACATCTTTGCACATGCAAAATTACCTGGTTTGAATGTTTAGCCCAGGGGCCGGCAACCCAAATGTTAAGAAGAGCCATTTTATCCTTATAGCAAAAATCAAACCACCTTAGGAGCCACAATATTTTATGTCCATTTTACCATCTTGGCTGTAAAAATGTCTCAGTATGTGCTAATGTACCGTTATAGGCTAAAAATGTAATATAAACGAAAATGCAGACTTTGCTCTTTGCTCTGCTTTAAACTTTAGCTCAGCTATAATGGGTTTTTTCACATCTCTGGCAGGAAACTTTTCCAAAAGTGAAATAGTTTCATGTAAAATGTCTCTCAATGTGGCTGAGGTCAGTTTCTCATTTGCCAGGCTCTCGTTCAAATTTTCCCATTCCACCGTAAATGGTGCAGCAGGCGAACAAGAAGCCTACTTCAGCTTTGTGACTTTTTAGTGAGTTTCTTGCTACTAGCTAGGCGAGATTCTTGTCTGTGTTGCTGTGTGACCAGCAGTCTGTGCGCCAACCTTCAGAGTTAAAGGGTGAATTAGCAGTTCTACATTAACTCCAGTGTTTCAGACCATTTACTGTTAAAACTCAGTTTGAACGATGAGCAGATCTTTATTTTACTGCAAATGAGGATCATTTTATTTTTACCTACAAATCTAATTCTGCCGCAACAGGGCAGTAAAGAGCCGCATATGACTCCAGAGCCGTATACTGACGACCCCTGGTTTAGTCAGTGGAAATGCTTTGGAGGTGGGGTCTAAGCGGTGCACCTTTCATCTGGATAAAAGATGGTTCTTCAAGGTTTCTTTAGTAAATAAAATGGTTCTATACAGAACCATGAATACTTAAAGAACGCTTTGCATGATTAAATGGTTCTTTGCATCATGAAAGCGTTCTTCGGATGGATGGAGAATGTGCTGTAGATGGTTCTGTATAGAAGCTTTTTGAAAATGGTTCTATATAGCACCAAAAAGGGTTCTTCTATTGTTACAAGCTTGACATAGTCACAATAGCAACAACGCTTTTTGGTGCTATATATATAGAACCCTTTCCAAAAAGGTTCTATATAGATCCATATACATCACTTTCTGCATCAATCTGAAGAACCTTTCCACAATGCAAAGAACCTTTTAATCATGCACATGGTTCTTTGAGTGTTCATGGTTCTATATAGACCCATTTTCTTTACTTAAGAACCCTTGAAGAGCCATCTTTTATATGAGAGTAATTGCTTTGTCATGAGGTATAATTCCCAAAAAATTGATATTTTTCATCTGAATGACTAAAAATTCTGTAAAAAATTCTGATTTGAGAGAAAGGCCCTCGGATAACACAGGAATTTTGCTTAGTGAAATACTCCAGATAAATCGGTTGCTTCCTGGAGGCATAAACTCTGATTGTTTTCAATAATTTACTTCATTCCCATTTACATAGTCTACCATATACACTGCACAGTGCTGCAATTTTCAATGTAGACAAAAACTATGACGTAACATTATGATATCATATTATTTTTTTCCATCTAACATGATCTCCCAGTAACATATCCATATCAAGATATCTACTGCCTCACATGCATCTAGCCTAGTCACATAAAATCAAATATATGTGTTTCTGTACCTCTGTGTAAACTGAGATACTGGAATATATCTGTGCTTTTACGCTGAATCATCTGCCAGAACATGCAGCTCATCGCTATCCTTTACATCAGCACCCACAACTCATTGCTATCCTTTACATCAGCGTGTGACAGTTATGTAATGAGTCTATTAATGGCCTCTCATGTCCCTTTGCAAATGTTCAGAAGCTTGGATTTGCCACCTGCCAAAACAGCACCATAAGTAAAAAGAGCTGATTTACTACAAAATTTAAAATATATTATTTTATTCTTTGATGTATGTTTCATTCTTTTTTCTACGTCTCCTTTTTGTGTTGGTTCACAGTGTTGCAACACGGCACAGTCATTACATCCAAAATGTACTACTATCCAACATGTTTGGATCATGAAATTTTGGATTATGCCTACATTTTCTGACTGATAATCATGTCTCAATTTAGCAGCTAAGCTACTTTTTTCAGAACCTCATAAATTCAGCAACTTTTCAGTGAAATGGAGCCAAGAACACTGAGGCCTATCACATCATGCTCTGTATAAATTCAACACGAACAGCCGTTCTTAACAACTGCAAACTCTGCTAATTTGCTCAGGGCCTTCATTTCAACCAATCAGAAAAATCACCAGCCAATTGTAAGTACAACAAAACCCAGCACTGCTTCTCACACCACCACTCTTTAACCCCTTAAACTGCAGGCCTATTATTTAGCAACTACTATAATTTATTTGGTAACTACTACAAAATAATACATAGTAGCTACTGAGCAGTAAGTCTTAGACTGCATTTACATGTTGGCATAGAAAAAACATTGTTCCACACCCCAAAATTGGCAAGTTGATAGGTTTTCTGGTGTTTATGGCCCTGTTAATCACCTTTTTGTCCTAAAAATGTTTTAAGCACACATCAACATGCAAATAGTTTGTAGAAATTAACATACATGAACGTCTGGGCTTCAACTACGTCCACTCTTCTGGAAAAAATCAACATCCGGTTTATTTCACTGCTGGCAAAAGTTGGGATTTTTTTTTGACGGAACGTTTCTTGGAATTTTCTGTGACCATTAGAAACAATGAAACATCCGTCGTCCGTCTACTGCCAACATGTAAACACAGCAGTAAAGCAAAGGTTCAGCCAAAAATCTTCATATTACCCCAAATGGAGTTGATCAGCCACGACATGTTTGGTGTTGAAAGTTCACTACTTTAAGTTTCCACTACAGCTATGAGGCTAATGTAGCTAAGTAACGGAAACGTATAAGGGGAACAGTATAAACAAACCCTTTCGGATGAATAACTCAATAATAAGCCTACAGTTCAGGAGACTGTCATTCTAAAAATGCAGAACTAAAGCATGGGCCCACATACAGGCCCTCAGAGCTTGGTGGTTGATGGGAAAAAGGATCTACCTGTGTGTCTGAGGATGAGGAGGATCTGCCCTTCCTCCGGTACGAGAATAAGTCCCAGAGCTTGCGCCACAGGTAAGAAGCCATCAGGCAAACACTGCTCACTAGCCAAATGTCTCGGCCTTTTAGGAAGTTCTCCATGCTCGTCCACTGTTTCTTGCTGATCCCAGCGTAGTTCAGAGCTGAGGGCGGAAACTCTGCCAAGCTCATGGGCTCAGAGAGGAGGACTGCTGGTAGCACAGGGCAGTAATGTGAGTCCCCTCACTAAAAACATACAGGCCTCAGAACAATCCAAACAATTGCCCTCCGTCCTATCCAATGGAGACATACCCATTGCCTACAAGGGGCCAGAAGGACAAACCTACTCGTCCCTGTGATCTGTGATGAGCAGATGGCAGGTGTTGGAGTAAAGGGTGTTAGAATACACCTCACACTCCCTGGACTCTTCTCACTATGGTGCAGCCAAAGGAGGCAGTGGCAGGATCTTCTTGGCTAAGGCAACCAGTGCTACTGACATGCAGACTGACGGACAGCTAAATATGCTGTTCTCCAGCCAGTCTTCACCACCTTCCACTGCAACGTGTATTTATATTCTGAGCCACACAATCCTGACATCACTAAACATAAACATTGCAGTTTGTATTGGATGGTTGGTTTGGGCATGGCAGCCCAGGTTAATTCAGGAACTTCGGTTGAAATAAATAAACCTCACAAATAAACCAGGTGCAATGGAGTAAATGATGGATACTCATCATGACTCGACACATATAGTCTAGCTGTACATGGAAAGGAACATTGATTCAATTTCCCAGGAAAGGCACGTTGTGAACATATTCTCTAATAGAAGAACACAGTGAGGGAGGTGGATAGGGTGATGTGGGCCAGAGTTGCTTCCCAAAGGCACAGTGGAAGGCCACTGACCATCAGAGGCCTAGACCTTTTTCCCACATACAACTATAATGCTTTTTAAGTGGAACTAAGCCTAATGCCAGTTTCTATTCCACAGAGCATAGCTCAACACAAAAAGCAGGCATTGTATCGCCTCACCTGTTTGACAGAATTCATGGTTTTATATTGTTTTAATTCATCAAAGTTCTCTCACGGCAGTACCCAGCACGTGCAAATGCATCACACAACCACTGGGAATCCCTGTGGTGTCTACCAAAACTGCTAGGCTCTATAGGCTAATAAATACAAGCTAACATTAGTGTAACTCTTACTACACTACACTCTTACATTAGTGTAACATTAGTGTAACTCTTACTACACTACACTCTTACATTAGTGTAACATTAGTGTAACTCTTACTACACTACACTCTTACATTAGTGTAAAATTAGTGTAACTCTTACTACACTACACTCTTACATTAGTGTAACATTAGTGTAACTCTTACTACACTACACTCTTACATTAGTGTAAAATTAGTGTAACTTTTACTACACTACACTACACTCTTACATTAGTGTAACATTAGTGTAACTCTTACTACACTACACTCTTACATTAGTGTAACATTAGTGTAACTCTTACTACACTACACTGTTTTTATCCTTAAGAAGCCAAACTGAGGTATCAGCAGTTTCACCACTGTGATGAACCTGATGCTGTTAATGGTATGGCAACTATGTAATCAGGTGCAATATTAATTTAGAGATGAAGCTACAGTAATAATAAACCTTAACAATTAGCTTACCTTGGTTTTAATTATATAAACCATTAGCAAACATGATAGGTTTTAACCTTTTGGGATATTTTTTCCTTTTTATTGCTTTTAATTTTTAAAGTTTTGATGTTACTTTGATTAACTGTGTCAGCAAGTGTTACAGTTTCTCAAAATCGTTAATATTTTTGCCAGTAGACTTGAATGGAAGTGCATAATACCCAGCTAGCCAAGTAAGCTAATGTCACCTAACAGCCCACCATATAGAGGAACACTGAATATTTCTTATTGTTTCTTATTTTAGACTGATGGCTGCTTATATGGGGGCCAAATAAAAAAAAGGCATTTAATTGTTTTGTCTTTCATGTGTAATGTAGAGTTGACTTCTAGTGATCTGTTTTCTACTGTTAGCTACACAATGCTGGGATGCTTCATTAATAAGAAACTTCCCAATAATTTATTTTTTTACCGTAGTGGTAGGAGAAAGCAAACTGGCAACCAAAAGGCCACGGGTTCAAATCCCAGAACTGAAAAATGGCCAATTTTTCTGGTGGGTTGATCAATCATGCATAATTTAATTACATACTTTCATGTACGAAGTGAGGTAATAGGCCACATAACATGTAGCTGTTTAACAGACGTTTCCACTAAAGGAGTAAACTGTCTGTTCACTTTACAGAGAATGTCTCAGTACATTTTTGCCAGTTCATTTTCTATTTCTTTGCACATCGTTTACACTTTGCTGTTCTCTCTGTTGGCTACACTTTATTTTCAGAGTGCTGACTCCCTCAGACCTCATTCCAGCAAACCTGATAGCTTGGCACACCAGCCAGCAAGCCAGCAGCTCCTGAATGCCAGTTTGCATGTCTTTCATAAACTGGAGTTTAGCTAACTAATGACTTACCTGGGTTTAATGTCACTGGCATAGTGTAAACGGTCAGTGCTGTTAGATCTCTCAATTAAACGAAAGTGCTGAGAGTCTGTGCTATGATGTAGACTTCCAATCTCATCCTCTCTCTCACCGGCATTTGGCTCAAGACCTCTAACTGATACATTTTGAGACATATGTCAACTCCCCATTTGTTTACAGTGTGGTCAGAATTCAAGAGCAATGCCATACTTTATCATACCAAACTACAGCTAGAGTGCGAGCAGGTGACGTAAGTTACCTTATTGTGCTTAAACATAGTAGGACATGAAGATCCCCACAGTGCCCGAGACGTTCTGTGGTAATGCTAAGCATGTGAGGGATGGGTGCTGTCTTACTCTTAGCCATGAGCCAAGCAAAACACAGGACTACAGTGTACCAACATATACAAGCACGGCAGAACCAGGCAGTGTAGGACAGCGAGGACAAAGTAATGCAGGTTAACTGTAAAATGGATATTTTGTGTGGTTAACAGATTCAAGTAGAACCTTTTATTTATTCATTTTTGTGGTCATATGTTTGAACAGCCCTGGTCATAACATAAGTTAACCCCTTAAAAGGCCAGGGTCCACCAGTGGGCCCAAAGTTTTAATACACTTTTATAACCTAAGAATAGCTCAGTCAGTTTCCATTTAAGTCCCTGTAGTTACTGAATAATAAGCCTTAGTATGTAATAAGCCTGGGATTTTAACACATCCCCTACTAATAATGGCATTTTTTTGCAAATTTCACATTTTCATTTCTATTTCTTTGCTGAGTTTTAACACTTTGAGGGAAAATAAATAAATAAACACAAAATAGAAAACTTGCAGTAAAATTTCCACTGACCACTTGGGATGTTTTATATTTTCTCTAATACGTTAGTTTGAGCAAATCAACAGCAATGGTGCATTTAAATGTGCAGAAGTGTGTTCTATGTAGAGGATGTGTAACTTATTTTATCATCCACTTAGTGTGTGTGTACATATACGTACATGTGCATATATGCTGTTAGACATAAACCTTGTATCTCTATAATGGTAAACATTCTTGACCTTCAATGCATGCTAATATAAAAATATTTCTATTGGTCCTCTATTGGTTGTAAGAATCTGTAAGAATTTCTATATTGGTTCATTTATCAAGGCATTTTTTACACAATGTAAATGACAAGAAGAGTTTTTAAATAATGTCAGAAATAACAATAACAAAGAGGAAATGCAAGGTTTTGTTCCATCAGTGACTATATATACACACACACACACACACACACACACACACATATATATATATATGTAAAGGAAATCAGTCGTGACTCAAGTCAAGGTGGCAGCCAAGGTAGGAGAGACCTTGGTAGCACTGGTATGCGAAGGCTACTCCTCAGTGCTCTGTCACACAGAGTCAAGGCCACCTTATTAGGCTGCACTGACATGAGCAATGCGACAAACTTCACTCCACATTCAAATGATACTGCAAAATGGAACAGCCTCCACTGATGTAACTGCCGGGAAATGCACCTCTCCTCTGGAGCATCATTGGCTTTGAGACAGGTCTTATTTACTATCAGTGCACATGGTGTACTTGTGAACCTCCAAGTGGTGGGTTTGGAAACAACTGCCTCTAGTCATGCCATTTAAAGGGGAATTCCACCGATTTTTAAAGATGTAAACAAAGTCGTTCTGAGTGGAACGATGAGGAATGATCTGTTCTAGAGAAACTTACCAGCTCTGATTTCTTTACAGTGGTGCTGATAGAAACCAGGCATCACAACGTCTACAGTACAAATATAGTCATTTTATTTACTATTCAAAACCGCTAGTGAACCTACACGTCTTCTGAGTTTGTATATGTATTGTTGATGATGGAAACAGCAATAAAGTAGCAGTAAATCTGAAAAAAGTAGTCTTATTTGGGGACTATTTTGCCTTCCGATGCTCTGTATGTACTGTGCCATGAATGGATTTTCAAAATGCATTTTAAACCAAAACTTCGTAAAACGATGTTTCAGGCATCAGAATACTTGTTAGTAATCATTTCCGGTTGTAACTTTCTGTGAGGAAGCTTTTACATGTGTGGTTCCGGTCACCACTACGGTAAATAATTCTGACTTGGTAACTTGCTAAAAAAAACAGCACTGACCAACATGAATTCCATGCTGGCCTAAGCTGGTTTATGCTGGTCTAGTGCTAGTATATATGGTCACCCAGCCTGGTCATGCTGGCTGACCAGCATACCAGCATTCATTACACAACATATCGCTGCTGTTGGGGAAAAAAAAGCCTTGTATCTCCATTTTTGTCGTTTTTTTAGTTTTGACATAATTTGAAAATGCCTGTTTCCCTTTACGTTGTATGTAAATTTCATGATGAATGGAACAAAAGAAACAGTCCAAAATGACTTGGAAAAACGTTTGGTTCCATTGACTTACATTAAAAGTCTAGTAAGTTTTTTTCCTTCTCCTGTAAAGTCATCATTTTGGAGATACAAGGTTTTGTTCCGACAACAGCGATATGCTGGTTTTGTTGGTGACAGCCATGCTGGCCTAAGCTGTTATGTATGTATTTATTTATCTACCTATTTATTTATTTATTTATTTATTAATAGCGAGTAGGTTTCTTTAGACCGGAGTATTTCACATAGAACCACTCTGAATGACTTTGTTTATCTTAACCATTTAATTATGCAGAAATTTTGCAAAAGTGGTGGAATTCCCCTTTAAGACTGGCACTAGTCTGTGGAAGTCATCATATGTACGTATCAGC
Source organism: Colossoma macropomum (assembly GCF_904425465.1). Classification (NCBI taxonomy): domain Eukaryota; kingdom Metazoa; phylum Chordata; class Actinopteri; order Characiformes; family Serrasalmidae; genus Colossoma; species Colossoma macropomum. The sequence goes on from NW_023494805.1 coordinate 8,816,836, forward strand.
TGCTAATCTATGATGAGCATGTAGTGTATTCGAAATGAATTTGAAACAAAACTGATCCTAGAGCTACAGCACCACCTCGTGGACAAAAGCAGTCACATACTGATATGGTCATACACTAGATGTCCACTAGATGGCAGCAATGTACCATGAATTAGCAGTAATGTGTGGCCTAATTTACTAGAGGCCTCAAACTGGACAAAACCTGCAGACTTTTAATGTGGCACGACATATTTTAATGTTATGCGAGTTTTCAGTGTTTGTAAGCCATGAAGACTACAACACTTATTAAGTAGCATAGAAATGAATCTCTACTTTAGCAGGGGTGTAGCTAGAACTTTTAGAACCACGTGGCCAGGTAAGACCCAGAGATTTACTGGGAAAATATATATATATATATATATATATATATATATTTCATCATTTCCATCATTTCCACATGAATAAAATAGTACATCAAGTTAAAAAATTAATGAAATCACTTTTTTCAGTACATAACATTGAAAAAATATTTAATGTTCACAGACTATAGAAATGATTAATTTAGGCTGCCCTCCTTACAGGTTATACATGGGCTTAATGGTCAGAAAGCTAGCCAGACAGCACTGTACACATATTAAACTACAAAAAGAAATTAGTTAGCAATGAAAAATGATTATAGCTGGCTAATGTTTGGTAGTTAACCCATCTTACTATCGCATTGCCCAGTGTTTCTCAACCCTGGCCTGCTGCCCTGCATATTTTAGTGCCTCTCTTGCTTTAACACACCCTGTTTGACTCAATAATGGGCTGTTAATGAGCTGATTAGTTGGATCAGGTGTGTTGAGAGCAGGGAAAATGCTAAGAAGTGCAGGGTAGTGGGCCTCCAGGACCTGGGTTGAGAAACACTGGCATAGCCTACTTTATAATGCAGCTCACAGAGCAGCACGGCTGCACATTCATTTGCCTATTTTATTAAATGCAGCATCACCAGACTCTTATAACTGATCGATAACTACATTGATGGTAGATTTCCACCATAATCATAACTGATGCGTTATTGATGACGGCTCAAACACATGCCTCGGCTAATCTTGGGATTTTGGAGTGCGTCTGTGTGTCTGTCTTCCACCATGGGTTAGCAGAAAGGACTTGCTTTCATGCATCCCTAATTAACAGGAATCAGCTCTTTCTTTTCAGCCTAACCGTTTAACCAACCTCTTCGAAATCTCCATTCAGCTCAATGTGCTTGAGCTCCCAGAAGCAGCGCATGGTCTCCACTCTCTCCAGGTGGCGGAAGAAGGCCAGCCTGCCCAGGTTAATGCTGTCTGACCTCTGGCACACTACCTTCAGCCTGGCCTGCTTGAGTGGGGGGGACGAGTCCACCCGTGGGGTCCCTGCAGAACCAGGTCTCTCATGGCCAGGCTTCTTATCAGAGCTAGAGCAACAAAGGCAGAATAAACTTTACTTAGATTATTAGGTTAAACCAGGGACTTGAAATCAAGTAGCCCCATGCAGGATAACCATAATGAGACACACTTCCAGGACTGCCATTTTGGGCCCTCATACCTGAATCCCTGCAGAGTGAAAATAACAGGCCATGTGTTTGAGCAAACATTTGCATTGCTTTGGGATGATATACCTGCAGATTTATAACTCATTTATATCTTGTCAGCTTTGGTCATTTAAAGAGATTCCTAGGAATTTTATTCCCTTATTTAATATACTTACTTATCATGTATGCTCTTATACGCTTATTTATTATTGCGTCATTGTGTATTGTGTATCGTGTCTGTTGATTGTATGCATACAGTTGGCCTTAAATGTAAGAATAAAAGTAATTTTTCAGTTTTCTGAAATAATCAGTTCACTGAATTAATTTTATTTGTTATTCAATAATTTGAATACTTAATTTACCTTTATGCTAAAATATTGCATTGCAAAAGTGGTATATAAATAAATATTAATTTGTCTTCCTTTTCTTCTTCTTATTTTATTTAATATGATAGTCTTATATTTATTATTATTATTATTATTAATCCATTTTTATTTTATTTAATGAGCAATGACGTATTTTCTTTTTCATGTTTTATGTTGCTTTCAATCCTTCATGAAACTCTATATTGTATCGTGTAACAATGTACAATAAATAAAACTGCATGCGCAATCATTAACCCGCAGTGTACGCGGAGTCACCTCCAGCCTACATTTCCCACAATTCCCTTCGAGTTCGCGACCTCTGAACGATGTGATTCCACATGTGTCTGTTTACATTTTGTGGGCGAATGTTCAGAGAAACTGCGACAAAAGTGGTATTTATATGACGAAAAACTGTTATTTTATTTAAAAAATTAAAAATAAGTAAATAAACAAACCGAATCCTATGCTAAGCTAATCTGAGCTGACGCCTGGCTGACTGTTATCCGCGCCGGACTGAGCGGAGACATGGCGGGAAAGAAGGAGACGGAAAGTGTGAAGTGTCCGGTGTGTTCGGGGGACTTTGAGCCCAGCAGGATTAACTCACACCTGGATGAGTGTCTGCTGGACCACCAGACCCCGAGCGGCGAGGAGAGGAGCAGCGAAAAAACGCCGCCGGCCAAGAAACCTCGAGTGAGTGATGAGGCTGGAGGCTCAGGAGGGAAAGGAGGAGTGAAGACTGAGAGACCCGCTGGCGTGTTTTCACTCTTTCACACCAAAACTAAAGAAGCTAAAGCGACTGAGGGTGAAAATGAGCCGAATACGACCACCACTACCACCACCTCCTCCTCCTCCTCCACCTCCACCTCCACCTCCTCCTCCAACTGTAATCCAGCCATGAGGTGGGAGTCCTTGCTGAACATAGACAAACCGCTGGCTGAGAAGCTCAGGCCGACCACCCTGGAGGAGTACTTTGGGCAGAACAAAGTGGTGGGAGAGCAGACTCTGCTGAGGTCTCTGCTGCAGTCCCAGGAGATCCCATCTCTGATCTTCTGGGGACCTCCAGGATGTGGCAAGGTCTGGTCCTGAGGTGTTAAAACTATGGGACAGGGTCTATGGAGCTGATTCTCCTCCTCATTAAAGGGGGGATTTTTCATATTTTTCCAATTTTCAGTTAGTGAGATGTAAACAAAGTCATCCAGAGTGGTTTGATATGAAATGGTTTATTATTATTATTATTATTATTATTATTATTATTACTACAGGAACTGGAGGGGTCCTGATGTCTACAACACAAATACAGCCATTGTATTTACTGTCCCCAATGAAAAAATATATGTATTTTTACCCTTCATTGGAGACTATATTGCTTTACAGTACCCTCATCAGGCAACATATTTGTAACCATTTCATGTAATAACTTAATGTGATTTTAGAGGTATTAAATGCCTGTTTCCCATCACCACCACTGTTATTATTCTTCTTCTTCTTATTATTATTATTATTATTATTATTACAGTGGTGCTGATAGGAACCAGGGGTTGTGATGTCTACACCACCAATACAGCCATTTTATTTACTGTCCAAAACCACCAGTGAACCTATATTATCTGTGTTTTCATATGTAATGTTAATATTGGCAAAATAGTGGTAAATCTTACAAAAATATACACTTTCAATGGAGACTGTATCGCCTTACAGGACCTTCATCAAGCAGGAAATTTGTAACCATTTCATATAACAACATAACGTGATTTTAGGGGCATTAAATTCTTCAGACGTCTGGTTCCCATTACCACCACTGTGAACACCTCTGTCTCTTTCATAACATAATGAACCACTCTGACTGACTTTTGTTTACAATTTAACCATCTAATTATGCCTAAACTTATAGAAATTGGTTAATTCCCCCTTAATATGTCATTCTTATAAATTTCTCAAATCTCTAAAGGTCTGTGTACCATGAGACTTATGTGGGTTTGTAAATATATAGGCCTATATTAGTGCATTATATCTGAACAGGTATTATATAGCATATAAATATATGCGTACACCCGACTGCAGGACTGACAGATCGTAATGATTTAACTTTCTGGCTCATAAATCTTTGAGAAAGATGATATATCCATGAGCCAGTAATTCATACACAGGCTCATGCACAGTTCACCGTATAGACTGTATATATGTGCAGATGCAGCCTGTTAGAGGAGAGCTCACATCTAATTTCTACATCCGTGTGGTATCCATGCACAAAGGGTCATATACCATCCATTAGAGGACATTTTTAACACGTGACAAAATGCTTATAATTTTAAATAAAACTTTTCACTCAAGAAACTTTAAGTATATATCCAGAATAAGTAGATCCATACATAGGGACATGTGCAAACCATTATATAAGTGCATAGGTTTATATTTAATGCATTATATAAAATTTTAGCTGTTATATTCTTAAAAAAATGTTTAGTGTTTTCACCTTTCTGTGTATCATAAAAGCCAGTATATACAGTCCACAAGTTCGGGCACCTCTGGTCATACTACATGTTTTGTTGATCTTCTAAGTGAAAAAGAAAGTTATTTAAATGCATGTTTACAGTTTATTTACTGAATTTAACATATTGGGAAAAAAAAAATAAAGCATAAAATGTGATATGTGCAAAAGAAATAGCATCTTTTATTTTTTCTAATATGTTTAAATAAAAAAATTGCACTAAAATTTGCAGAAAATGTCATATTTAAGTTTTTTTTTTTCTCTGTAGAAGACGTGTTACCGTATTTTCACTTAGAAAGTCAATATGTAATTTGACTGGGAGTGTTCAAACGTCTGCATACGACTATATGTATGTGTTGGTTTTTGTGACACTACAAAAACAGTCCATTAGAAATAGGCAGTTTGCAGCTTTGGAAGTGAATTTACATTTTGAAACTCAGTGTTTACAAAATCCCTCTAACTCTTTTATATAAACTTGAAAAAAGTGAGGAAAATTATTTTTCGTGATGTTGGTCCTTTAAAGTGTTTACAGCAGAGGTGCCACAGATCTGTGTGTGTATGCAGCAGTAGCAAGATGCTTGTTTCCCCTGACTGGCGTCCAGTTAAGGACTGGCACAGATGTATCTCAGGCAGCCGGCGCTGACAGTCTGCAGCATGAACCCTCTTCATCTGCTGTGGAATGTGTAACCCATCCTGGCAGCGCACTGGCTTGTCAAAGCGAGGGAGCTTTTGAAAGGCCTTGGCGTTCTTCATCTGCCTGCGTGCTGTAAATAGGCTGGCCGCTGCATTTTGACCTGGTTATAACCTTTTTATTGCGCTTTGTCTCCCAGCAGGCACGGCAGAACGTGAGGGTTTATAAGGCCACGTTTTATGATAACAGTCTTGCGCATGGCTGTAGTGATGAATGAGGGGCCTTCGCTGATACTGGTTAAATATGTTCTCGATGGGTGACCATGAGTACAGGATGTTTAGAATAGCATGCTGTTCAGCAAAAGAGCCAAGATTGCAACCCAAAGTGCTTACATGCTTGTGCTGACCTTGCATGCAAGATCCTAAAAGGCGTATTTTAAATGGATTTACCTTAAGTGCTCTTTCTGCTCGCTCACATGGCAAGTGAAGTAGTGTTAGTAGGTTGCCAGGTCAGCAAAAAATCACTAAAGATTTTTGACCAGTGTCTGGTTGTCCAGGTATGGATGGGGATAATAATAATAATAATGATAATAATAATTATATTATTATTATTATTATTATTATAAATAATAATAATAATAATGACATTGTTTTTAGAGTATGTTTTCATTTAGCAGCTATAAGTTCCTTATACTGATGTTTTCATGATTATCATAGAGTTCTATAGTTTTGAGTCACTTTCCATATTAATAATTTTGTTATTGTGTAAACAGTAACAACATATACAGACTGAAATATTACACAATGTTCAGCAAAATGTGTTTTTAGATGGTTTTAATCAATATTTCTGGAAGTCTGTGAGTAAATAATGTACTGTAAATATCTATTTACGTTAATTATTTGCCAAGTTATCAGACATTTAAAATTTGATGAATTATGGATATGAATTTTGTTACACCTTCTCAGTGTTTTACAGCTTTCTCAGTCATTTTAGAGTAATCTACATCTGTATTTATGATTCTGGACACATTTAAAAATGTCTTCATTGTTATTTGCAGCTTGCTAGAGTCCTACTTATAATCTAAAAGCTGTGAAGTTTAATGGGATGAGTGTGTTAGAAGTTTTACAAATATATTTCTCTTAAATCAGGTTTTACATTGTTGTAAATATTGATCCCAAACTTATGAATAGTGTATTTAAAAAATGTCACAGTGGACGTCAATAGCTCTATTGCTGCAGTCTCTGCAGAGCACACGCCAGGACAACTCAGGTTTATGTAGCTGTATTTTGAACAGTAAACAGGGTGATAATGTAATTTGTTTAAATTGTCATAGATTTTTTAAAGTTATTGAAAAGTACAAGAGCTGTCAGTATAATACTGATGGTGAAATTGCTTTAGTTAGATGCGCCAATATGGGAATTATGGGCCGATGACTAAATCCAATATTTTTCGTGTACGTTTTTTCTAAGTACATGTTTTTTGTGATTGCCGATACAGATGCAGGTGATTTTTGTTGAGCTCCATTCTCCCTGCCCCCTCCTCCCCCCCTGAAAATCAGCACATCCACTTTTTCAGGCTTGAGGTTTTTATACTATATACTGAATGTAGTGTGCCACACTGCCAGTTCACGAGCTCTGTGGTATTAGATTCAGTTTACCTTATTTACATTTAAGACAATGTTAAATAATGAAATTTTAATATAATTAAAAATAGCACTCTTTCAAATTGCAGTTGATTTTGATGTAAAAATCATTGATCTTTCAGCTCTAATTTTTGTTATATTTTGTCTAATATTTTGTAATATTTTAGATCACTAATATTTCAGGAAAATTTTTATACCATCCCATCCATGAACTTGTAGACTAGTGTTGTTAGTCTACTAGTTAATCGTTGGACGTGCCAGTATTTGAATGCTAAAATCACTGATTGGGTATTTATCATGGTTCATCACAGGAAATCAGAGAAATTATACAGACCAACAATCCAATGAAATGTTACTTTAATGTTGTAACAGGACTGTAAAGTCTTCCGATTTTGGTGTATTCGTGAGTAAGCATGTATATTACACTGTGCCACTCCGACACACGGGTGCCTAAACTTGAGTTGCCGCGAATGCCTCGGTAGGGACGTGCCAAAAGAAGGCAGATGTGCCGCAGCTTTGTTGCTAACTACTGATGTTAACTAGCTCCAGAAACCGTGGAAATATATTTCTCTGACAAACTGACATGTTGGTACATCATCCATCGAGGAGAATATGCCTTGTGTAAGATGGCAAGTCCTCATCAGCATCCAGTGTTGTACCAGTTAGCTCATCTGAAGAGGCAACCTCAGTTAGTCATCCAGCATGAAACCTGCCAAAGTCACTCTGCTTTTATATTATAATATTTTCAAATCTGTTCCTTTGCTTGCTGCAACATTTTTGTACTACTATTTTTTAGCATCTTAACACCAGTGCTATCACCTAAAGACAAAGCCTCCAGAAGTGCATTAAGTTCTATCTAAGAGCTCTTTTTATTTTTCTTTAGTCCATTTTTCCTTTCCCGTAGTTAACCAGGTATCTGCTAACCAGATTACTCTTGTGGATGATCGAATACCAAAAGTAGTATAGGGAATGGGTGCATATCTGCTGTGACGTGCTTTAACACTCCTGTGTTAGTAGTGGGGTGGACGATATGGCTAAAATATCATGTGGCAATATTTAAAGACTACTGACTAAAAGCCTAATGAGACTTAAAGCCTAATGTGGCACAATATTTGATATGTATCACAATAATTTGACACATTTACAATGCACTTCTTCTGCCATATTTAAAAACAGCCATTAAAAAAAAAACTTTTGTAATGAAATAAGCGCTTGGTCAATGTTCTTTAAGTACTGACAGTATCTATAATATGCTCAAAAACTATATTGTTTATCACAATAATGAAAATATTTCATCATATTTCCCATATTTAATTAGTAGCACAGTCAGTTATGATTAAACTAAAGGCAGAAAGCACAAGATTGGGAGCGCCAAGTCACCCAGCTGTGGTGGTCCCTTGGTGTGTGTACATAGACTGGTTTCAGATTATATCCTTGCTCTTTATGAGGCTCAGGTAATTGAGTTGTGCAGACTCTTACATTTAGATGACATATTAACCAGATTAAGAATACACAAGAAGTTCTTCCTGCCTTTCAGTTTAAGCAGTACACTTAAGTACATCGTTAAGTTAATCCTAGCTGTAAGGACATATTGTTGATTCTGTGCACTCGTCTCTCTGCCAGTCCCGCAGGTCTGATTACATCCTTCATTAATGTCTCATCATCCTTTAAGATTAGAAATACATTCTGCTTTTTGATGATTGACCATTTAGTGAGAAACAGCCGTTTCCTTTATTGACTTATTTAGGTCTGTGTGCAAGATTTTATTGATTTCTTTTAATTTATTTGAATCCTTTAAGCTAGCCTGACTCATTTGTTTGTTTATTGTTTTTGCTTTGCTTACAGACCACCCTGGCCCATATCATTGCCAGCTCCAGTAAAAAGAAGGGAACAGCACGCTTTGTGACTCTCTCTGCTACCAGTGCTTCAACTAACGATGTGCGAGAGGTCATTAAACAGGCCCAGAACGAGCTCCGCCTCTGCAAGAGGAGAACGATCCTGTTTATTGATGAGATACACCGGTTTAATAAATCCCAGCAGGTCAGTCAGAACTCAATGTTCATTTTACAAACACATGCATGTTTATATTTGATTTCATAATCTCAATCAAGACTCAGATATTCAAACCACCTTTAGGCCAAAAGATTCAACGATTGAAGTTACAGCTTTTATCCATTTGTTTTTAACCTTCTAATGTCCTCACCAAGAAAAAAGCAATGGATTTTTTTGTATTTTTTATTTGTTTGGGGCAATAATAAAAACAAATGTTTTTTGTTTTCGTTTTTTTTTTTGTTTTTTTTTTAATATTCACGGTCAGACTCAAAATGTGCTCTACCGAAAGGTTGAGCAGAACATTAAAGGGTGAATGTATCACAGAGTGTTTTGCAATAACAATATATAGCAGTATATTTTGTCCATTCTGTGCAGCCTTCACCAGAGTGTGTGCTAGACACCCTTTCATTGCGAGGATAATAATTAGTTTCAATTGGGGATATTTTTGATGCTTTTTCCATACATCATAATACTTACCATAAAAATATGAAATATCACTGATTTTTTTTATTGTTATTATTATTATTATTCAGCCCTACTGTCAAATCAGTATTTAGCCAAAACCTGCTCTTGACACCAAGAAATACACTATAATCAATATTAGGCCACCAAACCTTTCATGTTGAGCGTAACAACTGGAAAAGTTCTGGTACAGTACACAAAGTTTGTGTAGAAAGTTTATTTTTGTATAGCTGGAAGTGAACACAAAACAGTGTAATAGGGATGTGCATGAGTTCTCAGGTGTCTCGTTAACTGTTCTTGTTGGCAGTATTTGAATACTGAAAATCAAGTAATCAAGTAAAATCAAGCTTCTTAAGAAGTATTGCTAATTTTGGATCAGATTCATGTCTTATTTTCAGTGATATCACTGACAAGAACAGATTCTAGATCAGCGCTTCTTATCTGAGAGGGTCAATGATTCGCCGGTCAACTGAAATGTTAGCTCATCTGAAAGGGCTTACTTAAGCCCACAATGTGCTAATATCTACCAAAGTTCTCCTCAGTTCTAACTTTAATTCTAACTTAATTTGACCACATTTGTAAGACATAAATGTTCCTCCCTAATGCAAATCCAGATAGACTTGGTTCCAGTTTGTACATTTAATAAATGTTTATATTTTGACATCAGCAGATATGTACATGAAAAATATTGACATCGGCATCAGCCCACAGTTCCCATATCGGCGCATCCACACATTTATTAACTCTTGCGAGTACTTGAATAGCAAAGCTTGTGAGAATGCACATCCCTAACTTCAAAGCTTATTGAGATTGCATCTACTTTAGATCAAAAGCCTGTCTAACTGCATCACGTGCTTATAACGATAGATGATGCTTATAGCGCTCAAGGTAGATGAGGATTAATAAGCCACAGGACTGTCGTTATCGTAAGTGATATATTGGACACTTGCTTTTAACCTGAGATGGAAGGTATTGCATGGCATTTAAATAGGAACTGGCATGCAGTGAGCGACTCCCAAGGGAGGCCAGCGGGCACGGTGCATGTGCCAGGTACTCAGTACAGCCTGTCTCCAGCAGGCTGCTCAAAATATACCCAGAGCTTTGGGTGCCTTCAACAGGGGGATACCCTTCCTCGCCTGTTCTGTTTGGTTTGGATTCAAAGCCTCTGAACTCTGAAGATAGAGGACAATGGAGAGCTTATATCCTCTGTATTATTGTTAGAACAGAGGAAGCCCTGCTGTAGTGTATAACTCCAAAATAGCTCCATTAAGACACCAAAGCCACATTGTCAATCAATAGGTAGTCAGTGTAGGAGTCAGTGTTACTAAAGTAAACAGGAGTGAAATAACAGCAGCAAGGTCTGCGAGTAGGTCCAGGCTAGTGTCAGAGTAAGCATGGGGTTCATGTAAGTGCAAGCATTGTGGATATTCCGCTATCAAAGGGCAAGATGCATGTTAAACCTTCAGTATTCATCAGAGAGGCATGGTCAAAATGGTTGTGTGCAGAAATATCGAATGAGCGATATTTAATATTTTCAAAGTGACACCCGACTTAGAGGGGCTTAACGACTTAACCTGCAGATAGCAAAAGAAAAAGATAATGGCCGAAAATAAAGTCTGAAGCATTTTCTTTAAATGAAGGATGAAGTAACGACATACAACATATGCAGGTCTGACTTAGCTTAGTAAATAATGTTACCTTTAACCACCAGAAAAGAAAACATGCTGAGGTCAGTAAACAGTATCTTTACCTCCATGGTGGCGCTTCAACAAGCTGAACTTTGCCCTGAGGGTGCGCAGTCTGTGATTTGTAAGTAATTTGTCAGAATGAGCTACTATTGGCCTTATAAACATTGCTAAAGTTTATTATGTAACATCAGTAGAAACTGGTTAATTAGCTTAAAACACAACTCATTGTGTAAACATAGTTTTTATGTGAAAAAAAGCATCATCTGCTTGTCCTGGAAACCTGTTCACACTGAGCTTGATTTAAGCAAAGCATTTTTTCTGTGCTGGTAATTCATTTCTTTGTGAAGAGACACATTTATAGGCCACATTTACACCAATTAATTGATTATCAGTCAATTAATTCACATGAATATTGAAAATCAGAACATTTGTTTTTTTGCAGCCTTACAATGTGAACCATGTATACACATATGGCGTTGACTTTGTTGCCTGTTGCTACTTAAAAGTACTACAAAGTAGGAAAGGACCTACTAACCACTCTTCCATAGCGTGCATGGTGCTTTTTTGCCATCTAGTTAGCTCAACAAACCCAGCACCACCAACACATAAAGTAAAGCATGAGATCTTCCAATAAGTTCATTAACTTTTTATTGAGTTTAATATGTGTCTGTGATCATTTTATATGAGTATTTAATGTACTTTACAGTTGCCAGTGCAATGATGATTCTCGTTTTCCACTAGCGCACCTATGGGATTTGCAACGGTAGCACCTAAACTAATGGTGGTGTATATTCATTTTCCCACACCGGGAAATACTTTAATATTACTTATGGCAGCTCTATTATTAACATAAACATTTGAATAGGGTAAAAATTCAAATAACCAATAAATATAAAATAAATGTATAGTATATTTTAGATTTCAGTAGTTTGTTAAACAGTCATGCTTCTTAAACTCACATACACAACATAAACACGTAGTCTGAAATAATACAAACATTGCATTGCTTAAACATCCAAGTTTGAAAACAAGCAGCAACACTTTACACCTCACACCTGCTCTCCTCCTGCCTCCCAGCTCTAGTGTCATAACTAAGCTGTGCAACAACATGATTATAGTCATCATTTTTCTTCATTCTAAGTTAGTTCAAAATGAGAATACTGAATAGTTCACCCAGGACTGTGAATCAAATCGAATCAGGGAGCTGATTGTACTGTTAAACCCCTAATGTATACTGTCATTTTAGGGCTTGTGCAGGACCCATTTGGTATATTTTTACTGCTACAAGGTCCATGTTATTAGGACATTCTGTATTTTTCGTGAAAATTTATGCTTGTTTCTCTGAACTCTTGGTCTGAGTTGTGTGCACTGGTTGACCACATATTTTATATCAGTGCTTTCATTTATCCTGAAAAGTTCTAGCTTTGAGTAAAAAGAACAAATAGTGTGTGAAAATAAACATAAACAAAACGCAGTCGGTGCACCTGTGCTTGACCAGTTTAAACTTGGTTTAATTTGGTTGAACAGGCTGAATTTACCTGGTCTGCACATTGAGACTACACTACACACTGTACTGTCTGTTTGTGCTATTTGTATAAGGATAATGCAATTACTATATTTTATTTTTTAATTCACTTGAGCATGATTCTCATACCATTCCTTACAAAAGAACACATTTGATATTTGTGTATATGTATGTGTGTCTCTCTCTCTCTCTCTCTCTATATATATATATAGAGAGAGAGAGATAGATAGATAGATAGATAGATACACACACATACATATACATGTGTGTATGTCTAGATAGATAGACAGATATGCATAGATAGATAAGCTATATATAAGCTATCACCAGTAAACTTCAAATCCAAGTTTGACTTCTTCACTGAAGAAGTTAGCTAGTTCATTCTTTTGTGATGTTATCATACTGTAGAAGTCAAAATCAAAATAAATGATCTCATATGATATGCAGAGGCCATACATTACCTAAAAGTGATTTGAAGCTATTAGAGCAAAGTAACAAAACAAAGCTTACAGCCCTAAACACTGTATTCAAGGCATACCGAAGCATCGGGTCCAGCGTTAAAATAAGGTGATTTCCATAATTGAAGCATTTTTTTTGTGTGTGTGATTCATTGTTCTAAACCTACTTATGATGAATTCATTAATATTTTAGAATATAATTAGAGATTTAGTATTAATTGTATGTATTTAGAGTACAGCTCTTGTATTGTTTCTTATGGCAGCACTGATTTAGAGCTACAGTACTCATGGGCTGATTTGGATTCTATCCCTTGCATTATGTCAGTACTAATTTAAATGTGGCTGCAGTATTGATTGAATATTGTAGACTGTAGACTATTATTTGTTTCAAAGAAATCTGTCCATGTGTAACCATCAAACAGTTCAAACTATCCAAGCATCCACTGGACCACTCACCCTTGATATTTGGCCACCTTTGGGATCTTTTTCTCTGTGCCTCCCATGTCTCTTCCTTTTCTGATCTCGTCACTTGCTGTGCTGCCTCCCCAGGACACGTTTCTGCCTCACGTGGAGTGCGGGACGATCACACTAATTGGGGCCACCACGGAGAACCCCTCGTTTCAGGTGAACAGCGCCCTGCTGAGCCGCTGCAGAGTGCTGGTACTGGAGAAGCTGTCTGTAGCTGCGATGGGCTCGATCCTGCGCCGGGCCGTGGATTCGCTCGGGCTGCGTGTGCTGCTAGATGATGCTGTGGAACAAAAGCGCCTAACTTCTGCAGATCGATGCTCAGAGTAAGTGTGTGCGAGTGTTTTGCATGTGCCCTCTTGGCCTGGAATGCGCCCTTGTTATCACAGAGCGTGTGGAATTCAAGCCAGCCCGCAAGGCACCCGGAAACCAGCCTGTGACCTCTGATTGGTTAAAAAGGGGACTCTGGCTGTGCCCATAAGCCCTCCCATCTTGCCTCATTTTGGTAATTTATTAGCTTGGTGGGTTTTGGGTTGGCTGTGGGGCGGCAAGTTTTCTTCCAAGCTCCTCCCTGTTTCTCCAGACTGTTGGCTGAGAGTGAACGTGCTGGGTGAGAGGGACAGCTGTTAGCTGCTGGCGCGTACAAGCAAGTCTCAGGTTTTAGGGTCTGCCGGTTCCATGGCACCCCCCATGGTAAACACAATGCTGTTTGGAGCTGGTGTTGAGTGACCCAGAGCTGAGCCTGGAGCTTATGGGTTTATGAGAACGGCTCCCAGAGCCACACATCAAGTCCCCACGGAATCATATAGATGTTCTCTTACATATACATTGCTATGTTGATACAGCTTTATTTATGTAACACATGCAGTAAAACAAAATCCTTGCTGGTCAAGAGACCTACAGTAGGGGTCACCAGTTGCTACAGTGGTTGATTCATTAATAATAAAAGAAAAAAAAAAAACACCTAGGGGAGGGTTGGTAATTAATAAACTAAGTAAGGGTGTTCATCTGTTTCTCTGCTGCTACTTCTCTGGTTACAGATACAGTTTAATCTGAGACTGTTGACCTGTCAGTAGAGGCTTTAATCTGTCACCAGAATACTGATAATATATTGTAAAATCAATAACAGATTTGGTCAAAGTACATCAATATTGGTTCAATATAAGCTATGGATGGACATTTCAGCCTGATATTTGAATCTGTAAGACAATACAGATTCAAAAACTACCCTTTCCCCAAATAAAAACGAAATAAATTAAAATAAAAAAAGAACTTCTAAGGCTGAAGGATGTTTCACTCCAGACGCATCAGGCTGATGCCACTTAGCATCATATGCTATACAGTGCTATTAAATCCCAACCAAGACTACAAATTCTTAGTAGGTGACGTAGCTTGAAATTTACAAGAAGAAAGGCAATCAATCTAAAGCCTTTAAGATAAACAGACAAATAAAAAACACCTGTTTTCACCTCAGCTAACATAGCTGGCCTTTTCACATCGTAGTGCTTAGCTGGAAAACAGCAAGTTAATGAAGGGTTAGTAGCTGATACCAAACATTAAAAATACACTAAATCATTGTTGAAAGTTTTATTCATTAGATCTATATGAATGTACAATGAGCCTAAGCATTCAGTGCTGCTCTGCAATTCTTCCTATGTGCTATAGCTGAACTTTGTACTGTTTGCTGAGTGCAGATATGCATTCTAAATAAATTTGATATATGAACATTTGCAATAATTAATGAACAGATGTTTGGTTAACCAGAGAAGTATGTCCAAAAAGTAAGTCTAAAAAAAATACTTGAGTTAATTACAAGAAGTGGATGTAAGGTTGGAGCTGGAGGCTCACTATTTTAGGTAATCCGCTGGTATTAAGAGGCTAAACAATCAGTAGGACAAACATTGTGCAGCAAGGAAGGAAATCAGTAGTTTTCCTGTTGAATTAGAGAGGCTTATGCAGCATGAGGAGAATGAAGCTGCCTCTTCAGATATGAGCTAAAACTACAGCAACATGGTACAACACTGGATGCTGATGAGGACTCGTCGTTTTACGTGAGGCATTTTCTCCTCAGTGGACGACGTGCCAACATGATAGTTTGTCAGAGAAATATATTTCTACTGTTTCTGGACCTGGCTAACATCAGCCAGAGCAGTTAGTCTAGTTAGCGGTAAAGCAGCAACATCTGGCTTCTCAGTCGCATCCTTCATTAACACATCCTTGGCGACGCCCTCACATTCAGGCACTTGTGTTTTGGAGAGGCACAGTGTAATATACATTCTTAAAATACACTGATCAGGCATAACATTTTGTTTCTACGCTTAGTGTCCATTTTATCAGCTCCACTTACTCTATAGGAGCACTTTGTAGTTCTACAACTACAGACTGTAGTCCATCTGTTTCTCTGCATACTTTGTTGGCCCCCTTTTACCCTGTTCTTCAGTGGTTAGGACCCCCCACAGGATCACCACAGAGCAGGTACTGTTTGGGTGGTGGATCATTCTCAGCACTGCGGTAACACTGACGTGGTGCTGCTGGAGTCTTTAAACACTGTGTCCACTCACTGTCCACTCTATTAGACACTCCTACCTTGTCAGTCCACCTTGTAGATGTAAAGTCAGAGACGATAGCTCATCTGCTGCTGCACAGTTTGTGTTGGTCATCCTCTAGTCCTTCATCAGTGGTCACAGGATGCTGTTGGCTGGATATTTTTGGTTGGTGGACTATTCTCAGTCCAGCAGTGACACTGAGGTGTTTAAAAACTCCAGCAGCACTGCTGTGTCTGATCCACTCAGACCAGCACAACACACACTAACACACCACCACCACATCAGTGTTACTGCAGTGCTGAGAATGATCCACCACCCAAATAGTACCTGCTCTGTAAGGGTCCATGGGGGTCCTAACCACTGAAGAACAGGGTAAAACGGGGCTAACAAAGTATGCAGAGAAACAGATGGACTACAGTCTGTAACTGTAGAACTACAAAGTGCTCCTATATAGTAAGTATAGCTGATAAAATGGACAATGAAACAGGGAGGTGGTCATAATGTGATGCCTGATCAGTGTACATACTTGAAAATCTTGATCCATCCCTCTTATAAACAGAATCATTCACTGCAGTAATATGGATGTTGAAGAAAAATCGCATGAATATTTACATTATGTTAAATACATTGAGCATATGTAAATCTTAAAAGGGCAGAATCCCTTTTTAAATTAAAATCCCAGAATCGAATTAATTTAAATCCCAGAATTTGATGTAGGACTGCTATCATACTCTGTAGAATCTGACCAAACATATTGTGAATTATAGAAGTTATCTGAAGATATCTGAAGAAGTATAGAAGGTATCTGTTTTCTGTTTATTTGTACCAAAGTAGAAACCTATTCTGCGTTTACATTATACAGTAAAAATGCATTTAGTCTTCAGAAGCAGTATCATAGAGTATCATAGAGTAATCCTAATCCAATTTCTGTTTTAGTTTCTGTATTAATTTCATAAAGAGAATGTCTTCAGCATCGTGGAACATCTGATTTTACAAACCTTATATTCTTAAAAATAAAGGTTCTTATATGGTTCTTAGCTTGGACAAAGCTTCTAGGAAAAACCTTTAATTAATAAAAACCATAGAACCTTTATATTACATTGGCACATTGTGCTTAATTAATATAATTTTAAAAAAAACTCATTGATATGTTCTTCAGGGAACCAGACGTGGTTCTTCGGTGGCATCACTCCAAAGAACTGTCAGTTTCCATCTGACACCTTTGTGTGGTTGTGGTGTTTGGTAGAAGCCCATGTAATTTCTGTTGCCATGGATGTCGTCATATTTATTTAGGAAGCAGCTGAAAGCTTAATGTGGAAGGCGGTGTGGTTTAGTTTTTATGAGTACGTTTTTATGGGGTCTTATGTGTTCAGGAATAATATGTTAGGAGGAAATCCATCATGATCTTAGTCTGAACAAAACTGGTACAGTGAGTCAGTTCATTGGCTCGCAGAGCCGAAGCTATTCTCTGTATCCATAAAAAGAGACGCAGTGCGCCTCCCGGAAGGCGAACCTATAAAGGAGTTTACCTGCATTCAACTACAGTCTTCCTGCATTTTTGAAATGGAAAATGCTAAAAGAAAAAACATGTTCTGTTTTTATTGTTTTATTTCTCATCATTTTAATACAAAATGTGAGGGACGTTTAGTCTTGGAGTGAGTTAAGGTATCATTTTTTAATCTTTTTTGTAGGAGCTGTGTCATTTTGTGGCAGTACGGCACCAGCTCTAGATAGACCAATAGACAGATAAACAGAAAGGAGTCTGCAAATCATGTAGTTATGAGGAACATTTGTCAGTTTTCTAGGACTCTAGCAGGAGACGCTGCACTACACTATGGGTTTACAAAGATGTACATGAATGCAGAATATTTTCTGTATGCGTTGTGATATGACACATTGTGATATACAGCGATCAGGCATAACATTATCCTTGTTTCTGTGCTCATTGTCCATTTAATCAGCTCCACTTACTATATAGGTGCACTTTGTAGTCCATCTGTTTCTCTGCATACTTTGTTAGCCCCCTTTTACCCTGTTCTTCAGTGGTCAGGACCCCAAACATTTGCATATGACTGTATCTGAAGATGTATTGGGGTAATTGCAAGCCAAATAGTGGTAAGTTTGATGAAGGTAAGCACCTAACAGCCTTTGGTCAGGCTGAAAATGCAGGTGCACTGTCAGACCTACTATACTCTTCCTATTAAGTCCATGGCTGCAGGTCTTTGATATATAGTTAATATCACCTACTTTTAGAACAGCAACAAATAAGAAACAAGGCAATCAAACATTTTCCACTTGACCTCAAAGAACTTGACCCAGCTTAGCTGCCAAATTGTGTCCCCTATCAGGTTCAAGAGAACTGTGTTTCACACTCATTTGTCATAAGGGTGTCATAAACAATGTCAGGAACGCTGGCATGTCGCTGGTGCCAATTGGGACAGCCAAGCTCATTTCTTTTCTGCATGTCATCCCTGTTACACTTAAACACCCCCGTCTGTTTACTAGCCAGGAGTAATCAGTTCAATTAAAAGCATGGTTTTGGGTTTTACACGGTGTCACCTGGTGCATCTACTGTTTCTCGCTATGCTTTACATTCGTCAAACAGCTGGTGCTTTCTGCTGGTTGTTGTTCCCTGTAAGCTCTCAAACGTAGTGTGAAATCACTGGCATGGTGTCATGAGTCCAGGCACTGACAGGTCAGACTCGTCCTTTGATAGATGAAGGCAGTTTTGCTCCATGTTCAAACATATTCACGGAACCGAAGCCGGGAAATGTTTCTGCCACCTCGGGCTCTGGTTACAGACTGCTGGTGCAAATTTATGAATCGAATTAAATGCGTCTTCTAAATCTGTTAAAGGGGAATTTCACTTTTCAAAATTTCTGCATTATTCAGTTGTTGAGATACAACGTTGTAGTGAAACCAGAACGTTAGAATTGTTCACAGTGGTGGTGGTAGGAACCGGACGTCTGAAAAGTTTATTGCATCTTAAAGCTCCCTCACACAAAGTTATGGCGTGAAATGGTTCTTAATACACTGCCTCATGTCTGACTCATTGCTCTGCAATAGTTCTGTGATGAGCTTTTGGCCTAAATATTATTTACAGTGCTACCAAAATGTATTTGCCCCGTCCCAGTTTCTTCTGTTTTGGCATATTTGTCATGCTTGAGCGTTTCACTCAACTACTTTAAAAATTACACAAAAATAACCCAAGTAAACATGAGATGCTGTTTTGAAATGATGGGAAGGAATAATGTTGTTCAGTCCTGGCCCTATGTAAAAAGTAATTGTCCCCTTGGCTACTAATTCAACCAGTTAACCAAATTCAATTTACTAATGGGTTCCATTTCACTAACCACACCCAGGCATGATTACTGCCAGACCTGTTGAATCCAAATATCACTTAAATAGAACCTTCTCGC
Source organism: Colossoma macropomum (assembly GCF_904425465.1). Lineage (NCBI taxonomy): Eukaryota > Metazoa > Chordata > Actinopteri > Characiformes > Serrasalmidae > Colossoma > Colossoma macropomum. The sequence goes on from NW_023494805.1 coordinate 8,836,108, forward strand.
AATGTGAAGCAGGCTAGAAGTTCTCACAAAGCAGCACACAATGCCGCGTTCTAAAGAGATTCAAATACAGATGCGAAAGTCATTGAAATCTACAATGTACATGATTTCACAATAAGAAAGACACAGGGCAATAATGGCATCCATGGGAGAACTGCAAGGCACAAACAAACTACTTATCAAAATAAGCACAAAGTTTCGTCTCACATTTGCCAGAAAACGTCTAGATGGGGTTTTTTGGGGTAATATTCTGTGGACTGATGAGTCAAAGGTAACCTTTCTGAAAATATAGGTCCTGTTACATCTGGCCTAAAGCTAACATCACATTACACCATATGAACCTTATACCAACAGTGAAACATAGTGGTGGTAGTGTGATGGTCTGGGGCTGCTTTGCTTCTGCAGGATGACTTGTCATAATTGATAGAATCAAGAATTCTACTCTCTGTCAGAAAATCCTGGTGGAGAGTGTCCGCCTGTCACTTTGTGCCCTAAAGCTCAAGTGCATTTGGGTTATGCAGCAGGACGATGATCTAAAACACAAAGTCCATCTCTGAATGGCTCAAAAGAAACAAAACTAAGGTTTTGGAGTGGCCGAGTCAAGGTCCTGACTTGCATCCCATCTCAAGACCTTAAATGATCAGTTCAGGATCGAAAACCCTCCAATGTAGCCATATTAAAACAATTCTGCAAAAACAAGTCGGCCAAAATTCCTCCACAATGATGTCGTAGACTAATCACAAGTTATCACGATCATTTGATTGCAGATGTTACCAAGACCCTGTAAAATGGTTATTTCACAGAAGTTGTCTCAGTTTGGAGAGTATATTACTTTGCACGTCTAAAAATGGAGTGATTTCACTGCATTATATATAAGATCAATCAAATGTAATCATTAGCCATTGTTAAACACATTATAAAATTTTAAACACCTAGGATAAAAACCAAAGAATATTTGTCCATGTCACATTATGCTTACTTAAAATGACCTGATTTTACTACAGCATTAATTGGCTGGGTAACATACCTAAATTACCTAAATTATGCAGTTGTATTATCTATAAAAACACAAGTAGTGGATTGGAGTAATACTGATACTGGCTGATACATGGGGGTGTTAAACTGGTAATAAAGTCAAATACACTTAAAACACTGTGTAAGGATCATGCAATCTTGAACCAAACATCCATGTTTTTTAAGTAAGTAAGTAAGTAAGTAAAGTTTATTTATATAGCGCTTTTTACAACAGGTGTTGTCACAAAGCAGCTTTACAAGGAAATGAGCATTACAAAAAGAAGTCCGGGTCCGAGCCCCCATGAGCAAGCCAGTGGCGACCGTGGCAAGGAAAAACTCCCTAAGAGAAACAGGAAGAAACCTTGAGAGGAACCAGGACTCAGAAGGGGAACCCATCCTCCTCTGGTCGACACCGGATAGTAAACATTGTTAGTATAAAGTATTATAGTACAAAAAAACAGGGTAAAACGTGAAGGAAACAATTAATTTGAATAGTTCAGTTCATGCAGCAGAAGCAGCAGCATCAGTGGGGGCAGGTTGTGAGGGTGAGGTTTGCACAGTGAGCAGTGGCACCCGATCAAGGCAGCAGAGGCAGCAGCATCAGCAGCAGGATGGGCAGCTGTTCAACTCGGCAAAAGAAAGAGAGGAAAAACACAGTCAATGGGTGATTGATTAATTTGAATTAGTTTGAATGATTGATTGGTTCAAGTGAATAATTTTGAATAGTTCATGCAGCAACAGCAGTAGTATCAGTGGGGTCAGGTTGTGAGGGTGAGGTTTGCACGGCGTTGTACAGCAGGAGGCTCAATGTTGGTAACCCGGTCCAGAGGGCTGGCGAGCAGTGGCACCCGATCGAGGCAGAAAAGGCAGCAGCATCAGAACGCACAGGATGGGCAGCTGTTCAACTCGGCGAAGAAAAGAAAGGAAAACACACAGAGTTAGTTCTGTAATGGGTGACCGATCACAAATTACAGTGTTAGCAGAGACTCTGGCAGGTATAGAACTAACAGGGAAAACTAATTACCAAAGGCTTGAATATACAAGTAGGTTTTTAGCCTAGACTTAAAGACTGAGGCTGTGTCTGAGTCCCGAACATTAACAGGAAGACTATTCCAAAGCTGGGGGGCTTTGTATGAGAAAGCTCTCCCCCCTGATGTAACTTTATTAATTCTGGGTACTAATAGTAAGCCAGCACCTTGTGATCTAAGTAGGCGGGATGGTTCATAGTGAGAGAGAAGTTCACTCAGGTACAGCGGGGCGAGTCCGTTTAGTGCTTTATAAGTCAGCAAGAGAATTTTATAATCAATCCGAAATTTTACTGGCAACCAGTGTAAGGCTGGTAAAACTGGGCTGATATGGTCAAACTTTCTGGTTCTAGTAAGAACTCTGGCTGCAGCGTTCTGGACTAGCTGAAGCTTGTTAAGGCTTTTGCTGGGACATCCAGCCAGCAGGGCATTACAGTAGTCTAGCCTTGAAGTAATAAATGCATGAACTAACTTTTCTGCATCCTGTAGAGAGAATGCATTTCTCAATTTAGCAATATTGCGAAGATGCAGGAAGGCTGTTCTAGTAATATTAGTTATATGTGTGTCGAAGGACAGATCAGGGTCTATAATGACACCAAGGTTTTTTACATATGAGCTTGATGCAACTGAGAAATTGTTAAGTTTAAGTGTTAAATTAGACAGTTTGTTTCTGGCTGCTTTTGGACCAAGAAGCAGAACCTCTGTTTTATCTGAGTTTAGAAGGAGAAAGTTACTCGACATCCAGTCCTTTATGTCTTGTATACAGTCTTCAATCTTGCTATGTTTAATTCTATCATCTGGGTCGCTTGCTAAATATAACTGAGTGTCATCGGCATAGCAGTGGAAGTTTATGCCGTGTCTACTGATAATGGTGCCCAGTGGTAGCATATATAAAGTGAATAATACAGGTCCTAAAACAGAGCCTTGTGGAACACCATATTTTACTTTTGTGAGAACAGATGATTCACCGTTTATATTAACAAACTGATACCGATCAGTGAGGTAGGACCGGAACCAGGAAAGAGCTGTTCCTGTTACCCCTACAAGGTTTTCTAGTCTGTCTAGTAAGATAGTGTGGTCTATTGTGTCAAATGCCGCACTAAGATCGAGGAGGACTAACAAGGACACATGATCTTGGTCAGAAAATAATAATAGATCATTTACAATTTTTACTAGTGCTGTTTCTGTACTATGATGTGGCCTAAAACCAGATTGGAATTTTTCATGTATTTGATTCCTATGTAAAAAGGAGCTTAACTGTTTTGCTACAACTTTTTCCAAGATCTTAGATATAAAGATTCGAGATGGGTCTATAATTTGAAAGTTCACATGGATCGAGGTTCGCTTTCTTAATCAGCGGTCTAATTACTGCTAGTTTTAGAGATTTTGGGATGTACCCAAGGCTAAGAGAAGAGTTTATTATTAACAGAATAGGCTTGGTTATTTCTGGCAGAATTTCCTTGAGTAAACCTGTAGGAATCGGATCTAGCATACAGGTAGATGATTTCGCGGAAGAGACTATTTTAAATAGTTCATTTTCTTGGAGTAAGGTAAACGATTCCAGCCTCTCTGCAGGAATTATAATATTTTCAAGGTTGAGGCTGGCATTATGGGGAAGCAGGTTTCTAGAGTTTAATTGCGTATTCTGAATTTTCTGCCTAATTTTTTCAATTTTATCATTAAAGAAATTCATAAAATCGTTGCTGCTATAGGCTGATGGCATCTGGGGTTCACTAACTGTTTTGTTCTCTGTTAGTTTAGAGATTGTGCTGAAAAGTAATCTAGGATTATTCTTATTGTTTTCTATGAGAGAGGAGAGATAAGCTGAGCGTGCTGTAGCAAGTGCTTGTCTATAGTCTGTAAGGCTCTCCTTCCAGGCGGACTGGAACACTTCTAGCTTAGTCAGGCGCCATTTACGCTCAAGTTGTCTGGCGTTCTGTTTTAAAGCCCGAGTGTTGTCATTATACCAGGGGGCGAGTTTTTTCTGCCTTACTATTTTACTTTTTAATGGGGCCACACTATCTAGAGTAGATCGAAAACTATTCTCTAAGAGCTTGGTCATAGCATCTAGCTCAGTAGGATTAGATGGACAGATGAGAGCGGCTGATAATTTAGGAAGGTTTTTAAGACCCCAATTCCTAAAAATTTGGGACACTGTGTCAAATATAAATAAATGTAAATAAAAACAGAATGCAATGATTTGCAAATCTCATAGACCCATATTTTATTCACAATATAACATAGAACACATATCAGATGTTGAAAGTGAGACATTTTACCATTTCATGAAAAACATTAACTCATTTAGAGCTTGATGGCAGCAGCGTTTGTACAAAAGTTGGGACATGGGCAACAAAAGGCTGGAAAAGTAAGTGGTACTAATAAAAAAAACAGCTGGAGGGGCAATTTGCAACTAACTCACATGACTGAAAAAGTGCATTTTAGAGAGCCATAGTCTCTCAGAAGCAAAGAGGGGCAGATGTTCATCAGTCTACGAAAAACTGCATCTAAAAGTTTTGGAACAATTTCAGAAAAATGTTCCTCAGCATACAATTTGCGAAAACTTTGGATATCCCACCATCTACAGTACATAATATCATCAAAAGATTCAGAGCATCTGGAGAAATCCCTGTACGCAAAGGACAAAGCTGACGGTCAATAATGGATGCTCGTGATCACTGGGCCCTCAGACGGCACTGCATTTAAAACAGACATGATTCTGTACTGGAAATCACTGCATGGGCTCAGGAACACGTCCAGAAATCATTGTCCGTGAACACAGTTCGCCGTGCAATCCACAAACGCAAGTTAAGGCTGTACCATGCAAAGAAGAAGCCATTTGTCCAGACACAGTCCAGAAACACCGCCATCTTCTCTGGGCTAAAGCTGATTTAAAATAGACTGATGCAAAATGGAAAACTGTTTTGTGGTAAGATGAATCAAAATTTGAAATTCTTTTAGGAAACCACAGGCGCTTGACTCAAGAGGAGAGGGACCATCCAGTTTGTTATCAGCATACAGTTCAAAATTTCTGATGTAATGATTTTGCATTAGTGGGCAGCTTACACATCTGGAAAGGCACTATCAATGCTGAACAGTATATAAAAGTTTTAGAACAACATATGCTGCCATCCAGACAACGTCCCTTTCAGGGAAGGCCTTGCATATTTCAGCAAGACAATGCTAAACCAAATACTGCATCCATCACAACAGCATGGCTTTGCAGAAGAAGAGTCCAGGTGCTGAACAAACCTGCCTGCAGTCCAGACCTTTCACCAATAGAAAACATTTGGTGCATCATGAAACGAAAAATCTGGCAAAGAGGACCCAGGACTGTTGAGCAGCTAGAAACCTACATTCGACAAGAATGGGACAACATTCCTCTTCAAGAACTCCAGCAATTGGTCTCCTCACTTCCTAGACGTTTACAGACTGTTGTTAAAAAAAGAGGGGAGGCTACACAATGGTAGACACGGCCCTGTCTCAACTTTTTTGAGATGCATGGCTTCCATCAAGTTCTCAAAGAGTTAATGTTTTTCATGAAATGGTAAAATGTCTCACTTTCAACATCTGATATATGTTCTGTGTTCTATTGTGAATAAAATATGGTTTTTAAAATATGATTTTGCGATCACCTGGGATGCAGTACGAGCTTGATATGAGCAGTAAGCTCTACACGTTGTCCATCACACCTTTTCAGATGTATATTATGTGTTGTAGTTTATCCATTAGTCTGAACCTGCTTTAGTCTAGTCTAGTTCTGTCCCACTTTGAGCCCAGACTGGGTCTCCTTCTTACTGACATAAAATGAATTGGCCAGTCACCTGACACTCAGGAGCACCTTCTCATGACTGAGTGACCCCACAATAACATTATCCTCCTGAGCAGTGCCAAGGAATCCAGCACAACCCCGGGGTTCCATTTCAGAAGAAATCCGCTGAGCACCCAGAGTTGTTTTTGGTGGAGGTTGGACATGTCACTTATGTTGTGTCTGCCCACGGGCCAGAGACACCTGATAGCAGCCTGCTAACCCTAAAGCTTGTTCACTATTGTCAGGATGAATATCTACATGTGCTTCGCTAGTGGTGTGTGGGTCAAAGAAAAGGAAGACCTTTATGCTAGAAAGGGATAAAAGAAGAGGAAACAGAAATGGAAACAAACTTTTTAACAGCAGTTAATAAAACCAGCTCTGATAAAAATGACTGGTTATACTCTAAAATCGTAAGACGTTTTGTAGGCAGGCTAAAGTCAGTACATTTTGATGGAAGAAAAGAATTTTGGCTTTGAAATACAACCTTGTTTCCAAAAAAGTTGGGACACTGCAAAAGGTAAATAAAAATAGAATGCAATGATGTGCGAATCATTTAAACCCTAAATTTGATTGAAATAGTACCAAGACAGCATATCAAATGTTGAAAACTGAGAAATTTTGTATTGTTTTTTGAAAAAAATACATGCATATTTTGAACTTGATGCCAACAACACGTTTCAACAAAGTTGGGACGGGGGCATGTTTACCACTGTGTTGTGTCAGCTTTTGTTTTGTCAACACTATAAGCGTTTGGGAACTGAGGAGACCAGTTGCTGTAGCTTTGAAAGTGAACTGTTTTCCCTTTCTTGCTTGATATAGGATTTCAGCTTCTCAACAGTTCAGTATTTTTGTTTTATAATCCACCAGATGTTTTCAGTGGCAGGCCAGTTTAGCACCCAGACTCGATTTACTATGGAGCCATGTTGTTGTAATACATGCAGAACGTGGTTTGGTATTGTCTAGCTGCAACAAGCAAGGCCTTCCCTGAAAAAGACGTCGTCTGGATGGCAACGTTGCTCCAACACCTGTCTATATCGTGCAGGTGTGCAAGTCATCTTTGAATTTTTTAATGATATTATTTTACATTGAGAAACATTATTTTCCTGCAAAGTCTTTCACAGAATGGTAAACACCTCCCCATCTTTACTTCTGAAAGACTCAGCCTGTCTGGGATGCTCTTTTTATACCCAGTCATGTTACTGACCTATTTGACCTGTTGCCAATTAACCTAATTTGTGAGATGTTCCACCAGGTGTTTTTGTTTTTTTTCTCTTTTTCTTAAGTATTACACAGCTTTACTAGTCCATTGCTGACCCTGTCCCATATCTTTTGAAACATGTAGCTGGCATCAAATTTAAAGTGGCCGTATTTAAATATAAAATTTCTCAGTTTCAACATTTGATATGTGGTCTTCATACTATTTTCAATTAAGCATAGGGTTTGTGATGTGATTTGCACATCATTGCGTGCACAGGAAGTAACTAAGTAAAAATAAGTAGAACTAAGCAAACAAAAGTTTTTGATTTCAGGTTCACTTTAATTGGCTAATTCCATAGAAAAGTTTGATTTACAGTGTTTCAAGACATTCACTCCCCAGTCCATACAGACTATTAATGGAAGCTCTGCAAAAAACACCATATTTGGAATTAATTATGGTTGTGATGTCGTTGTCATTCATACAGTTACATTCAATAGGACCACCTATTCAGTCTAAAGCTGTTTAACCTACCCATTCCCACTGAAGTGACGTGGAGCATTGTTACTACAGACACTCTGTAGCAGAGTTATTAAAGTGGTGTGTGTGTGTGTGTGTGTGTGTGTGTGTGTGTGTGTGTGTGTTATGTTTGTTGATTTAGGTGCTCAGTGGGTTTTGCTGTGCCGCTCGATCCCGCTGCTCCAGTTACAGTCTTAAAGCGCTTGAGCTCCTTTAAACTGGGTGCCTTTGTGTATTACTAGGAAGACCAGTGACTGTCCTCGAACAATGGCATTTACAGTCTGATACTTTTTTAGCTTTAGTATACTGCTGGACATCAATCTGTCATAAGGCAAAGGTTCTGGTTCAAGGTCACTTTGGCTGCTGCTGCAGTGGACGAAACCGCTTTTATATGAGACCAGTTTGTGTCCTGAAAACATTCTGTTCTATTCATCCTGTCTCAGTTGACAGGTGGAGTGTTGCTTCTGGCATGTTCCAGTCCCCTCCTTCTCCGTTTAGGGGGTAATATGAGTGAAAAGGAAGCCGTTTATCTACACTCTGACACGGTCCATGTGAAAAGTGCAACGGGAACTGGCCCATGCCCCAGAGTCATGGCCTGGCAGGCTCTGTGGTCCAGGAGGCAGAGTGTTTTGGGGGGTAAGCAGGTGATGAAGCGCTAGCCGCCTTGAATATAGTGTGTGAATGCGGGTGGGGTTTCACTGCTGCCTTAGCGAAATTGAAGAGAGCAGAGTGTTGGGGGTGCAGGAGTGGGGTTATTAAATAGAACTGATGACTGTAGGGCTGTTTACCTTTTAACATGATTAAAAAAAGCTTTAAAAACAGTACATTGGTAGTTGACCTAACATCACAGTGGTCAGTCTTGGTCTGTCAATGTTAGTAATTTTGTTGTTGTAGGAAATCTGATCATGTTCTCTAAGAGACGAACAGGAGATATGCCTAGTCATGCCTGCATTTTACTATTTTAGCGCTATGGCACCCTCTATAGAGGATAAGGAGTAACATGTCATCACTGATCATTCAATATTACGCAGAACTCAGAGACCACCCTTTATTTCTTTACTTTCCAGTCAGATAAATTCATTTGCAGTTGTATCTGAGACGTATCAGCCAGTCGAAGTAAAATATGTGAAAAAATCAGGAGTTTTCAAAAACTGGAGTTCAAATAATGATTAAAAGCTACAGAGAAAATAGACCCGTAAGAACCATCGGCAAGACCTGTTAGACCACCAAAACTGACCCCATCAGATAAACAGCCCTTTAATCTTTGAAAGAGAGGAGAAAATCAAGCTGCTTCAGATCTGAAAACATCCACAGGTGTTTCTGTCCATCCTTCCACTGTGAGAAGACATCTCGGAGAGTATCGTTTAAGTGCTTTCTCTCTTGGTTAAGATGTTTTAGGAAGAGCTGTATCTGAGCTCCTGTGAGATTTCCAGTGTTTTTCTGTCTGCAGGCCTCAGGTGTGCATTGAGCAGAAAGCCCTGGACACCATCGCTCACCTGTGTGACGGAGACGCTCGAGCGGGGCTCAACGGGCTGCAGCTGGCCGTGCAGGCGTGTGTGGCCAAAGCCCGCAACACACACGCACACACACCTCAGCACATCCTGGTCCAAGAGGTGCACATCAAAGAAGGCCTGCAGAGATCACATATCCTCTACGACAAAGCAGGCAAGTTCAAACTGTACTTTGATTACTGATTATTGATTGTTTCGGAGAGATGTTGCTTTATGATCATTACTCAACACCTTTTCACAGTAGGTCCAGCAGTTAAACTGTGCATTTCTTTCTTCAGTGTAGGTGGAATATATTTTGATAGGATTGTATATGAACCGCTAAACTAGACCCAGTTTGGCTTTATATCTTTATGGGCGAACACGCAAGTCAACATTTGCAGTGTTTTTATTGTGTTTAAAAACTAATTTTTCAATATATATATTTTTTTAGAAAGCTGCAGGTGTGCTGTCCATTTTATCTAGGCTTGACCGTCTTTGTAGAGAACAGTGAATTGTTTTCACAGCAGGGAGTTCTCACCCCTCCACTTTCATACCTCATTGCTCGCTAGCATCTCAACACAGAGTCACAGCGTTTCACACAAAGAACAACAGTGTCGTAGTTAATCTGATAACAGAGTTAAGGGGGGAATTATTCAATTTGATTCAATTAAGTAAAATTATCAGAGATGATTTATTTTCCATTTTTTTTTAACATAATCTCTATCTGCTGCATTTATTGAGTACAGTTAATTTAGCACAGACAAGAGTTTTGCCATGTTTTCTTGCACTTTGACTCAAAACACAGCATAATAGAAGCAGTTGGGTAGTTTCAAATAATTTTTTTTGCAAAATACACATTTTTGTGGAAACTGAGTTCTTCGAAGTCTTTGCAAATTAAGCTATGAAGTTGTTTTATTTGTTAGACATAGAAATGACTTTCAAGATTTCTGCTAATTTGTTACTAGTGTAGTGGTGTGAGCGATTTTTACAGGTTCCTGTGTGATCAACAGATACTAGAAAACCTTAGAGCAGAGCTCAGCAACCCAAATGTTAAGAAGAGACATTTTGTCCTTTTAGTAAAAATCAAACCACCTTGGGAGCCACAACATTATGTCCATTTTACCACCTTGGCTGTAAATATGTTTCAGTATGTGCTAATGTGCTAGTATAGGATAAAAAATACTAGAAACAAAAACGCAGACTTGCTTTGCTCTGCTTCAAGCTATAACTCAGCTATAGCCGCTTTTCTCGCATCTCCGACAGGAATTTTTTTATGCAAAAGTAGAACAGTTTCTTCTAAAATGTCTCTCAACGTTCGCCTTTTTTTCAAGACTGACAATTCAAACAAGAAGCTTCAGCTTTGCGACTTTTAGTGTTTGACAGTTTCTCTTTGCAAATTAAACGTATCAGGAAACCAGCTGGAGTGATTGTAAATCCAAATACAATTCGTCTCCAAATTATCGATGTTCATCCTACTTCTTTCTCTTTGCCGTTTCGTTAGCTACTAGCTAGGTGAGATCGTTATCTGCGTTGCTATGGTGACCAGCAGTCTGCACGCCAGCCTTCAGGGTTTAAAGGGTGAAATAGCGGTTATACATTAACTCCAGCGTTTAAGACCATTTATTGGTAAAACTGTGTTGAACGATCAGCAGAGCTTTATTTCACACTGTGAATAGCACATCTATTCCAAGGGCCTCCGTGACAGAGAGCATTGGGCTAAGCCTTCAGAACACAGTGCTCATTTGCAGGCCTCTTTTCTTTCATCAGTTGCATAGCTTTCCTCCAGAGGCGCACAGTCAGCATCACTGCGCTAATTACTACCCCTACACTGGCACACATTTTTAAACGGGACACCCCTGTCTCTCACCATCACTGCCCCTTTGGCCAGAGCCGTGATGAATATCCGCCAGCTGGAACACAGCAGTTCCCAGTGCAAAAACTATTAGAGCTTTGTCGCTGGCCAGGCTTTCAGAAATAGCAGCATCAACAGGAGGATCGTGTGCCTCTCAGGGGTTTAGGTCAAATAATCAGGCCATCGGTTTGACTTTTGATTGGCGTATGCGAAAACACAGCTACCCTAACAAAGCCTTTATAAATTAGTTTATTAATAGTAATTAGTTACATTAGTTTAATATTTACCTTAAAAGTCATCAGTAAGCAGTTATATCACCTAAATAAAAATGGTAACACTGTGCGATAAATATGAATATCAGATGAAGCTGGCAGGGTAAAATTCTGACTGATAGAGAAGACGAAGTAAGATCTGAGCAAGGTCAGTGTTGTCTGTTGTTTGTGTTATAGGTTATAACTGTTTATTAATGATGTTAAGTGTTTATGACCTAATTATTAATAATAATAACTATTAATAAACTAGTTTTAAACCCTTAATAAGCCTTTTATTGAGGTAGATTTTATTATAAAGTACTACCAAATGCTCTAAAACCAGTTGCAAGATAAATTGGCTTTTCTTTTGTAAAACTTTGTCTGTTGAGCAGCGTTATTGTAATTAGTTAAATGAGAATTCCACAGATTTTTTAACGTTCCTGCCTAATTAATAATCGATGAGATATAATTAAAGTCATTCAAAGTGGCTTGAGGTGAAATGGTGCATTGTACACACTCTGATTTCTTTACAGTGGTCGTTATAGGAAGCAGGGGTAACAATGTCTACAACACAGGTATAGACATTTTATTTACTATACAAAACCACCAGTGAACCCACACGTGTCTTCTGAGTGTTTATATGTAATGTTGATGATGGTAAAATAGTGGTAGTCCCAAACAAAGGCACCTCTCCACCATGAATAGATTAAAATAAAAAAAGTTTTAGTCCAAAACCTTCTTAAACTATCATAAAACAGCGTGTCAGGTACCATATTCATAACTGTTTCATATAATGACTTTTATATAATAAAGTGATACTCTTTGTATACATTGTACAGCTTTCCAAAGTACTGCACAGTTTTAGGGTTAGACTGATAGAGTAGTACAGGTTTAAACACAGCTCTCAAAGTTCAGCTATAATAGTGTATATATAAGGAGAGGATCGGCTGCTTTTTTCCTTTTTTCTTAAATGGATTGCTCTGAGCTGTCCTTATGTCATCATGACATGCAGCAGTTGTTGCGTTCCAGAGGCTGTGTGTTCATCTGCAGATTACAGACTGCCAGGACTCGATGAAGAATGAGCCTTTACATAACGAGAGTTTGGTTTAAGCTCTTTTACTACAGTTGTCCCAAAAAAAAGTCTCCCAGTCGACCAACTGACAGTGTAAATCTCACCCTGCAGATGATAAATGCTGTCTTAGATGATAGATGATATGCATGTGTTATGTAATGCTTCTCAATGCTGTGGTTGCCAGGTTGTGGATTTTGACTGTACTGTATTTAATATGCATCCTGAGTCTCATTTTAAATGTTCCCCCTGCTCCTGCAGTCAATCTTTCAGTCAGTAAGAATAATGAACTGAAGACATAACAGATCAATACAAAATATAGAAAAAACTAAGCAAGTGGAGCAATTTAAGCTTGTATTTCATTCTAAATTAAAGGGGAATTCCACTGATTGATCAAAATTTCTATTTATAGCAAAATGTTATTTAACAATCAAATAAAAGCACAGACGTACTCTGGCCCACAGATTTGTAGAGGTTTTTTATTATGGCCCTTTTAGTGGTTAAGTTTGACACCCCGGTTTAAAGCCTCAAAAAAGCACCCTGTAATGCGAAATGGTCACCAAGGAAACATTTTTTTTTTTCAATATTTACTACTATTTTATCATTATCAACATTACATATAAAGACTCAGAAGTCACGTGTAGGTTCACTGGTGGTTTTGGATAGTAAATAAAATGGCTATATTTGTGTTGTAGACATCACGCCCCCTGGTTCCTATCAGCACCACTGATGATAAACTGCTTTACAATGAGCCTTTTTTCATCAAACCACTCTGAATAACTTTGTTACATTTTAATGATTGAATATTGAATAACTATAAAATTTCCCTTTAAAATTTTAGTTAGTAATGACAGCAGCTTTGTTAAAGTGCAATATTCACCATTCCATTTCTCACTCGTAGGTGAGGAGCACTACAACTGTATCTCGGCCCTGCACAAGTCTATGAGGGGCTCCGACGAGAACGCTGCCCTCTACTGGCTGGGCCGGATGTTGGAAGGAGGTGAGGACCCGCTGTACGTGGCTCGCAGGCTGGTCCGATTCGCTAGTGAGGATGTGGGTGAGTCGACGGTGTCTTAATATCTAAAGGACAGCTTTCACATTTGTGATTCCCGTGTGCTAATTTTCTGCTGCCAGGTTGTTAGATTTTTAAAGATGGAATATTAATGCATTATAATTTTGTTGTAGTTTACAGTTTTTCTCTCATTAGAGTTCTAATCACTCATTTTCTGGTTTCTTTAACCCCTTAAATGGCCAGAGCCCTCTGGCAGGCCTAAGGTTTATTACACACTTCTATAGCCAAAGAATAGCTCCACCAGTTTGAAGTCCCTGTAGTTACTCAATAATAAGCCTTAGTATGTAATAAGCCTGGGATTTTAAGGGGTTAAAAAAACTCCATTTGAAAAAAATCAGGAGACGATAAACATGTCTGGCTGTCTTTTAAGGTTTGGCTGATCCAGCAGCGCTCCCTCAGGCTGTGGCTGCTTTCCAGGCCTGCCACTTCATCGGCATGCCTGAATGCGAGGTAACATTCACCTGATTGGACTTCCACACAGATTACTGGTCATTAACAAACATTATAATCAGTAGCTCAATGGGGAAAATACCAGAGGGAAGCCTAATTATGAATGCTGCATCTGTGTAATGTCTTGATGCTTATTATTTATTTTAAGAACTGTGAATTGACTGCAGTGACAAATTCAGATGTACTGCCTCACCCTTCAACAATCTTGTTTACACTTACTTCATTCATCTCATATCCAGATATATTCCAGATAAGATTAATCCACATTGCATTTACACTTGACCTATATAATGTTGAGATCAAGTGTAAATGCAAATGCAGTTAATATATATATATATATATATATATATATACTTATCAACATTACATATAAAGACTCAGAAGACACGTGTAGGTTTGGATAGTAAATAAAATGGCTGTGTTTGTGTTGTAGACATCACACCCCTTGGTTCCAATGACTGTCACTGATGATAAATTTCTTTACAATGAGCCATTTTTCATCAAACCACTCTGAATAACTTTGTTACATCTCAACGACTGAATATTGAACAACTGTAGAATTTCCTCTAATATTTTAATTAGTAATGACAGCAGCTTTGACACTTTTGCACTGTCAAGTGCTTAATTTTATGTGCTTAATTTTATCCATCTATTTGCAGGGGGTGCGCTTGAAACACCTGAACACAATAATTAGGAGGAGTGTCCCAATACTTGTGTCTGTCTAGTGTATTTGTCTCCACAGACCTACCCATCAGTTTCTGGTTTGAGGCAGTATTTCACAAAAAAAGATTTCTCAGATAAGATTTCTCAAATAAGATTTTCTTAGCCCGTTCAGTAGTACGACATCTAAGGCTACGTTTACACAGCAGGTAAAAGTGGCCCAAATCCGATCTTTTTCCTCAAATGTGACACAGATGTGTGTCTGTGTGTCAGTGTGAACAGCAAAAACCGCATTGAATCTGACATTTTCAATTCTGATTTGAGACGCTTTCATATGTGGTGCTGAAATCCGATACGTTTCCGATCTGCGGCAATGTGGCTCAGTCTGAACAGCCAGATTGGAATTCACTCGACTTTTACGTCAGTACAACTCGACGTTCGTCATAATTTCGCGCTGCTGAGACTCATAAACATTGTAACATTGTTTCTGTACAAAAATTAGAAGAGACTCATCAAACCGCTCTGTGTTCAACCGGAACGGCCGAACGCAGCTGGAGGAGCCTGAGGCTGCAGTGTCAGAGAACAGTTTAAAGAACCCAAGGACACGAACCGAAGAAGTGGCTGTGGCCAAATTACGTGCCCTTTTTATGGCGAACCCGAACACGTTGTGGGTGACGAGCCCAGCTGTCAACCACTGGAACTTTATACTTGCTCCTGTGATGCTGGCGAAGACGAAACTGAAAACTCCGGGAGCGACTGGTGTTCGCTAGTCGTCGTGACTGTTTACCTCTGGACGAGCCACGTGAAGCACTGTTCTTTTGCGCATGCGGGTCGGTTTAGGAGCTGATCTGTTCAGACTGATGTCGCATACAGGTCACATTTAAAAAATAATGTGAACAGCCAAACAAAAAAATCGGATTTGGTGAGAAAATCAGATTTGGGCCACTTTTACCTGCTGTGTAAACGTAGCCTAAGGAACATTTCTATTGGACAGGCCTTACTTTGGGCTTAAGTTATCCAGCTTTATTGAGAACTCCAGCTTAGAAAACATAACCTTGACATAGTTCTGTCTGGGACTAGCTAATATTACATGTGTCTAGAAGGAAAGGATACATTCACACGTGACTCAGATGTATCTCCTCCTTCTGAAGTTGTTTGAGTGATCAGATAGTAATTTGTTATCAATGCCTCTTGGCTACATGCACACTTGGTCTTTTCACAATTGTATAGCAAAACAGTTAAACTCATAAAGTGCCTTAAATTTAAATAGATTTTAATTAAATATTCAGTGACTTTAAAAAATAATTTGCTCATCTTTCTACTTCTTCAATCATGTCTAGGTGATCTTGGCCCAGTGTGCGGTCTACCTGGCCAGAGCTCCAAAGTCTGTAGAGGTATACATGGCTTATAACAATGTGAAGACCTGTCTGAGGAACCACAAAGGTCCTTTACCTCCAGTTCCCCTTCACATTCGCAATGCTCCTACCAAGTTAATGAAGGAGCTAGGCTATGCTAAAGGCTACAAATACAACCCAGCATTCAACGGGCCAGTGGACCAGGCATACCTCCCTGAGGAACTCCGTGGAATCAACTTTTTCACCTGGAAACCTACTGGTCTTTGATCTCTCACCTTTTGTAGGTGAGGACGGTGGTGTTCTGAGAAATGTTAGCTGCTTCTTCTATGCTTTTGCACTGCTCATGCCATGATAATCAAACTGTTTGCACTTTTATGACCTGTTCGGTCAGTGTCCTTCCACATTATATGATCAGATTAAGTTTACTTGGATCTGGTCCTGCTGTCCAGCCTTGTTCTGTAACCAACATGCTGTAAGGTTTTTGTAAGAAATCGTAATTAAAACATATTTACCAATTTTTCTCCTTTTTGAGCTTTTGGTCATTTGACACATTTAATTTCGACAAGTTTATGATGAACTTTTTTCTACATGACATGACAAAATATGTATTGTTTCTCTAAGTGTTTACTTAATAGTGACAGACTACAGCGGAGCGTCTAAGTATGCAGGGTACGCACTTGCATACAGGCCTGTGCTTTGGAGGAACCTTGAGGCGGCTCGGCTTCGTATGTTATTAATGGGTAACAGCCACTGCTTCTTCAGCGCCATTCCCAAACCATGCCTCATCTCTGTGTGGCGTAAGCATAACAAAACATATTGCTTTTCATTTCCATATCAGGTCAGAGTGTTCAGTGAGTCCCAGAAGCAGTGCTGCATTTAGAAAATAGCCGTTAAGCTCGGGCTGGGCAATTTGGCTACGTTCTACATTCAAGCCTCATTGCTGAAATCTGATTTTTTTGCTCAATTCCGATCTCTCTGACGCGATGGTTCACACCCGTTTAGGTAAGTCATTCAAATCTGTCATTAAAGTGAACGAACCGGCATCCTGAAATGACCCGCATGCGCACATCCTACTCAGTGACATCACGTGAATGAATCACGTGCATCATCAGCACAAACTAAAGAGCAGAACGAGCTTCGCTGAGAAGATAATTAACTCTGATCAGCTGTTCGTTATTAGAGCGAGACGAAGGTGAAAAAGGTGAGATGTGTTGCTTTTCCACCTTTTACAGGCTCTAAGTACTGTTCAGCGCTGCTGCCATGGTAATGCTGAATGATGGCGCACGCGCAGTGGAAAAATGGAAATGAATTCATTCCAATCTGAGCGTCACATTAGGGTCACATGGCCACAAATCAGATACGTATTCAATCTACAACCACATATGAAAGTGGTTCAGGTCGGATTTGTGTGTCCACACAGCCCTGAAAACATCAGATCCGAGTCACATTAGGGCAGAAAATCGGATTTGTGCCACTTCAACCTGGTTATGTGAAGCCTATGACCATATTTATCATTATTATGATAAATTATGTCACAACATGCTTTTCTCAGCATATTGTAGATATCAGCAGTTCTAAAACAATCACTTCCATACTGCATGTTTATTTACAAAGGGTAATTCGATTCATTCCAACTTATTAGGCATCAAAAAAAAAAAATATCATGGTGTTTATGTTTTGTTAAAAACTTACTGAAGTATCGTGATATTACATTTTGCCTCATCACCTCTGTGTTGAGCAGAACTGAATGACTGAAAAACTGAATAAAAACACAGATTCCACAGTTCATGGCTGCTGTCTAAAGTAGGTATTACACTCTTTAAAAAAAGATGGTTCTTCAAGGGTTCTCTAGTGAAGAAAATGGTTCTGTACAGAACCATGAACACTCAAAGTGCTCTTTGCATGTTTAAAGGGTTCTTTGCATCATGAAATTGTTCTGTCAGGTTGATGGCGAATGTGTTATAGATGGTTCTATAAAAAGGGGTTCTGGTGTTGTTACGATACCAAGCTTGTAATAATTGAGCGCTTTTCAAAAAGGCTGCATATGGTTCTATATAGAACCTTTTTGAAAAGGGTTCTGTGTAGCACCAAAAAGGGTTCTTGTATTGTTAAACGACATCTAACAATTGTAACAGCAGCAGAAACCCTTTTTATAGAACCATCTATAACACATTCTCCATCAATCTGGAGAACCCTTTCATGATGCAAAGAACCCTCTAAACATGCAAAGGGTTCTTTGGGTGTTCATGGTTATATATAGAACC
Organism: Colossoma macropomum; assembly: GCF_904425465.1. NCBI lineage: Eukaryota > Metazoa > Chordata > Actinopteri > Characiformes > Serrasalmidae > Colossoma > Colossoma macropomum. The sequence continues at coordinate 8,854,132 of NW_023494805.1, forward strand.
ATTTTTTGCTAAAGAACCCTGTAAGAACTATAATTTTTAATTGTGTAGTTAAACATTGCTAGTGAAACTCAACCGTGTGTGGAATTTTAAAAAATCTTTTAGGCCGTCATCACCACTGTGAACAACTCTGACCCGCTAAGTTTCTCTAGACCAAAGCATTTCACACTAAACCACTCTGAATGTCTGAGTTTACATCTTAATTCCACCAAAATTCCAAAGATTTTGGTGGAATTCCTCCTTAAAGAAATAGTAAAACAAAAAAGTACATCATTTCTCTCCATTATACCAAATGTTGTTCTTGAGCCAACCAGTATTTGGTGTATATATATAGTATATAGGTTCACTGTTAGTTTAACAGTATGCTGTACTGTTATCTGTACAAATTGACCTTTAATAGCTAAAAGCAAAAGCAGCAGCCGTTTTTAAGACCAAATCGTGTCTGTACTGTTGTCCATTCCTTTAAATAACAGTATGTGGTTCAGCATCAGAAACCACATAAACTTGTCCGAGACTATTAAACAACTGTTTGATGCAAGACGGTTTGATGCAAGTGTGTGTAATCTAGACTTAAGCTCTCCCTCGTGGACCTGGATTCAGGTTCAGATCCCAGCGGCCCAAGATGCTGTCCGTGACCCGCAGATGGAACAGACGTGACTGGCCTCATGGACCAGCATGTTCTCGTCCGTCCGACTGCTTCAGATGGTTTTCTGTGATTTCTGCTGTCCCAGCTGATCATATCTGGGCTGCAGTATTTCTGTTGCTCTGACAGCGGCACTCATGATTTGCGGTGGGATCTCATTTGGCTTTCTGGGTGTTGGGCCACATTTGCTGGGTAAAATGTTTCCAGCAAAGCCTAAAAATAAGAGGGGGGTCATATCTGAAAATAACTCTCAACTTTTGGTGCTAATCTGATCTATAAACCATATGGTTTAAAACTTAATAGTCTTGTTCTCTTTCAGAGAGAGAATTGTTGAGACATCTGTTTAGTGAATTTAAACGTGTACGCATAAGATGTTTATTGCAATATGAGGATTCTGGCAAATATCAGTCAATAACTCCAAAAAGAAAACAGAAAAAAAACATTAAGGAAATGCAACCAGAGCAAACACCTACAACACTGATGCAACTGCCTAGAAACACCCTAGTAACCACTTGAGATACCATAGCAACCGTCTGCCTGGAGTACAATGGCAAATACCTAACAACAGCCCAGTAACTGCCTATAATACCATGTTGACCAAAACCCTAGCAACCACCTGGGAATTGCTTGTGTTTTTCGCTCCTCGTTTTCTTCACAAAATGCACTTTTCTAGTTAGTGTGTTATTTTTGGAGTGTAAGGGGTCTCTGGGGGCTTTTCAAGACCGTGATTCATCCCTGGAAACAAGTTTCTGAGGAATAAATAATTATTTGTATTAATCATTTCTTATTTTAATATTTTTGAAAAAAATATGTTTTGTTCAACAAGCATTGGCAACCAATAGTTGTTGCTCAAAGGTTTTATTTTTTGTAAAGATCATTGAAATTGACAACTCCATCCATCCATCCATCATCTAAACCGCTTATCCTTCTGGGTCGCGGTGGGGTGCTGGAGCCTATCCCAGCGAAATTGACAACTCAGTATTCTTAATAGTATACTTTTAAAAAAGATGGTTTTTAAGGGTTCTTTAATAAAGAAAATGGTTCTTTATAAAACCATGAACACTAAAAGAACTATTTGCATGACTAAATGCTTCTTTGCATGATGAAATAGTTCTTCAGATTGATGGAGAACGTGTTGCATATGGTTCTATATGGCACCAAAAAGGGTTCTTGTATTGTAACAAGCTTGATATCGTAACAATAGCCCTAAGGGCAATAACCCCTTTTTGGTGCCATATAAAACCTTCAGCACAATAGCAACATGATAAAATCATTTCATGATACAACGAACCCTTTAACTCTTCATACGAAGGGTTCTTTGAGTGTTCATGGTTCTATATAGAACCGTTTTCTTTACTAAAGAACGCTGAAGAGACATGCTTTTAAGCGTGTAATTTGTTGGTCCTTCTCTAGCCTTAATGACCAACCCACATTGTTTATTAGTGAGGTAGTTGTTTGTGCACTCTCGGAAAAAAATTGTAGTAAATTGTCACTGGGGCAGTTCCCCTCTTCTCACTGGGGTGGGACCCTCAATGGTACATCTCAGTACCTTTAGTCAGGGAACGTACCATAATCCACTGAAGTTATATTTCCCTAAGTTGTACTGACTCCACACACCCCGACTCGTCTTCAGGCTTTTATTTTATTGTTCTGTTTTAAAACACTTTTATAGGTATAAATATGAACATTTCACCTGGGAGAACATATTTAAGGTTCACAGTTGGACCTTAAAACCACTGTTGTACCTTTGGGGGAACATTTACATTGTTTGTACCTTGATGAACAAAAAATGGACCTGCACAGAACCTTTATTTCTAACAGTGTACACATAATCTAAGGCCAGTTTTGCAGTTTTCGGTCCAAAGCTAGACTTAGTCCAGTAAACTGGCCTCTAAAATGAATTCTAAAACCAGTACTGAAGCAGACCTTCGCATTCACACACTTAACATCTATTTCTAACTGTCCATATGAGAAGCTTCTACTGTGAAAGCTTCTCATTAAGAGCAGCTACTGAAAAATAAAATAACAGGTTTATCAGACTTTCAGAAAGTTTTCAAATGATTTTAATGAACTGCTTCTCACTCTTTCCTCACTGTAGTTCACAGACCCTACACAGTGGGTGGGTTTTTCCTCCTCTACACATTCTCAGTGGGATTTAAATCTAGCCTGAAATCTGTCCGTGTCATCATTTGAATTTTCAAAGCCAGTCAAACCACCTCAAACCACTTAAACCACTTGACGAGCAGTCGTCTTGTATTATATAGATAATAAACTGATAAACTGTGATGCTTAATAAAGCTGCTGAAATTTGAGTAAACACTGAAAACACTGATGAGTGAAACAGCTGCAGGTTATTTAAGATAAACATACAGATCAAATCATTTATCATGTTTTATTGTGTTATTGAACTGAGTTTCTTCGTCCAGGCCTTTTTAAGATGATGATTGACAGGGGGACTAAAAACAGCATGGAAAACCTTTGGTTTCTTTATTCGAACCAGTGACAATGAACTCAAAGAGCGACAGCGCCATCTGGCGGCGGTTTAAACAGCTGCGCGTTTCCGAGGCTGAGATTCAGCAGTTTGATACTGAGCCATGTTGGATTAAATGCTGTTATATTTAGCATCAGGGTTCAAATGCTGACCTTCGGGTTTTGGGTGTTTGTACTTTTTTTGGTGGTTTTGATGCGTTTTTGGTGGATAGATTTTGGACATTTTTTTGGCTGAAAAACACTGAAGAAATCTGGCAACCCTGCCTCCAAGCAGAGGAAAAATAGCTGATGTCCTTTTTTTTTTCTCTCTTTGTCAGACAAAATATCAAAATATTAACTCGAAACGACGCCATTTTATAGAACTATTGACTTGGTATTTCGAAATAATGACTTATTTACTAGAAAGATTGACTTAATATCTCGAAATAACTTATTTTCTGGATATATTAACAATATCATTGTTAATATCAAAAATATTAACTCGAAAAAATGACTTCTATAAATAACGACTTAATATCTCAAAATAGTGACGTATCTCGAAATAATGACTAATTTCCTGGAAATATTTCATTAGAAACGCAATATTTTTTCTCGTGATTTCAGTTAAGACGACATTATGACGAAATGTCGAGATAATGAGTTACTGAATCTTGAATTATAGTGATCAGAAGCCGTTATTTAGACTCAGAAAGTCAGTAATTATTTTGATCATTATTTTTAATGATAGTTTTGAGATGCATTGCTGTGTTGGTGGTCAGTCAGGCCGGATCTCTGTGTATTGGTGGTCAGTCAGGCCGGATCTGTGTGTTGGTGGTCAGTCAGGCCGGCAGGGGGCGACGCTGAGACTCGAGCCTTGCTGCAGCGCGTCTCCCTTGGTAAAGATGGCGGCGCACTGTGCCGGTATGATGCGTGTCCGGGCTCTCTGTAAACTGTTGTCACGGACTGTGGAAACCCGAGTCCGGATCGGGTCCAGCTGGAGCTGGACGAGCAGATACCGGACCAGAGCAGAGGACCGAGGAGGAGCGGAGAGGGACACAGCGAGGGACACAGAGAGAGGTCAGAGAGGAAGAGGACAGACTCTCTCCTCATCATCATCACCAACAACCTGAACACAACACAGCAGGGCTTACACCTCAATACCATTAAAACACAGCAAAACACAGAGCCGCTCCACTGGAACAGCCCTGACACACACACAGTCCAGTGAGGGGAGTTTTCTAACCCACACAGTGGTTTCATGATGTATTTGCATAAAGCATGCTGGGAAGTGTAGTGAGAGAACACACGCATTATGCCTTCAATGTAATCATAAACACTGTGAAGTCAGTGAGGCTCAGCAGTTTAAAACTGCACTACAGAAAACTGCAATAACATCAGGTAACATAGTAAACTCTGGTTTTAGGCCAGAAAGTCCCTTTAACCTCTCCTTGTGATGCGTTCCAGCTGTTTCTGGACTTGTTCTCATAGCTGTTGATCTAATTCTCCCTTTTGTACATTTAAACCACTTTATTGTACTTTGATACTTTTTGTTGTTATTAGATTTCTGCAGTGTTGTATACTTTTACAATTTCTGTAATAATCTAGAATATCTTAACCGCCAAATATTATTCCTTTAGTGCTGCCTTGTATTAATCTATAATAATTGTATAAACTTTAATAATGTCTGAAATTTCCCTTATGCTCCTGTGCTATTACTATAGACTGTAGTGTTAGTGGTTGTGTATTATAGTGTTTAATTTATGAGGGAAATGATCACTGAAAACCCAACTATGTTTGATCGGCAGGTCAGTCCGACTTCCTTATGGAGTTTCCCCAGGCGAAGAGTCTCCTGCACTCGACCCTGTCTAGATCCCTGGGCCGCTCTGATGTGTCTCGGTATATTCGGTACCACTGCACGGATGGGGAGGTTAAGGTACACTCACTGTACACACTGCAGCACCCAGTGCACAGTCAGTCATAGACTCTCACTCAATATGCCAAGCAGTGCTTTCACATTTGTAAACTGCACTTTAGTGACATATTGTGAATCATGAGTCTTGTTAGCATGTAAAGTTCTGAAGAATTTTTTTGGCTGAAAAACACTGAAGAAATCTGGCAACCCTGCCTCCAAGCAGAGGAAAAATAGCTGATGTCCTTTTTTTTTACTCTCTTTGTCAGACAAAATATCAAAATATTAAGTCGAAACGACGCCATTTTATAGAACTATTGACTTGGTATTTCGAAATAATGACTTATTTACTAGAAAGATTGACTTAATATCTCGAAATAACTTATTTTCTGGATATATTAACAATATCATTGTTAATATCAAAAATATTAACTCGAAAAAATGACTTCTATAAATAACGACTTAATATCTCAAAATAGTGACGTATCTCGAAATAATGACTAATTTCCTGGAAATATTTCATTAGAAACGCAATATTTTTTCTCGTGATTTCAGTTAAGACGACATTATGACGAAATGTCGAGATAATGAGTTACTGAATCTTGAATTATAGTGATCAGAAGCCGTTATTTAGACTCAGAAAGTCAGTAATTATTTTGATCATTATTTTTAATGATAGTTTTGAGATGCATTGCTGTGTTGGTGGTCAGTCAGGCCGGATCTCTGTGTATTGGTGGTCAGTCAGGCCGGATCTGTGTGTTGGTGGTCAGTCAGGCCGGCAGGGGGCGACGCTGAGACTCGAGCCTCGCTGCATGTAAAGTTCTGAAGAATTGACTCACAGAAATGAGAAGTTTTACTGAACGTCTTGTTATTGTTGTAGAGGGCGACGGTGACGCTGCTTTGGCCTCAGAGGATTGAAGTGGAGGGGTTCGGCTCTCGGAAAGTGGAGGCGGAGCGCCGTGCCGCAGCAGCTGCCTGCCACAGGCTGAGAGTGAGTAGCAGCCCCACCTTTTATGAGTTCTTACTTATCATTATGTAATAATATAATTAAAGATAGCAGTCATATGTCCAGCCCTCTTGGTAGGTGCTGGGTAGTACATGTACATGTACTCCAACATGAACTAGACTGCTTGTCACAAGATAGCTGTACACAGGAGCAACTACAGCTCCTACATACAGTAAGAGAAGGGACAGAAGAGTGTGGCACATTTGGTGGGACTTTGCTGATAACCAGCTTTAGACCACGTCCTGACCGTTCTAACCTTCCGAAAGTGGGGTATACATGCGTGTGAAAAGCGGTCTCTGTAAGAGGCAGCTATTACTTAAAAGATTTTTTAGATAGATTATTTAAAAAACAGTGATTATTATGTTATGTTATTTATTTATTCATTTATTTATAGCTTTCAAACTTTGTGCTGCCCGTTCAGCTGTAGCCTGGCACGCTGGTCTTCTACAGCAGGCCAAAACACCAGTACAACGCAAGGTTTAGCCTAATTAATTTTGTGTTTTCATTGTGTTTTTATTTTTATTTATACTTGTAAATGAACATTTGAATTCATGATCACTTATCTGCTTCATCTTTTCATTTTTCTGGTTGTTCAGAAACATTTTAAACTAAATTACAGAAATGAATCAAAGCTGGCTGGATTATATTTGAATCACTCGGTTTGTTGCTGGAGTTTCGATTCACTTTGCTATAATGAACTTTTTCTGCTCACATTAGCTGATCCCTCAAGTTGCTGAGGCTTAAAGTTCATTTTGTAGCTCAGATGGAGAAAAACGAAGGAGATGGACGAAACTAAAATGGTGCTGTTTATCTGAGTAAAGGTGGGCAGCACGCATACTAGAGAAATCAGACTGCCTGCCAATGCAGAGCTTGAACAGGGGAGGCGCTGTCACCGTATGACTTAATAAACATGATAAAATCAGAGAACTTGTGGAGAGGAGCATTACCACGCTGCAATGTCTTCCAGGTTTCTCAAACCCAAGAGGAGTCCAAAATGAATGGGTTGATATGGAGCATTTGAGCAAAATCACAGTTTATAAATGCTTAAACATTTTTAATGTAAAAGAATACAATAATTTCCTGAACACAGAACAGGACAAAACATTTCAGCACTGCTGTTATATTTTTAAGAGCTTTTAAACTCAAGTAACAGGAGATTAAAACGGCGCCTCATGTACGTTCATGATGTCAGTGAGTGCGAACAGCCAATGAGCTGCTCCGCTCGCCAATCAATCATCACTCAGTAGCAGTAATGCCCGCCTTCTGCTGCCCAAAACCTATTTGCTGTTAAAATACCTCCTTCTTCTTTCTAAAATGAAAGAAACGTTCTGGTTCAGTGACTAGAAACTATTTTAACTTTTCGTTTTTAGCCGTTGAGCTCCATTCACTCCCATTCATTGAGGACTCACTCGCAGGCGCCCTCTGCTGATTAGCAGACCTGTTTTTGATATAATGGGGGGAAAAAAGGAAGTGGCCAGACTCCTCATAAACCAGCTCTGATAAAATAACGAATGTGTATGATAACAAAACAAAATGACATGAAAAAAACATATGAGTTATGTCAAAATATTTACCCACAATTCCTGCTCTTGTGGCTGTGTGTCTCCGCCAAATTATTTTGACATTTGTCAGAGGATTATGACAAAAAAAAAACTTTTTTGTCTTTGCTTAGTTGCTTTAGTAGTTGGCCAGTTTATTTGTCTTTTATTCTATAAACACCTGGGAGATATTCCTACATCACTAGGAACTACTAAAACCATAGCTGCTGCTCATATCACTAACTACTGGACCATGACAGCTATACTGCTTGCATTTTCCTACTGAGACGTAGCTTTTCTCCTTTTTTCCCCAAATATATTTGAATTTTAAATGTCTTCTTTTTCAAGATGCAAAGAAATAAGCCAGCTAAGTGACCCTTTATTAGTCCCACAATGGGGAAATTTCACCTCCGCAATTTAACCCATCTGTGCAGTGAAACACCACTTACACACTAGTAAACACACACAAACACACCAGGGGGCAGTGAGCACACTTGCCCGGAGTGGTGGGCAGCCCTGTCCACGGCGCCCGGGGAGCAGTTGGGGGTTAGGTGCCTTGCTCAGCTACGTAACTGCAGTAAATACAGTGTAGGCAGTGTTAAATCTCTTAAATCCAGCATAACTACATAATCTCCCGAATAACTTAGTGTACATGATTCTTATTTGCCATTTCTCTCTCAATACTTCAAAGCCACGCAGTTTATTAAAAAAATGTTTGCGTCCTCTGAATCTTATATTCCCGGTGCACGGTTTTCCCATCATGTTGCTCACTTTCTGATATCCGAGCTGTTAAACAATAGAAGCGAATGAAAAGTTAACATGTGATTTGGCTACATGTGTATTGACATCACTTTGTCTTGGAACAGAGTTCAGCCACAGTTGTTTAAACATTCAAATGGACACTTTTGTATATAATTCCAGAGTAATCCAATATATCCAATATAATTGTATATAATTTGATCTTGACAGCCCTACTAAGCTTGTATGACTGTGTCAACAGGAGCTGGGAGTTTTGGGTCCAGGGAACCAGCTGCCCAGAAGGAGGCTGGCCAGGCGGCCGGGGTGGCAGTCCTCTTTCTTGGAGGATGCTGACGGGGATGTGTGTGACAGACTGGAGCCATCGAGGACTCTGAAGAACAGAACACGAGGGACTGCAGAAAGCCCAAGGTAAGGTCACCACTCATTCACAATGTGTAGAGTTTGAAGTCCAACCATACTGTAAGCCATGACATTTACTCCCGTCTTTGTTTTTGAGATTCCAAAATCAATGGTGTGTAGGACCAGTTTCCCAGACCTAGTTTAAGCCTAGGGTTAAGTCTAGAATAAGGATAACTAGATTACAGCCAAAAGTCTTATTTGCTTTCAAGACTTGCCAAAATCTCTAGCATATAGAGGCAGTTTCAAAGTCCTAGATCAATGCTAAAATTAAGCCTAGACTAAACTGAAATAGATTATAGCTTAATGTTTCATTTGATAGCTCAGGATTAAGCCTAGAATGTCCTAATGTCTTATTTGTTGTCAAGCCTTGCCAAAATCTATAGCACATAGAGCCATAGAGCATTTGGGTGTCCCAGACCTAGATTAAGCCCAGAAAAAGCCCAGACTGAGAAGAATTGTTCTCCATTGGAACTGCAATTTAGTCTAAGACTAGACTTAATCTGTGTCTGGGAAGCCAGCCGTTAGACTTTAATGAACGTATATCATAGACCTTTCATTGTTTGCATCTGTCTTTGGTTCTAGGCTGGTGGAGGAGGATCCTAAAGTCTCGGAGGCGCTTGCCATCTTCTCAAAGCCAAAGGCGCTACTGGTGAAAGTTGTTCAAGTGGCCACATCGTCTAGTAGAATCAGAGTAAGTGTTGGTTCTGTCTTAAAGGAATACTTAACACAAATTCCTTTGTACAAAATTTTCCCCCTTTGCCCCAAATTTAGTCAGTCAGCCAAGATGTATTTAGAGTCTAAAGTGAAGAACTCAGAAGTTTGCTTCTTTAGTTTTTCACTGGAGCTGTGAGGCTAATGTAGGTAATACAAGTACTACAAGGTGGTACCCCACCAATTATCATCATGTAAATCTTCACACACTTGCCTCAAACCATGATAAGTCACTATATTTCTTCCAATATGGAAACAGTGGATTAAAGTGCCACATTTCCTCTTGTAACTGTCAGTGCAGAATTCACATTCATTTTATCTTTAAGCTGTTTTTAATAGGAAAACCGTGTTTCATGAACAGTCACTCACAATTCCTTTTTCTCCACATTCTTGGTTCCTCCTGGTCCTCAGGAGCTGCTGCAGTACAAGACGGTGGGAGGGAAGGTGAAGGAGTGTCAGCTGACTCTGCACTGGCCCGAAAAGATGACTTTCACTGCCCTCGGCCGCCGGAGGCTGGAGGCGGAGACACGAGCCGCTGCCCTCGCCTGCCTCAGACTTAAGGTCTGTGTAAAACATGTCAGCGTTTACTGGAGAACCTTAAAATTGTTCGAGAATAAACTTTTTACAATAAACCATATGGATTATTTCAGAATGTATAAGATACATCAGAGCTGATTTACAGTGATGAGTCAAAACATTATGTCCATCTGCCTAATATGCTGTTGGTTCTCCGCGTGCCACTAAAACAGCTCCGAACTGCCTAGGTACAAGACTCTGCAGAACCTCTGAAGGTGCCTTGTACTATCTAGCACCAAGACGTTAGCAGCAGATCCTTGTGAATCCTGCAAATTGTAAAGTGGAGCCACTGAGGATTAGAATTGCGGTTTCAGAACATCCTACAGGTGCTCGATCAGACTGAGATGTGTACAGAGTGGCAGGAGACATTTTCCTGCTGAAAGAGGCCACTTCCATTGGGGAATATCAGTGCAGTGAAGGGGTGTACCTGGTCCACAGCGCATCCTGGTGCCATCACTTCCTCAGGTAAACGGCACACATGTACCTGGCTGGTCATGTGATGTCACAAGATATATACAAGGAAATGGAACTCAAAGGACCAGGCAACCTTATTCCATTGCTCCAAGGTCCAGTTCTGACACTTGCAAGCCCATTGTATGCAGACCAGAGGGGACAGCCTTTGTTGCTTTTCTGTATCAGTGAGCCTGTAGCCATTTTGTGGTTTGTCCGTCCTCGGACCACTGTCCATAAATACTCACTACTGCTGACCGGGAGCACTCCAGAAGCCTTGCTATTTACGAGATGCTCCAACACGGTCGCCTGACCATTACGATTTGGCCCTGGTCAAAAATGCTCAGGTCAGTGCCTGTTTCTCCTGCATCCAGCACAGCAACTACGAGAACCAGCTTCCCTTACCATCTAATGAATCCCACACACTTAAAAAGATGGTTCTTCAAGGGTTCTTTAGTAAAGAAAATGGTTTTGTGTAGGACCATGAACACTTAAAGAACTCTTTGCATGATTAAAGAGTTCTCTGCAACATGAAAGAGTTCTTTAGATTAATGGCTAATGTGCTGTAGATGGTTCTATATAGAACGTTTAAAAGGGTTCTATATAGCACTAAAAAAAGGTTCTATTGTTATAATATCAGGCTTGTTACTTTTGGGTGCTATATAGAACCCTTTCCAAAAGAACCATCTACAGCAAATTCCCTATCAATCTGAAGCACGCCTTCATGATGCAAAGAACTCTTTAATCATGCAAAAAGTTCTTTGAGTGTTCAGAGTCCTACATGGAACATTTTCTTTTCTAAAGAACCCTTGAAGGACCATCTTTTTTGAGTGTGCAGAGCTTGACATGCATTTTTGTTGCAAGATAATCAACGTTCACTTGATTCATCTGTGAAGGGTCAAAATGTTTCGGCTCATCGTTGTATGTTTTATCTGTTGTTTATTTATTTATTTATTTATTTTTCTTAAAAATAATGGTGTGATAAAATTTTATCTACCTTGACTTAAGTGTAAAACCCAAAATCAGATATGGTGATAAATGTTCATTAAAAAAGCTCAAGAAAAAGCAACCGGTTGACAGTGGTGCCCCCATGCAGGCATGTTAGAATTTGCTGCAGCCAATCAGAAAGAGTAAATTGAGACGGCTGTTATTGTTCTTATATCTTTAGGAGCTGAATCTGCTGGACGAACAGAATAACCCCCTCACTCATGCCAAGTACCACCAGGAGGAGGTGCGGGAGGCAGGAGAGCGGGAGAGGAGACCATGCCGGGTGGAAATACCAGAGGAGCTGGAGCAGAGCATAAGAGATTACCTCACTCAGGTGTGTCTCCTGGCAGCTTATTAAATTAACGCTTTGATGAAGCTTCGTGGGACATTTGAGCTTTTAAAGCAGCATTAATTAAAAAAATATGTGAGAAAATACATTTAAAACAGCAAATGGTTCATTGAGGTTCACGAGGCCCACGGCCATAAGAAAATGGACGTGTGCAAAACGTGCATCGAGAACAAGCAGAAAAGTTCAGTTTAGTGCAGCCAAGTGGACGTTTAATTTGTTCGTAAAATAATTTTGTTATATTTTCACTACATAGTGTGTAACACGTTTTATGTGCTGAAAGAAAGAGTTTTAGAATTAAACAAGAGAAGGCTGACATCTCTCTTTCTCAGCACTGCACAGCGTGAGAACAGCACAGTGTGGACATTTTATCCAGGCTTAAAACATTTGGGATGTTGTTCAAAAGCACTGCTTGATAAATAAATGTATAGAGCAGGATTTAAACTGAGTTTTGAGCTGTTTTATTGCCGTATGTTATTTTGACCACTAATGGCCTTATGCAATATTTTAATAAAAGTCAGGGATCATCAAAATGATCACGTCTCCTAATTTCAAAATGATCAAAATTACCGCTGTGACATATTCTAGTGTTAAAGCTGTACTACTAATAAAATAAATGAACTGACCGTATATCAATGACCGGCCAGTAATTAAAATGTACAACACATTTATTTACCTTACTCCTGTTGTTGATCCCAGAGCTATTACTCTTGTGACTTTCTTGATCTAACTTGGGCTTCAGTTCATGATTTCTGTGTTGTTTCCTCTCTTTCTGCTCAGTATCCACTGGAGGCAGAGATGCAGAAGCTGTGGGATGAAGAGGAAGAGCAAGCGGAGAGGCAGCTTTCCTCACTTGCCGAGAACGACGAGGAGGATGTTGATGATGATGACGATCCTATCCCGGATCCCATCACCGGCCGGCCGTACCGTGCCCTGAGCCCAGAGGAGGCGGAGCGTCTGAGTTCCAGTCTGCAGAAGAAGTGGGAGAGGGCAGGGCCAGCGCGGGGGGCGGAGCTTCCTGTGGACTCTCATAGGGAGCGGCTAGTGGAGGCGGTGGAGGCCTCGCGGGTGCTGGTTGTTGCTGGGGAGACGGGTTGCGGGAAGACCACACGGATCCCGCGTTTCTTGTTGGAGGGGCGTGTGAGGGGCGGGGCAGGCGCCCACTGCAACATCCTGGTCACTCAGCCACGTAGGATCAGCGCAGTCTCAGTGGCTCAGCGCGTCTCTCAGGAGATGGGCCCCGCCCTCCGGCACTGTGTCGGCTACCAGGTGTGACGCGTTCAGTTCAGATCAGTTCTTCAGAGATGGGAGGTTGATAGAGCACAGAGTCGCAGCAGTGGTAGCATTAATATTGCGGGGGGCAAAGTGCAGTGTTTGTCTTGAGCCTAGAAAACAAGTCAGTGTACAAATTAAAGAAGATAGGCTTCAAATTGAGATTTTTTTTTAATATTTAATAAGAAACACACTTTTTTAACTGTAAGACCTCAAATAAGGGTGTTAACTGATGCTAAAACGTGTTGAAACTATCAAACATTAGTCGTCTTTAATAATTTGTACATAGGTGTGTTTTTAATGTACGAGGGTAAAAAGAATAGTGCTACATTTATTGTGTGTAACATTGTGGAAGTGTCTGGTTGCAAATAAGCCATTATTTCAGCAAAATCAGTCGAAATCTTGAGAAAATAAGACATCTCAACATGATAAGTCAAAATCTTGAGAAAATCAGCTGTTATTACAACTTTATTAGTTAAAATCTTGAGAATATAAGCCATTATGTCTACATAATCAGTCCGATTCTCAAGAATATAGACCATTATTTCAACATAATCATGAATCTCGAGATCCTGTTTTGAGATAAAAGGTCTTACTGCGGTCAGAAACAGAGAGGGAGAAATAGCAGGCAATATTTTTTTTTTCATTGGTAGTCAAATTCTTTGAGGAAAAAGGGAGAAAAAAGAGAAAAACTCTCCAAACCATGGCACTCATTAAATAAAAAGTGCCTATATTGTCTTTATTATGTATTAAGTATTAACTATGTAAAAAATGCCCACACATAGTGGCTCATGCCTTCTTTAGGTCAAGTCAAATTCTTAGTCAAATTAAAAATTCATACGTTTGCTCCCTCTCTAATAAAAGTGGGGCCACACATGGTCCACTTCCTAAACGTGTTAGTTCTCTCACTGGCTGAGGGAGTGAGGTTAGGGTAACTTTCTGCCAGCCTAAGTCAAATGTCCTCACAGGCCAACTTTGGGCATCCCTGATTCTCCTGGACCTTCCCCTGTCCTGCATGTTCTGTTTTTTTCCCTGCTCTTTCACATCCAACCACTCTGAATGACTTTACTTTGTAATTCTGAAACCTTCCTTTTATCTCCATCGTGTCAACTGCAGGTGCGTCTGGAGTCTCGACCGCCGGAGCGCAGCGGTGGCGCCCTCCTCTTCCTCACGGTGGGCGTTCTCCTGCGGAAGCTGCAGAGCAACCCATCCCTGCAAGGGGTGAGTCACGTGCTGGTGGACGAAGTGCACGAGCGGGACGTGAACACAGACCTGCTGCTGGCTCTGCTGCACTGCGCTCTGAGAGAGAACCCAGAGCTCCGCGTGGTCCTCATGAGCGCCACAGGGGACACCCAGCGCCTGGCCCAGTACTTCGGAGGCTGCCCTGTGGTGCACGTGCCAGGCTTCATGTACCCCGTGAAGGAGAGGTACCTGGAGGATGTGCTGAAGGAGATGGGACGGCAGCCGAAGCTGGTATCCATGGAGGAAAGAGACACGCGGGTAAGGGAAATCATGGTGTTGAGGCAAATGGACGAGTAGGGATGCAATGATATGACAGAAGTTTTACCACTTATACAGTAACATAGACATCCATACCTGAGTTCAGTCACACTTATACAGTAACACAGACATCCATACCTGAGTTCAGTCACACTTATACAGTAACATAGACATCCATACCTGAGTCCTACTACACTTATACAGTAACAGACATCCATACCTGAGTTCTACCACTTATACAGTAACATAGACATCCATACCTGAGTCCTACTACACTTATACAGTAACAGACATCCATACCTGAGTTCTACCACTTATACAGTAACATAGACATCCATACCTGAGTCCTACTACACTTATATAGTAACATAGACATCCATACCTGAGTCCTACTACACTATATAGTAACATAGACATCCATACCTGAGTCCTACTACACTTATACAGTAACATAGACATCCATACCTGAGTCCTGCTACACTTATATAGTAACAGACATCCATACCTGAGTTCTACCACTTATACAGTAACATAGACATCCATACCTGAGTCCTGCTACACTTATATAGTAACATAGACATCCATACCTGAGTCCTACTACACTTATATAGTAACAGACATCCATACCTGAGTTCTACCACTTATACAGTAACATAGACATCCATACCTGAGTCCTGCTACACTTATATAGTAACATAGACATCCATACCTGAGTCCTACTACACTTATACAGTAACAGACATCCATACCTGAGTTCTACCACTTATACAGTAACATAGACATCCATACCTGAGTCCTACTACACTTATATAGTAACATAGACATCCATACCTGAGTCCTACTACACTTATACAGTAACATAGACATCCATACCTGAGTCCTGCTACACTTATATAGTAACATAGACATCCATACCTGAGTCCTACTACACTTATACAGTAACATAGACATCCATACCTGAGTTCTACCACTTATACAGTAACATAGACATCCATACCTGAGTCCTACTACACTTATACAGTAACAGACATCCATACCTGAGTTCTACCACTTATACAGTAACATAGACATCCATACCTGAGTCCTACTACACTTATATAGTAACATAGACATCCATACCTGAGTCCTACTACACTTATATAGTAACATAGACATCCATACCTGAGTCCTACTACACTTATACAGTAACATAGACATCCATACCTGAGTCCTGCTACACTTATATAGTAACATAGACATCCATACCTGAGTCCTACTACACTTATACAGTAACATAGACATCCATACCTGAGTTCTACCACTTATACAGTAACATAGACATCCATACCTGAGTCCTACTACACTTATACAGTAACAGACATCCATACCTGAGTTCTACCACTTATACAGTAACATAGACATCCATACCTGAGTCCTACTACACTTATATAGTAACATAGACATCCATACCTGAGTCCTACTACACTTATATAGTAACATAGACATCCATACCTGAGTCCTACTACACTTATACAGTAACATAGACATCCATACCTGAGTCCTGCTACACTTATATAGTAACATAGACATCCATACCTGAGTCCTACTACACTTATACAGTAACAGACATCCATACCTGAGTTCTACCACTTATACAGTAACATAGACATCCATACCTGAGTCCTACTACACTTATATAGTAACATAGACATCCATACCTGAGTCCTACTACACTTATACAGTAACATAGACATCCATACCTGAGTCCTGCTACACTTATATAGTAACATAGACATCCATACCTGAGTCCTACTACACTTATACAGTAACATAGACATCCATACCTGAGTTCTACCACTTATACAGTAACATAGACATCCATACCTGAGTCCTACTACACTTATACAGTAACAGACATCCATACCTGAGTTCTACCACTTATACAGTAACATAGACATCCATACCTGAGTCCTACTACACTTATATAGTAACATAGACATCCATACCTGAGTCCTACTACACTTATATAGTAACATAGACATCCATACCTGAGTCCTACTACACTTATACAGTAACATAGACATCCATACCTGAGTCCTGCTACACTTATATAGTAACATAGACATCCATACCTGAGTCCTACTACACTTATACAGTAACATAGACATCCATACCTGAGTCCTACTACACTTATACAGTAACATAGACATCCATACCTGAGTCCTGCTACACTTATATAGTAACATAGACATCCATAACCTGAGTCCTACTACACTTATACAGTAACATAGACATCCATACCTGAGTCCTACTACACTTATACAGTAACATAGACATCCATACCTGAGTCCTGTTACATTTATACAGTGACAAAATTCATACTTGAGTTCTACCACACATACAGTAGACTGTGTGGCTGGTGTAGTGTAGTGGATAATACTTCGTGCTGCAGACTGGGTTTGATCCCCTGCCTGGGCGAACATCCTATTCTGTACTAATAAGAGTCCTTGGGCAACACTCCTAACACTACCTTCGCCTACCTATGTAAAATGATCAAACTGTAAATCACTCTGGATGAGATCAGGTGCTAAATGCCTTAAATGTAAACGTAGACCACCAAATATTTAAACTGCAAAGTAAAACACACAGATAGGAATAGTAATGCAAGTAATGGAATAAAATGAAATCAAATTAAAAAAAGGAAAAAGGCTTAATTAGTACAAAAATGGTGCATCAAGTGAGAAAAAAAAATTTATATAAAATAGTTGGAATGTATACACCGATCAGGCATAACATTATGACCTTGTTTCTACGCTCACTGTCCATTTTATCAGCTCCACTTACTATATAGGTGCACTTTGTAGTTCTACAGTTACAGACTGTAGTCCATCTGTTTCTCTGCATACTTTGTTAACCCCCTTTTACCCCCCTTTGTCTGATCCACTCGTACCAGCACAACACACACTAACACACCACCACCACGTCAGTGTTACTGCAGTGCTGAGAAGGATCCACCACCCAAATAGTACCTATACTGTGAGGGTCCATGGGGGTCCTGAGCACTGAAGAACAGGGTAAAAGTGGGCTAACAAAGTATGCAGAGAAACAGATGGACTACAGTCTGTAACTGTAGAACTACACATAAATTTCACCAGACTTTTTTTCTTCTTCAAGAAGGGACCAGAAGATGCATCCCCTGATCTTGATTTAGTGGCCAATGTGATTGACCACATTCACACACGAGGAGAGCCAGGTAAACAGGACTGTCTCCATACACACACATTTTCATTCTTTCTGTTTTTTTCTCTTATGCTCTCTTTCTGCTCGCTTCTTTTGCCCTCACTCTGTTTCTGTGTCGCATCAAATCTGGAAAAGTTTCACAGCTGCAGAAGTGAGTCAGTGTGCCATTTATTTCTTCTCCTCACCTGCGTTTTCTTTCTTCTGTGTTTCCGGCCTGCAGGTGCAGTGCTGTGTTTTCTGCCCGGCTGGCAGGAAATAAAAGCTGTTCAGCAGAAGCTGGAGGAGAGGCAGGCCTTCAAATCAGGCTCTCAGATGGTCCTACCATGTAAGAGGGTTTAATACATGGGCTAAAATGACATTGTACTATTATTTACAGATTTACTTATTATTTATTTCATTTTATTGAGAAGTGTACTTTTTCACTGTCGTTCCAGCCTTACATACGCTATATGGACAAAAGTACTGGGACACACCTCCTAATCATTAATTTCAGGTGTTTCATTCAGTCCCATTGCCATAAGTGTTTAAAATCAAGTACCTAGGCATGAGGTCTGTCTTTACAAACTTTTGCTGTAAGAGCGAGTCATTCTAAAGAGCCCACTGATTTCGAGCATGGTACTGCAATAGGATGCAACAAGACAGGTCTCAAAATTCATTCCCTCCATGCCAGGAGAACATTACCTGCCTGACTGAATTGTGTAAACTGTAAAGTTTGGTGGAGGAGGGATGATGCTATGGGGTTGTTTTTCAGGGGTTGGTCTAGAGACCGTTCCAGTGAAGGGAAATCTTAATGCTTCAGTAGACCAAGACATTTTGGACAATTCTATGCTTCCATCTTTGTGGGAACAGTTTGGGGGAAGACCCTTTTCTGTTCCAGCATGACTGAACCCCAGTGCACAAAGCAAGGTCCATAAAGTCATGGCTGTGTGAGTTTGGTGTGGAGGAACAAGGCTGGCCCTCACAGAGCCCTGACCTCAACCCCATCCAACACCTATGGGATGAATTAGAGCAGAGATTGCGAGCCAGGCCCTCTCGTCCAACATCAGTGTCTGACCTCACAAATGCTCTTCCAGATGAATGGGTGAAAATTCCCACAGACTCATTCCAAAATCTTGTAGAAAACCTTCCCAGAAGAGTGGAAGCTGTTAAAGCTGCAAAGGAGGGACCAACTCCATATTAACGCCTATGCATTTAGAATGGGTGTCATAAAAGCTCCTGTAGGCGTCCCAATACTTTTGTCCATTAAGTGCATCATCCATCAGCCTTAAATCTCTCTCTCTCTCTCTCTCTCTCTCTCTCTCTCTCTCTCTCTCTCTCTCTCTCAAAGTGCACTCCAGCATGTCTGTAGCAGACCAGCAGGCCGTGTTTCAGCGCCCCCCAGAGGGCCAACGCAAAATTGTCCTGGCAACCAACATCGCAGAAACCTCCATCACCATCGATGACATTGTCCATGTTGTGGACGCGGGCTCTCAAAAGGAGCAGAGCTACGACCCCAGGACTAAGGTGAGACCGGTGTAGAGCTTAGGACAGCACATTCTTAAACTTACCTTCCCATCACAATTTACTTTGAACCCTGATCCAGAACCTTGTACTAATATTTAGACATGACTCTGAAACTGGAAATAAACCTCCCTGCTAACTGGATAGTTTGGCAGAAAATGAAGTACTGTTATCTATAAAAACAACACTTACCAGTTACAGTTAACAGTGTGAAATACCGTGTCAGAAACCACATAAGCAAGTTTATTTGGGATTTCCTTTTACTTGCTATTTAATGCTAACTGGTGGAGTATAAGCCTCCATTACTTGTTAGCTACATTAGCCTCGCAGCTCTGGTGCAAAAGCAAAGAAGCAAATTTCAGACACCAAACATAGCTGATCATTTTGAAAAGAAATAATCTTTAGAAATGTAATTTCCCGTATGCTTTTACTGTACCTCCCCAAAGTAGACTATTACTTGTAGCTCAAAACGCAGAACTTAAAACTGAAATACTGAAATAATCTGTGTTCAGGTCTCGTGTCTGGATACGGTCTGGATCTCGCGCTCGAATGTTACTCAGCGGCGAGGCAGGGCGGGCCGATGCCAGCCTGGCCATGCCTATCACTTGTTTCCCCGACAACGGCTGGAAACCATGACCACGTTTCCCATCCCTGAGATTTTGCGGACACCTCTGGAGAGCCTAGTGGTCCAGGCCAAGATCCACAGTCCACAGACTAAGGTATGTAGAGTGGGCTGTTTTACGTGAGAAACATGAGGAGGAGAATTTTTTCTTTTATTTTTACATGAACACATTAAGCTTCAGTGTGGATAGGGTGTAGTAAAAACCATGATGATCTCACCATGAAATGTTCAATATGACAATATTCCTCAACATGCAGATTTTGAACCTTTTTATTCTTTTGTTTTAATTTTCTGCTGAAGAATTTAAATAGCATTAGTGTTTATGATCTCCATTTCTGTTTTATAAAAAAGTGTAACTGTGCATATTCTAATTTATTTCTTACTCACTCTGTGTGTGTTTGTATTTAGTATTTCTGTATACTGTGTTGTCCTGCAGGCCGTGGACTTCCTTTCTCAGGTGCTGGACTCTCCAGAGCGAGGGGCTGTGAAAGACGCAGTGAAGACCCTGCAGGACATCGGTGAGACTGCACAGCACCACCCTTCAGTCAGAATATACTTCAACACCTGATCAGGCTTTGTGTGTTTAGACTAGAGCTGCAACAATCAGTTAGCAAAGTTTGTATGTGCTTCGTTTACTTCAAAATAAAAGTGCTTTGTAATGATCTATAGCATTCAGTCAAGACTCTGTGTAAATGTGCCTCTGGCTAAGTTAGTAGGTGTTTTTTTTAGTTCTGTTTCTGGTTTCATTCACTCTGCATTCATATTTCTTTCCTCTGTTTTCCTGACTTCTCTCTGTAGGAGTGTTGGATGGTTTGGAGTGTCTGACTCCGCTGGGCGAGCGGGTGGCGTGTATATCATGTGACCCGCGCTTGGGGAAGGCTCTGGTTCTGTCGGCTCTGTTCCGCTGTGTTCTGCCCATGCTCTCTGTAGCTGCCTGTCTGACCCGAGACCCGTTCCACAACAGCATGCAGAACCGCGCTCTCGTCAACAAGGTCAGATATGTTTTCATCAGTTAACAGTTGCTCTAAATTAGGTATAGATTACTGACCAGGCCAGTGGGACCACAGTCTCAAAGACTAGCGACAGTCCATTGCAGATGGAAAAATCCGGAAAGCCCTTAAATGTAATGACTAAATATACCTTCCACTATATTTAAAATAATTAAAAGCCCCCTAATACATAAAAATGTGCAGAAATATAACAGCAGGAAACAGTAGTTATTACACGTTATTTAATTATTCATTATTTTGGTCACATAAACAAACGCAAGTGGTTTACTTCAAGGCCCATATTTAGCATTTTTCTTGTAAATAATATTAAACCTTAAGGTCCTTATATGACGTGTGATTTTATGTTCCAAAAACAGGCCAAGTCATTTCTACATGCCCATTTCCAAAGTCCCTTGTCCTGTAGAATTAAACAGGCTGTTTATGTTACAGTGCCTTTGAGATGTAAATATTCTAATGACCTCTGTTCTGATTGGCCTCCCTCTATGATGCCTCATTCAAAATGTTTCCATATGGATGGAATGGACTGGGGAGTTGAATGGTGCATTTTGAAACTTTAACAGTTTTTACGTAGTACTTAAAGCTCTTTCAATGCAAAAAAGGGAAGAAATCCAATTTTCCATTATATGGGTCCTTTTTTTTGTAATTTTTTTTGTCTTATGGTCAAAGTGTTGGGGGTAAAGGGGTCCAAAGACACTTCTGCCCAGAGCCCTTGTGAGACTGTGATCCATCCCTGATCTAAATGTCTGCAGTGTGAAACTGGCTGAAAGTAGGAAAATGGTGTACCACTTAATAATATTTACAGTGCCGGTGTTTTAACTGTTGTTAAGCTAGCTGTCTTTAATCAACACGCAGCCCGTAAAGCTAATTTTGCTGTCATTACACACTATTACACACATATACTATGAGGACTGGATTCGTTTTCCATGTGGAGATAGAGTAATGTAATTTTTACCATAAAAAGTTTTATACAGAGTATATTTACTCACAAGTAGAAAGCATTTCATCGTAATGTTTAATACTGTACTCAGCACTGTCAATAGTTTAGGAATTAACAGCCATCAGTGAACTTCATTGCATAAAATCTAGCTTATTTTTTTATGTATTTTTGTCATATACATGTTGTAATATTCAGTGCTGTACACTTGAGGTAGGACAATAGATAATGGCTTAATTCAGGGCGCAGTGAACACAACTGATTGCCTGCATACTGCAAAAAAAAAAAACGCAGAATCTTTTTTCCACAGGATGTAGTGCAGAATTTACCAGCATGGTAGTTCACACAGGATTCATATAGCTAAGTTATTTATACAGAGCATTTTGTAGTTTTATAGAAGCTGAATATGGGAGCTGACAGCTGTAAAATGACTAAGATAGTGGATTCAGGACCGGATTAAAACCAATAACACACTCTGGCAATAGTTATACTACCCCATCTTCACATGTAAAACTAATCCCATTCAAATGTTGCTTAGGAAGCACATTTAAAACTGATGAACAGGATCAGACTATTTCACTAACATGAAAGCAGCGTAACCCCAGCATTTGATTCACTGTGTTGAAGTGTTCTGAGAGATGCGTTCACTTTACAAGGGTATCTCATGTTTTTCTGTATCATTTATGCAATTAAAGCTGATATCGTCTTTAGCTTTTCACCTTTTTTATTTATTGTGTGATAGATTAAAATAATCCTTTATTTACTCTCTTACTCTCTATCTCTCTCCCTCTCCTTCTCCTTCTGTTCAGGCTAAGGAGGCTCTGAGCGGTTCTAGCTGCAGTGATTATCTGGTGTTCAGCAGGGCCGTGCAGGGCTGGAGGGAGCTCGGGGACAGACAGAGTCGGCAGGAATATCTGGACTTGCACACACTGTCGGGAACAAGTCTGCGTTTCATACACGGCAAGTCACTTCATTCAGCCCGAATCCCAAATCCTTTATATTTGTCCTACTCCAGGGCCATGTCTCAGAAACATCTTGGCTCTGAAATCTTATGTTTAGTCACCATGACAACTTCAGTTAGGACTGAATTTATGACAGTAGCTATTAAATAAGTACAGTTCTTAAGTTCATAACCTCATCCTAACTCCAGATAATGAAGCAGCATTACAGAAACATCTTAACTAGATAAAAACTTCCTAAATACTGTCCTGCTTTAGTGTCCTAACTTCTGTTTTGACTGCCTGTTTCTATCATTTTTAGGCAACTGTGACAGGCAGCATAGTTTACTAGCATAAAGTTAATAAAAACTTATTACAGTGATGTCGATGAATAATGAGGAGACAGAGCTGAACGTGTGGCTGTTTTTTAGGAGGAATAACATAGCAAGGGTCGCACACCGACTAAAGCATTTGGGAACCTGAAACTGGGGAGCGGCGACGCTCTGAGAAACAGCAGGGGGCGTCTCACAATATTCCTAACTTCCAGTTGATCACACTTTAGTTTTGTTTTGGTAATAGTAGCTGTAGCTTACATTGCTTTATGTTATTTTGATTACGTGTTTACGTGTTACAGCTGTTTATCGTCGGTCGCTGGTAACAGAAATGACGGTTGTTTGTCAACTTCGATCAAATAGTTCAAGATTTTTTGACCTGATATAAGAGAGAATTCCTAAATTAAGATCAGATTTGCTTCTGTAATGCGAATTTGTGAAAAATCTTATCTTGACCTGTCAGATCTTAACTTGGGACAAAAAGATAGGAGGTTTCTGTAATACGGCCCCAGGATTGAGTGTGAAGATTTAAAGGAAATCCTATAGATGTGCTATAGAGAGCATGAAACCTATTCTATAACAGTCTGCTATGGGTGTCTTAAATGTTCTGATTGATCAGAAAGTGCTGGAGAAAGTTGTGGTTGAGTATAGGGGATTATCAGGGCTGCCCTTCCCCACATAGAATCTCTATACACTAACAGAGTCCGTAAACAAGCACTGAATACTGTGGGCAGTCAGAGTCACCCTGCGCATGTGATTTTTGTTCCTTTATGTTCTGGGAGAAAATATATATGTCTATTAAGTTGAGAATAAAAAGACTGTATAGTAGTTTTTCTGAGTGATTTGAACATTTTAAATGCTTCCAATTGATTCCTGTTTGACCGGTGGCTGTATGCGGGTGGGTAGATGTGTATGTTCTTCCTTTTATACAAGTTTCTGAATGAGCTCCTCAATTAAATTCAGATGTATGTATTTTTCATACCTACGAATGGCAATAAACCCGTACTGTGAACTGAGTGCCCAGCTCTGATTGAAGGTCTGCCACCCTGGAGAGTGTAATTCTAATAGACTTGGCTTTAATAATCAAGCCTTGACCAATTGGGTCAGGTATGTTGGATTAGGGTTGAAACTAAACTCTGCAGGACTGGAGTTGGGCACCCTTTTGCTACACATCTGTTGGGAAGCACATGGGGAAAATTAGGGTTGTAATGATATTTTCAGATTTGATATGATTTTCAATTCAATTAGAATTTCAATATTTGATGTGCAGAAAAATCTCTTGATTCTACAGAGCTTTAATTATATAGCCCACAGATTGGTTTCGTTCAGATACAGCTGCTCCAGCCACAAGAATCCCAAACCCTGGAAGTTGTAAGAGACTTGAGAATGAAAGACCAATCATTTCAGTCATTCCGCAAAATATAGCAAATGAGAGACCTTTAGAAAAGGCAGTGGGGGCAAATAGTCCGACTGAACGTGTACCTCCATCGCCAACCAGCGAATGTGAGGCTTGTTCTAACTGACCTGCGTTTGTTTCTCTGTGTCTGTTTTCGAGTAGGCCTGACTCAGCAGTTCAGTGAGAATCTGGTGGAGGCGGAGCTAGCGGCTCGCTCGGTTGACTGTCTCCGCCCCTCGTCCCGGCTCAATCAGCACAGCCACCAGGAGCAGCTTCTCAAAGCTGTGCTGCTGGCAGGGTTCTACCCCAACCTCATCCAGGTACATCACAAACACATGCAAACTGACATGCTTACTCAACTTATTTATGTTTATTTGCATTTATTCTAATGATATTCAGGCATGTCCATAAATATTTGGACGTGAACAAAGCTGTTGTTATTTTAGCTGCCTACCATGGCATATTAGAGTAGAAATTGAATAATAAGTATGGGATGGGAATATGAGGGGTGTGTTACTCTCTTATTATTTTCGCTTACAAATTAGCAGTTAAAAGGTCTAGAGGTGATTTTTAAGTGTTGCATTTGGAACCTGTAGCTGTTGACTCTCAATGCGAAGTCCGAAGTTCTCCCAGTTTTTACAGGCAATTTGTTTTTCTAAAAAAAATGCCAGTGCCAATATAAATGGTTTTAAGTAATGTGCTCAGGAGCAAATACACTCACAAACACCTGCATTTAGACATATGAATAACCTCAAAATGCAGTTTTTTTGTGTGTCTTAACAAAACCTCATAGAGAGAGTTATGGTTCCTGTAAATCCTTCAAAAGTTTTAAAATTGATCCTAAAAATGTAAAGACATCCATTCGTAGCTGGGAGTCCAAGAGAGCACAATTGGCTTCTGGGTGGGTAGCATGCCCCCCCGCCCCAACCTCCCCCATCACTCAACAAAATGCTAGTCAGCGCCAGCGTCTGTTAACTAACATAGCAGCACTGGTGGTTGGAGCTTTACTCCAGCGGCAGTTTGAAAAGATGTAGTGGCGCTTAAAGATGCAGTTGGGATTTAAGATAATATCTAAAAAACTGGTTATAAAGAGTTATCCTGTATATTAAACTTATTCAGAACAGTCCAACAACCAAAAATATGCAGCCGACTGTGATCCTGTTGTCAGAAACTGACCACTGATTAAGGACTAGAGGACTAGAGGACAGCATAAAATAGTCAAACACACTCAGAAGACGTGTACATAAATTGAAGCATATATCCATGATGGATTTGTATAGTTGTACACTGGAAATTGTGTTATTTTTCCTTTGATGAGGTTTTAAAAAGGCATTAAAAAGCATTGAATTTGTGCAGCATCTGGTAGTAATACAAACAAATAAGCCTGTTTCATTGACCCTATCTGAACAACCTGAAGAGCATGATTCAGGATACTGACCATCTTATTATTTCCAGGTGAAAAGAGGCACTGTGACCAAAGGGGGCAGGTTTCGCCCAGATAACCTGTCCTATCGCACTCAGAGTGGGCCTGTGTTGCTCCACCGCTCCTCTGTCAACAGGTAACCGTTTACCTAATGGTAGTGAGGAATGCTAGGCCTCACCAGCCTATATTCTGTCTTACAGACATTAGCAAATGAATGTCTCTGTGTGCAGCTTACTGAACAGAACTCCTGATCACTATGTAATTCGTTCTGATGTGATTGGCCCTAATCACCGTATCAATTGTTCTGAGACCACTTCAGTCATGTACTGTCTGCTCAGGGGGATCAAACCGGCGACCTTCCAGTCACAGGGCTGGTTCCCTAACCTCCAGCCCATGACTGCCCCCAAAAGCCACTGACTGGTCACGGGACCTGGTGATTGAACCCTCAACCACGCTGATCGCGGACTAATGCGCTACGCACCGCGCCAAAGCTGCGCCACAAAGGCATCCAATCACGGCATCATTTGTTTTGAGACTTCCCCCTGACTGTGATTGGTACTAATCACTGGGTTGTTGTTTCTAAAACCTCCCCCTGACCGCACTCGGTGCTAATCACAGTGTTGTTTGTCCCGAGACCTCCCCTGACTGCGATAAGTCTTGATCACCCTGACTGCGATTAGTCCACTGCACAAAGCTGACTTCCAGCAGTTCTGAGACGAACACAGATTTCCTTTCAAGTATACTTGTGGCATGTTCGTCAACAGTTTGTTTTCATTTATTTCTTTTGTCATTTGAAGTACAGTGCAGGCTTAGCATTGATTATTTATTTATTAATGTATTAATTAGCATGACTATTTATTTATTTATTTATTTATTTATTTATTTAAACTGTTAATTTGGTTAAATAACATTTGTTTTCATGCCATGGCTGAATGGTCTGTCCTTGGTTCGCCAGAAGTATTATAAAATACATTCAACTGATTGTTGGTCTAATATCTCTGGAGTGCTCTTATAACCTGTGAAACAGCTGGGAGGAGAAAAGGATCATTGCATAAATAAAAAAAGATGACTACTAAACAAAGTGTGTGTTTTTGTTGTTTTATCCAGGGGTGAACAGCAGCTCCCCAGCCGCTGGCTCACATTCTTCTCCGCTGTTAAATCGAACGGGAACGTCTTCATCAGAGACTCCTCCACGGTCCACCCGCTGTCCCTCCTCCTCCTCACTGACTGTGATCTGGTGGAGAGAGGTAACTCATCACCTCTACATACATTCAGAGGGGCCATCTACGCATACTGCGTTTACACTGCTCCGGCGCCTCAACGCACAGATAGGCTGCTGCTGTTAGATGATGCACTTTTTTGGTTCCTAGTGATGCAGATAGGAGCTTCAAATAATTTGAGTTTGGGAAGAACTGCAGGGTCTGGTTTTCCACACACATTGTGGATGATATGATCACTGAATGTGGTTTTGTTCCAGCCAGTCTGTAAAGCATTCCACAGCTCATCTTATTGGCTGAATTGTTTTCTGTTCATTTCTAATACCAGTTGTGTAGTTGTTCCACCATCACAGCTGCTGATTGAAAATCTCGCTTCAGTGCAACAGCAGCTTCAGAATTTGATGTAGTCCTGCTGTCATGCAGAATCTGGCCAAACAGGCTGCAGGTCAAATATTATCTGATTGAAGATACACTATCTAATGTAGCTTTTTCTGCTTTTATATGTGAGGAAGCTTAGTAACGGTTATCTGCAGTGCAAAACAAGTCATCACTTAGCAACCGCTGCTCAGTGCAGTGATAATTATGAAAAAAACATGTTCTTATCATTTCTCAGCCAGTAAGCCATATAAAGTATCCTGACACCAAAAAGAGATGAAGGGCTGGTGTCGTTAAAAAGGCCTCACAAATTTGTTTGTGGGTCAAAGTTTGTGCTTTTTCTTGTGCTACACCAGAGGTGCCCCAGTGACCAAGAAAATCGGTCATGATGATTTTTAACCATCATAAACACAGTGACTCAAATTAGTGACCACTGCATCAGACTGTAGTAGAATTTCAGAATCTCATTATTTCATTCTAACTATTCCTTCTATGTCTGTAGTTTGTAGTTTATTTTTTGCACAATTCAAAATACACACAAATTTAAATAAATAAAAAAATAAAATAAAATAAAATAAATAAAAATAAACAATTCAAAATACACACAAATAAACAAAGATAACATGCAGTGCAGGGAGAGGCAAAAACCTAATACTCTGTAAAAAGTGGTTCATCAGATCTACTTAAAAAAAAATACTTTGTGGTTACAAGTAAATTAACTAGTTTTATTCAACCTAAATAAATACTTTGAATGAACGATTCTTTCAGTCATTTTTTTGAATAATACCAGGTCAATGAAGTAATTTTTTAAGTAGATATGATGAGCCACTTTTTGCAGTGTAGGCTTATATAAAGCTTCGTCATGAATAATATTAGAACTTCACAATGTTATGAAAACATACAAATTAATACACAAAATATAATAATAAAATAAGCATCAAACAACCTAAATGTCGGCAAAACGCATAAAACAAAAACGTGAATGTGTAAGCATATGTGTGTTTGTGTTGTCTATGTGCACGAGGGCATCCGTGAGTATATCGCTGTTGTTGGAACAAAACCTTGTATCTCCAAAATGGTACCTTTACAGAAGGAGGAAAAGACCTACTTTACTTTTAATGTAAGTCAATGGAACCAGACTTTTTTTCAAGTGACTTTGTTCCATTTCTTTTGGTCCATTCATCATGAACTTTACAGACAATATAAAGGACTACAGGCAATTTAAAATTATGTCAAAAACTGAAGATACTGGAGATACAAGGTTTTGTTCCGACAGGAGCGATTATATATGAACTTAATAGATGCATATGTTTGTGAAATGATGAAGATTTATACACCCATATTAACTCCTGAGCAATAGTAATAATATATATCACAATAAGTGAAACTAAAACATGAATATATGGATAACAGTACATCAGGAAAAACAACTAGAGCACAGATATTAAATGATTCTTTAAACATCTTGTGTAATATTGCCCCTCTGTCTGTATTTGTATAGGTGTCCCAATACTTTTGTCCATATAGTGTATCATCCATCAGCCTTAAATTTTGGAGACAGCATATGTAACAGCATGGACTAAAAGCTTTCAGAAGTACCTCAACCCTAAAACTAAATCTGCCTTTCCCTTATTCATTCTTTCTATCCGTCTCTCTGTCTCAGTGTATGGGGATCAGGTGGAGGTGGCGATGCCAGGCCGTTCTCTCGTGCGGTGGGAGCTGCCTGCTCAGAGCTGGGAGTTGCTATGGGAATTACGCACATCTCTGCAGGCCATGGTCCACCGTAACCTCCGAGCTTTGACTTCTGACTCTGTTTCTGAAGCCAGAGGCACTCAAGATGACCAGCTCATCTCTTTACTGGTGGACCTTCTGAATAACACTGAGCCAGATGCTAATAGTGAGGACTACAGTGATGGAGAGTGATGGTCAGGGCTTTGGCGGTGCTTTACTAGAGTGACGTGATTCAACACTATGCATACCTATTGCTCTTTCTGTTTGAGTCAACCTACTTACGCACAAAGAAGGCAAATACATGTCCCTTCCTAGCTAAGCATGCCAACAACTTCTGATAGTGCCTACAGATGATTGATACTCGTCAACAAGTCCCCTGATTGCCAAGCGACGGGAAATATGCAAGATGGCTTCACAACAGTTATCTGCACTGCTGAGATGATTGGAATGAAAAGAGGTCCACTTTGCATTAACATGGTCATATAATGAAGAGAAACTGGATTTGCAGTCAGATATTTTGTGAAGATTTGAGACAGAAGAGTTTCTCCGATTTATTTAATGAATGGACGTTTTCTAGTTTCTGGAGCATCTGCAGTAATTCTCTATTCAAAGACCTGTGATATTTGCACTGAATTCACTTGAATGTAGTTTCAAACTAGATGAGGATGGTGTTTCTTGACAGAGTTATGAGTTGTAGTCTGACTGTGTGACTGTTTCATCTTTGTTGCCCTACTTGGCTTCGCACTGAGAGC
Organism: Colossoma macropomum; assembly: GCF_904425465.1. Lineage (NCBI taxonomy): Eukaryota > Metazoa > Chordata > Actinopteri > Characiformes > Serrasalmidae > Colossoma > Colossoma macropomum. The sequence continues at coordinate 8,884,143 of NW_023494805.1, forward strand.
AGAAGATAATCCGTATGGAGGCTGAAATTCTTCCTGGTTGAAGAGTTAATGTTAACACTGTTTATGTTGTTGTAAGAAAATGACCACATTGAATGTGCATTTATTTATTGCATTCATTTAATGTTATCGTTGGACTGTAATTAATGACACTGACAATATATCAAAGCTACAGAGTGAATTTTTTATGGTTGCCTTCTTTTCTATATCATATCTAAAGACCATCACAGGAATTAAGCAACAGTTTTCGGCGAACTCATGCACAACCCTACTCGAGATACGGCTCATTCTGGCCAGGTTAAAGTAGCTGAAGATCTTATCAATCTAAACTGACTGCGAAGGAAAGTTCAGCAAATTTGGTAACACTTTCCTTGAACTCATAACCATGACATAACCATGCCATAAACATGTCGCAGTGTCATATCATACTGTCAGCTTCGAATTAAAAGGATCTACCTGCTTTCAGTGCAGTTTTAAGAATGAAAGATTTCACTTTCAAAATAGTAAAACTGTTATGTAGTGCAGTTATCTGTTAAATCCTTAAAAAGGAATTGCCTTGAGACACATTTGACCGATAAGTGTTAAAATTGTGGGATATTTGGAAACGGTCTTTTCTAAAATTGACAAAACGCAGATGGAAACATTTTAATTCCTTTAATTCCTTAAGTTTAGAAGGATATGGTTCTATCTGTGAAATAAACCTGTGTTAGAATGGAAATTTCACCGCACTGTTCACAAATCAAACTACATTATCATATTTACTTACAATCAATTTATTGTAGGTAAATATAAAGGCAGTTGTTTCAGTGTAATACAGTTTAGTACATTCATTTTCCAATATTCAGACAGGTTTCATACGCCACATTAATATCATGAGCATGTTCATTTAAATATGTCCAAATGGTAATTATGAAGAAATAAAAAAAAGGCCTCAGGACTGAATCAGAATGAGAATCTGATAGTATGGGAAATTAATTTTACTATTAGTTTAGACATTTGCACTCACTCACCTGTAGTGTACGATAAGTCATATGAGAATTTGATACATATATTGTGCCACAATTTGACATTATGATAACAAGGGGAAAAAGTACGGCAAAACAAGATGCTCCAACATGTTCATTAATAAGTGTATTTATTGTTGTACATCAACAATAGGAATATTCTCTCTCTGTGCTGTTTGAGCTTCTGCTTCACTGCCTCTGTCTCGCTGCAGTTACCCTCACTATTTCTAAAGTTAGATGGTTAAAATGTACACACTTAAAAAAAGATGGTTATCAAGGGTTCTTTAGTAAAGACAATGGTTCTATATAGAACCATGAACATTCAAAGAACGCTTTGCATGATTAAAAGCGTTCTTTGCTTCGTGAAAGCGTTCTTCGGATTGATGGAGAACGTGTTGTATATGGTTCTGTATTCATCAGCTGCACTGATTGGCTGTTGCACATAGAAACTTATAACCAACTTATTTTGCCATTTTCGACAGGAACCTTTTACTTTTTTTATAATACTGACTTTAAAAAAAAAACAAGACTTCAAACATTATGACATGTCATGATTATCGGTAACAGTAACATAACCTGTCATGACAACTCATGACAGCATATGACATCTGCCGTCATATATTAATGGCATGGTTATGTCCGTGTTATGTAGCAGGGTTCAAGAAAACTGTTACCGCAAATTTTTTCACCATTACATCAAGGGAACTCTTTGATGAAGCGGAGGTGGAAACTCTTCAGCCTCTGCAGCACATCTTCCATCGTCGCTTCTGGAGATGCCAGACAGATCCTTAACAGAACATACAAGCTTTCAGTTAGAGAACACAAAACAAGAAGTGCTGGCTGCGTTCAGACATTGTCTTAAAACGTCTTAACCACCAATTGCCTACTTGCCTTCTGCAGTGGTGCCGCAATAGTCTCTAGAATGAGATTTTCTAGCTTAAAAACAACAAAAACCCCACTTCTCATGATCTTCAAGTTGGGAGGAACGTAAGAAACACTATAAGCACTTTGGGGTGGACACAAGCTGGCAGGCTGTTTTATTTGTGTTTAATTTTTTATTTATTTATTTTTATTTAATTTTTTGTCTTTTTTTCTTTGTTTCCTACAGAGCCCTGCTGGTGACATCGTGAATAAAAAACAAATAATGCATGGCTATGACTGATAAGGTGTAAGGTGTGGGAACAAGATAATTTAGTCGTGGCCACAGCTTAATAGGGCATGATCTTGTTCCTACGCCTTACTTAGTAGTGGCTGCGACTTTATTATTTTGTTCCAAAGCCTTACTAAGTCGTGGTTAGTATTTGTTATTTTTGTTTATATGTCACCAGCAGGGCTCCATAGTTTCCACTAGCTAGCTAATACACATAGCTAACATACTGCTAGGGAGCCATACACCGATCAGCCATAACATTATGACCACCTCCTTGTTTCTACGCTCATTGTCCATTTTATCAGCTCCACTTACTATATAGGTGCACTTTGTAGTTCTACAGTTACAGACTGTAGTCCATCTGTTTCTCTGTATACTTTGTTAGCCCCCTTTTACCCTGTTCTTCAGTGGTCAGGACCCCCATGGACCCTCACAGTGCAGGTACTATTTGGGTGGTGGATCATTCTCAGCACTGCAGTAACAATGACGTGGTGGTGGTGTGTTAGTGTGTGTTGTGCTGGTCTGAGTGGATCAGACACAGCAGTGCTGCTGGAGTTTTTAAACACTGTGTCCACGCACTGTCCATTCTATTAGACACTCCTGCCTTGTCAGTCCACCTTGTAGATGTAAAGTCAGAGACGATAGCTCATCTGCTGCTGCACGGTTTGTGTTGCTCATCCTCTAGTCCTTCATCAGTGGTCACAGGACGCTGCCCACAGGACGCTGCCCACAGGATGCTGTTGGCTGGATATTTTTGGTTGGTGGACTATTCTCAGTCCAGCAGTGACGCTGAGATGTTTAAAAACTCCAGCAGCACTGCTGTGTCTGATCCACTCGTACCAGCACAACACACACCACCACCATGTCAGTGTTACTGCAGTGCTGAGAATGATCCACCACCCAAATAGTACCTGCTCTGTGAGGGTCCATGGGGGTCCTGACCACTGAAGAACAGGGTAAAAGGGGGCTAACAAAGTATGCAGAGAAACAGATGGACTACAGTCTGTAACTGTAGAACTACAAAGTGCTCCTATATAGTAAGTGGAGCTGATAAAATGGACAACGAGTGTAGAAACAAGGAGGTGGTCATAATGTTATGGCTGATCAGTTTGAATACAGAATGAAGACATTAAGGTACCTGATATGATAGGTTCCCTCTTTCTGTCCGAATTCACAGCCAGGTGACGCACACAGGCCCATGTCCTCCAGCAGACGCAGGCAGTACAGCAAGTCTGGCTCCAGCTTTTTCTCCTGTGGACACAACGACCAGTCTCATATGGTCTGTCATCTGTCATATGATGGTGTCACTGCTATATAGAGACCACCCAGAAAATATCAGGTCATGGTGGTCTCTTTCCATTGATGGATAGAGGGGCTGATAAACTGTACAGCAACAGGTGGGCTACAGCCTGTAACTGTAAACATATGAAGTGCACCCATATGGAAAGTGTTTCTAATAAAATGGCCAGTAGGTAGGTACAAGGTAGGTGTTTCCAATGGCAGCTCAGTAATACATCCCCTGAATAGACTATTTCTAAATATTTAGACCCAAATTTGATTGTAATGCAAGTATATTGATATGGATTTTCTGGTGAATAGGGTAATATGCTGCTGTGGTGAACAACGAATAAAATTCATATTTGGGGGACCCCTGTAAAACTGACCTTGGCATGTTTGATTGCAGCCTGCGACAAATGCAGACACGCAAAGGCAAAAATCCCTCCCATTATGGGTTGGCAGGTGATGCCAGGGAGACCACTGAGAACCTCCTCTGTCCTCTGCACATTATTCATTAGTGTCCTCTGGAGTGACTGAACTTGCTGAAAGAGACAAAGCCAGATATTTTAGGATAAAACATCTCTTTTCCAGAAAAGACTGCACTTCATGCATGCAGTGTTGGGTGTAATGCAGCAAGTAACACATAAAAATGATGTGATTACCTTTACAGTTTAGGCATAATTAATCATTTGTTATTGATTACTGCCCCAACACTGTCCATGTAAGCTAGCTTTTTATGAAGCAATAGCAAGATCAACAGAGAATGGGTAACTGTCTGATTGAAATTAGAATTATGGCATCCATAATATGGGTAAAACTACATCCTGCGTAAATAAAAATGCAACTTGGTAAGGCATGGAAACAAGATAATTACGTTGTGGCCACAACTTAGCAAGGCATGGGAATGAGATCATGGTCAAAGCTGTGGTCAAAGTTTAATTATCTCAGTGTAGAAAGAAGGAGGTGGTCATAATGTTATGAATGATCAGTGTATGTTTGCATACAGAATGAAGACATTAAGATACCTGATGTGATGGGTTCCCAAAGTTTAATTATCTCATTCCCACACCTTACTAAATAATTAAAGCCACAACTTTAGTTATCTTGTTCCCACACCTTACTAAGTCACACATTAGGATCTTGCTCTTGCGCATTAATACAGCATGGCTATGCATTATTTTTATTTATACAGGATGTCAACAGCGGGGCTCCATGTAATACAGTACTTGAACCCTGCTACATTACACTGACATAACCGTGCCATAAACATGCCATATGCTGTCATAAATCGCAGTTTCAGATCATGTTCAGTAATATAATATAATATATGTGTCATGTTGCTGTTACGGTTAATTGTCATGACAGATGCCATAATATCTGATGTCATGGTGGCTAACGAGGGTACACTTAGCTACAATTAGCATGTGACATAATTAACACTAATAGTAACATCACATTGTTATATTACTGAAGAAAATCAATCAATTCAAGTGAAATTTTACCTAAATATGTTTAAAAATACATAAAAAAAAAAAATCTCAAATCTTACTTGAGCATACAGAGCGTAAGAAGGCTGTCCAGGTTGTGGAGGGTCAGCCATGACGTCCAGGGCGATCTGTCCAACCACGGGCACACACAAGTTTGTGGCGAACAGTGAGGAGGTATATCGCATCACTTCAGGGTCAATGTTCACCAGCTCCACGTAGCCAGTACGCAGACCACACCTGGCCACACGAAGGAAGGTTTGGCATTTGTTCGTTTTTTTAGCTTCATTGTCAGACAGGAGTTTAACTGCATGTCCCCTTCAAGTGCTTTCAACGTTACAGGCTCATATCATGGACAAGCGTATCATTCATTCTTTCTAAATGAGAAAAAGTTTACACATCCTTTACAGAGACACACTTCTGCCCACTTAATGCACAATTACTGTTAATTTGATGAATTTAACATATAATGAAAAAAAAAATGGGGCCTGTGCGTATTTTATATCTTATTTTTTTTATTTTATTTTATATATTTTGTACTCATTCCAATGTTAAACTCAGCAAATAAATACAAATTGTGCAATAAAATGTAAACATCTAATTTATGTATGTGTTCAAACTTTTTCATACAACTGTATGAAAGCTAAGCTACAAAAACAGCCCACTGTTTTTATGATGTCACAAAAAAGAACACATTTATATATAAACGCCTATTCAGCCCACAGCCATTTAGCTCCGCCCACTCATGCTGAAGTTACAAACATACTTTCAGCCTGGGCTGCTTTTTTAAATGTTGAATGATACGAGGTAACTGATCAGAACAGGGGTCATTTGGTCTTTAAGGCACAGTAACAAGGCAAGGATAAAGAGAGGTTGGAAAATGGTCACTTTCAAATGAATCTATTTTTGGTAGAAGAAATAGGAATTAAATACCGTAAACCAGTTTACTGAAACTTTCACATTTGGTGGTTTGTGGGAAATTGTGGGCGGGAGTCAAAATGTTACTGTGCGAAAGTTCAGTGGTGTGCGATGTGCTGTTGTGTCTAAGAATGATTCTGTCCTGCTTTTACAAAATACAGTGGTGCAAAGTTTACAGCTATACAGCTTAATAGTTTGTGAACCCTTTAGAATTTTCTAGATTTCTGCATTTATTTATTGAGGAAAATGATCCAGTATTCTGTATCCATGAGTGGCAAAAAGTATGTGAACCATTAGGATTTGCAAATAATTTGAAGGTGAACTTAGAGTCAGGTGTTTTCAATCAATGGGATGGCAATCAGGTGTGAGTGACCACCCTGTTTCATTTAAAGAACAGGGATTTATCACAGTTTGATCTTCACAACACGTTTGTGGAAGTGTATCATGGCATGAACAAAGGAGATTTCTGAGGACCTTAGAAGAAGAGCTGTTGATGCTCATCAGGCTGGAAAAGGTTACAAAACCATCTGTAAAGAGTTTGGACTCCATCAATCCACAGTCAGACAGACTGTGTACAAATTCATGACCATTGCTCCCCAGAAGTGGTCATCCAACAAAGACCACACCAAGAGCAAGGTATCTAATAGTCCGCAAGGTTACAGAAGAACTAACTTCTAAGCAACTAAAGGCCACCATCAGAAGAACACTGAACAACAATGGTGTGCCTGGCACAGTTGCAAGGAGAAATCTGCTGCTGTCCAAAAAGAACATTATTTGCTAAAGAACAAGTTTGCTAAAGATCATATGGACAAGCCAGAGGGCTATTTGACCAATGTTTTGTGGATGGATGAGACGAAAATAGATCTTTTTGGTTTAAATGAGAAGCGTTATGTTTGGAAAAGGAAAAAACCTGTGAAACACGGTGGTGGTAGTATCAAAGTTTGAGCCTGTTTTGCTGCATCTGGGCCAGGACAGCTTGCCATCATTGATGGAAAATGAACTCTAAAGAATGTGGGTCATGCAGTAAGACAATGACCCTAAGCACACAAGTTGTTCTACCAAAGAACATTTAAAGAAGAATAAAGTTAATGTTTTGGAATGGCCAAGTCAATGTCCTGACCTTAATCCTCTAGAAATGTTGTGGAAGGACCTGAAGCAAGCAGTTCATGGGAGGAAACCCACCAACATAACAGAGTTGAAGCTGTTTTGTATGGAGGAATGGGCTAAAATTCCATGAAGCCGATGTGCAGGACTAATCAACAGTCACCAAAAACATTTAGTTGCAGTTATTCCTGCACAAGCGGGTCACACCAGATACTGAAAGCAAAGGTTCACATACTTTTACCACTCATAAATATCTAATATTAGATTAATTTCTTCAGTAAATAAATGACTAAAGTCTAATATTTTTGTCTCATTAGTTTAATTTGGTTCTCTTCATCTACTATTAGGACTTGTGTGAAAATCTGAGGACGTTTTAGGTCAAATTTATGCAGAAATATAGAAAAATGGAAAAGGTTCGCAAACTTTCAAGCACCACTGTATCTGTATAAATGTATTTGCGAAGGGATCAAATGTGAAAAAGAAAATTTTACTATAGCTCCATTTTCAAGGACTCACTCTCCCATGACTCCTTTGGAGATAGTGTGGAAGGATGCCAGCTCCACATTACTGGAGTATGGAGATCCCATCTCAGACAGCACCTTCTTATACGAGTAAAACTCACGTCCGTTCCCATATACAAAGCTCTGGTACACCTGGAGAGGTGAGATACAAACAGAAAAGGAAACAATCCAATCCATTCAAGATCCAGCATGGAGCTGGGGTGGTATAACAGCAGAGGTTTTCCAGGGTTTCCAATGACTCGAATGAATGCCAATAACTAACTAACTACTTAGAACACCTTGGAGAAAATGCAAGATAAGAGGAGCCAATTCAAGCCAATTGAAGCTGGATTTCTGTGCTCAGGAGGCCAAATGTAAATCAATGCTGTCACAACAAACACTTGAATCTCCAAAATAATAACTTCACAGGAGAATGAAAAATTGTTAATTGTAACTTTTAGGTTACTAGAACAAGATTTCTTGCCAAGGCAATTCTATTGGCCCATTCAGAGTGAAATTTTAATGTAATAACAGGGCTGCCAGCAGCCTCATATTCTGTTACAAAACTTACATCAAAAATGAAGATACAAGGTTTTGTATAGCAAAAATATGCAGGTTTATTAAACTTAGCTCAATATTAAGCAGGGTTGGGAAGTAACAGAATGCAAGTTTTGTAATTAATCAAACACAGTTTTATGAAAAGTCACCTCATCTGCCATTAAGAACAGCCTCTCCTCTGCAGCAAAGCGAATCACTTCCTCAATCGAGGCCTTGCTCTGCACATGACCTGGCGAAAGTTCAGAAAACATTTACACAACTTTGGTTAAAGTGGGTGAAAGTGAGAGTGAAAGAACTGACATGTCATTTGTTTTGGGGTTACAGTAAGGGCTAGATGTCATACAGATTGTTGTCACTGTAGCTCAGAAACCACTCATTATATAGACTTTATATTATTTTAGGACAGTGAGTCATTACTTTGACACACTAAGTCAAACAATTTAGAAAGTAAGCCATCTCTTTGGCATAGTAGGTTAATATTTCGAGAAAATAAATAATTATTTCCAGATTACATCATAATTCTGACCCAAAAAAAAATGTGTATTTTGAAACATAGTACGTAATTTACTGAGAAATAACTCATTACTTTGATGTAGCATGTTAAGGAAGTCAAAATGTTGGCAAACTGCTGCCTGTGTACATTTTACACACACACACACACACACATATGTAAAAATAGGATGCAATGAAGTGCAAATCTAAATTACACTACACTACAAAGACAATGTGCCAAATGTTGAAACTGATAAATTGTATTGTTTTATGAAAAATATATGCCCATTTTGCCAACAAAACATTCCAAAAAAGTTAGGACAGGGGCACGTTTACCACTGTGTTTCATCATATCTTTCTTTAAGAACACTCTGTAAGCGTTTGGGAACTGAGGAATCCGACTGCTGTAGTTTTGAAAGTGAAATGTTTCCCCGTTCTTGTTTGATAAAGGATTTCAGCTGCATAACGGTTTGGGGGCTCATTTGTTGTATTTTTCACTTTATAATGCACCAAATGTATTCAGTGGGTGACAGTCTGGACTGCAGGCAGGCCAGTTTAGCACCCGGACTCTTTTAATACAGAGCCAGGCTGTTGTAATACATGCAGAATGTCGTTTGACACTGTCTTGCTGAAATAATCAAGGCCTTCCCTGAAAAAGACATTGTCTGGGCAGCAACATATGTCAGCATTAATGGTGTCTTCACAGGTGTGCACGTCACCCATGCCATGTGCACTAATGCACCCCTATACCATCATGAATACTGGCTTTTGAACTGTGCCCTGAATTTCAAATGTTGGTTTGTCGGACCACAGGACACTTTTCCACTTCCCCTCAGTCCATTTTAAATGAGCTCCCAGAGAAGGTGGCAGCATTTCTGGATCCTGTTTATATATGGTTTCTTCGTTGCGTTCGAGAGTTTTAATTAGCATTTGGGCTGCAGTGATGAACTGTTTTCACAGTTTCACACAAGTGTTTCTGAGCCCATGCAGTGATTTCCACTACAAAATCATGTCTGTTTTTAATGCAGTGCTGCCTGAGGGCCCAAAGATCACAGCCAGCAAATACTGATTTTCAGCCTTGCTCCTTGCGTACAGAGATTTCTCCAGATTCTCTGTATCTTTTATTGTTATTATGTACTGTAGATGATGATAAACAAAAGTGTTTTGCTATTTTATGTTGAGAAATGTTCTTCTTCAATTGTTGCACTATTTGTCTGTGCAGTCTTTCACAGAGTGGTGAATCCCTCCTCATCTTTACTTCTGAAAGACTCTCTGGAATGCTATTTTATACCCAATCATGTTACTGACCTGTTGCCAATTAACCCCCAGATGTTTTTTAAGCATTACACAATGTTACCAGACTTTTGTTGCCCCCGTCCCAACTTTTTTGGAACATGTTGCTGGCATCAAATTCAAAATGGGCATATATTTTTCAAAAAACAATAGAATTTCTCAGTTTCAACATTTGATATGTTGTCTTTGTACTATTTTCAATGAAATATAGGGTTTAAATGATTTACACATCATTGCCTTTAGTTTTTAATTTACATTTTGCACATCATTAAAGCATTCTTCAGATTGGTGGAGAATGTCTTTTGTATGGTTCTATATAGAATCTTTTTGAAAAGGGTTCTATGTAGCACCAAAAAGTGTTCTTCTATTGTAACAAGTCTACCACCGTAACAACAGAAGAACCTTTTTTGGTGCTAGTGAGAACCCTGTTTAAATATGTTCTATATAGAACCATCTACAGCACATTCTCTATCATTCTAAAGAACGCTTTCACGATATGAAGAATCCTTTAATCATGGAAAGGGTTCTTTGAATGTTCATGGTTCTATCCAGAACCATTTTCTTTCTTTTTTCTAAAAAAAACCCTTGAAGAACCATCAATTTTAAGCGTATAAATGTTAGAATTTTTTCATACTTAACATCATGAGGATTTGCCCCTCAACCAGAATCTGACTTCAGTTACCTGATGGGTTCCCAGGATTAATGATGTATAGCACCATTGGGTTACAGTGCCCCCTAGCCGCGTGGAGGGCTTTTCGTAGCTCTTTAATCTGCACCGTCCAGCCTTCCTCTTCACACAGGTAGTAGGGCACAGCAACAGCTCCCTGAGCGGTCAGTGCATTTTTAAAGCTGCAGTAGCAGGGCACAGGAATGAGGACCCCTGTCCGCAGCGCGCCCTCGCTCTGAACCAACAGCTTCAGCAACAACTACAGATACAGATAAAATACAAATTTTTTATCCTGTGCATTTTATCCAACAAAATGAAGTGTAATTCTCACAGTGTCTCACAATGAGGCCATGCTGGGAACCACTTGTGATGAAGATGTTATCAGGATTGGACACAATGCCGTCTCGCCTGCTGATGAATTCAGATACAGAGAGCCAGGCTTTTCTAACCCCAATCATAGGAGGGTATGAACCTAGTGATTCAAAACACATTAAACCCATCATAACTGCATTCCTGCTTATGTATAATCAAATATATGATTCTTACTGTTCTGTATGGAAGCTCATTAAATATCTCAAATATCGACTTAGTAAAATACTTATTATCTCAAGATGAGTTATTCACATGAAAATCCAACATAATCTGTTGAAACAGTGAGTTTAAATACATTTCAAGAAACTAGTCATTGTGTCAACATAGCATGCCATTATTATTGAGAAAAGTCCATATTTCAACATAGTTTCAACATTATAAGAAAATAAGCAATTATCTTGACATAGTCAACTTTTTTTTTAAGAAAATGTGATTTTATTGAGATACTAAGTCATTATTTCATCCTAATAAACCATTACTTTGAGAATGTGAGGTAATTTTGTCATGGTTTTGACATAAGAATTCAGAATTTTGAGTAAATAAGTCATTATTTTTGACATAAGAAGTCAGAATTTTGAGTCATATTTTGACATGAATCAATATTTCAAGAAAATAAGTCATCATTGAGATTCCATGTCATTATTTCGACTGAGTTATTTGTCTCAAAGTGATCCTTTTGAGATGCTAAGTCAAAATGTCGAAATATTGCTGCCAGAAACAGAAAAGTCAAAAAAAAATCAGAGGCATTTTTTTCTCTACCTGGCAGGAATGGGTGTCCATACTTTAGTGTCAAAGGGCTAAAACATATCAATGCATGTATGTTATCGCTCCATCTCACCAGATGTAGACTGTTTAGGTGAACTTGTATGATGAGAAATGCTAATAGGTTAATCTAACCTAGCGCTGATGAGATTGAGAGATACTAATACGTATATTCATCTGTACACTATAAGATCTTTCAGAAAGATCACCTATGCTCCCTCCATCACAATCTTCCAGAAAACGCTGTGCCCTCTCTCTCACGTCGAGGGGTAAGCTGTCATCAAGCAGAAGGGAGGGGTAGATGCAAGCAGCCAGGACCTGCAGCACAGTCCATACAGGGTCATTTATTAATTAAGTAGACGCTTGCATAATAGTTACATCCAGAGATCTAAAGTTACAATGTTTTGAGTGCACAGACAGCCTGTAAATGCCTCTCACACCAAGATTGCAGTGGTGTAACAATACACAAAATTTAAAACTGGACTTGATACGATGCAGTTGTGTCTCAATTTGATACATTTTTCAATACAGCAAAATTAGAGACTGGCAGGAAAATGTGCCTTATGTTACTATGCTTCCATTTTTAGTTTATTAGAGCTTTCAACGCTGTAAAAGAGTAATTTCTGAAACAAAAGCTGTGCTTTATAATGCCTTGATCTAATGCTCTGGCTACAAATGAACATGTTAGCCCCAGGCTAACACACTAGCCACAAACTAAGATGCTCGTTATGATACAATGATACAATATGACACAATATGATGCACTGATAAAATCCAACTGATAAAATCCAACTAACTTTATTGTATTTTTACATTCCTACTAGACCCAACTGTAGGCTCAAAAGAATATATAGAGTTCAGCACCAGCGTGATCGACAAGGACACGTCTAGCTGCAGTCCTGCAGGCTGGGCAAGGCCTCAGCTTGAGGGAAAAAAATTGGTAAGGCAGCTTACATTTACTTACATTTACAAGTTAGATCAAAAGGTTTATTAGTGAAAATAAACCGTTTCAGAGACATGCTGTAGTTAAATAATAATATTCAAAAATGACATAAACTACTCTTTTTGTATGGGCTAGCTGGCTATCTATTGTGCTTGTGAACGCTGCTAACCCTAACCGTAACTCTTTTATTATAAAGGGGAAATTTACACTAGCTAGCCTGGTTTTGGAAGCTGCTAACCCTAAGCTTTACCCTTTTATTCTGAAGGGTCTTTCCCCTCCTTGCCTGAGGTTTCACATTGTCAGTCTGTGGGGCTGAGCCTGTAGGAGAAGACTATACATGTTGTTCCAGCCCTAGATGGCCAGAGTCCTGTCTAGTTAGTTTTAACTTGTCTGATTCTTAATTTAGTCCACAAGGGGCTTGATAATTAACAGATGAGTCAGATGTATTACAACTGAGACAAACTGCATGATTCAACAAGAACAGCTAAGAGAGCCGTTGGAGCATGCAATGTCTGATGTTCCAGGACTGGGGCTCTCCGGTGAGAGAGCTTACCTGACGGACAAAGGTGAGGGGTTTTAATCCCATTCCGTGGGCATCACCAAATGAGACATCAAGCACTTCTTTGTAGTGCTTTACTAAACCCTGCAAAACATACAAGCAATAAGGTGAGATATTCACACCATATACATATTTCTAAAAGCAAATCATTAGCAGGGTTATAAATCATAAGATATAACTTGCAAGTTATCTGCAATTGTTTTATCCCGCTTGGTCTGATTTTGCCTAGCAAATTTTCTTGCAAGCTGTTCTTGTGCTGGTTACCATAGTTTGTGCAAAATTTTCTTAGTAACTAGATTTTGCAATTAAACTGTTACTTCCATTTAATTTGTTTAGCACATTAGGTTCATTTATATGCACTCATGTTTGCATGGTGAATTATTGCCTATTACAGTGGTTCATTTGTGTCCTCAGGGCCCAACAGATGGTCCACGTTTTCACTCTATCCCTATGTGTTGGGAGCTGGGACAGAGGGTATGGACACCTGGTGGCCCTGAGGACTGATTTAAGAAACACTGGTGTTTTACACTTTAAACAGGGGTGGGATGTTCAGAATACATACAGTCGAGACCAAAAGTCTACATACACCAAAGCTGAAGACATTCCATACATTTGATCTCACCATAAATTTCTTTTGGCAAATCAATTAGATTGAAGGCAAATTCATTTCAGCTTTAACTTGTGTTTGACTTACACCAAGTTGACTGTCTCTTTTAACAGTCAGAAAGAGTCAAGATATTGATGTAATGACTTTTAGGAGCTTCTGATTGGCCAATTGTCAGAATCAGGAGTTAGTGCACCTGTAGTTGTATTTAGGGGTCTACCTTTAAAGCCAGTACCCTTTGCACCTGATAAAACAAGCAACTCAGTCAAGACCCCAGAAGAAAATTGTCACAGCAAGTCTGGGTCTGGGAACCCACTTCTGCACATTTTAATGTACAATTAATATTTCTTTGCTGAATGTAACATATTGGAAAAAAGAATGAAACACAAAAATGGACTGTGCGCACTTTATATGTTATGTTTTAATTTTCCAGTATGTTAAACTGAGCTAATTGCATCAAACTGTGATCTAAGATTTGTATAAAAAATTCCATATTTAAGTTTGTTTGGATGTGTTACTTTATTTTCACTTATTTTCACAAGAAAATTACATCCCAAATTTGAGAATTCAGAAATGATAAGCATTTTTTTCCCTATGCACCCTATGAAGATGTTCTAAATGTATTCTAAATATATCCTCGGTGTATTCTGAATACATTACCTTTTTATTTATTGTGATGGAGTATCTTACTGAATGCATTTAGGGCAGTGTGTTCAGTATTAAGCCATCACTACTTTTTCTGACCAACACCAATCATGGAATATAATTAAAGACACATCACTGAAACCCTGATCGCCAGTTTGAAGAGATGCACTTAGAGTGACGCTAATTTCAGTCCAATTAGAATATCTTACCTGTTCAATCTCTGCATTGATTTCGCCTGCTCGTCTGTCTATGATCTCCTGCTCTGACTCCCGGATGCTCTTCACATTTGGGTTGATCTCTCTCAGGATGGACATTCTTCTAATATCTTCTGCAGGTTCTGCTTTCAAGACTTTAGAATCTTTGGTTCATGTATGAGTAATGCCGAAATCACCAAGTGTCACTCGCTCTCCTCTCTGCGTTTGGGATTTCTCTTAGACGAATAATATTTTCTGAGCTCCAGCAGAAAAAAATGTCAAAGAATCAGGTTCAAGTCTCCAGTTTCATTTATTCTGGTTGGAGCTGAGCTGTAAATGTGGCGGTAAAGTTCTCACTGATAGATTTAAATGCTTGATTTATTAACAGAGAAACGCCTCTGTGAATAGATGACCATTCCATGGCATGGAAAAGAAAACAAATATTATTGTGCTTGAGTTTCAGCTTGACTGATTAATAAGACAATGTGTACCTTTAAAGTGGTTAACTTTTGAAAATGTTTAGCCATTACTGTACTGAAGGGCAATTCCATGGAATACATTCTGAGATGCTAAATAGGTAAAAACACGCAGAGCTGAAGAAAAAGCACCTGTACTGTTTGCATGGATCCTCAAGGAAAAGACAGGCATGCTATTGTCTTTCCAAAAGTCAGCAAGGTCAGTTTCTGGCAAAGAAATATAATAATAATAATAATAATAATAATAAGAAGAAGAAGAAGAAGAAGAAGAAGAAGAAGAACTTAATACAGCACACTTAAAATGCAAACAAAAACCAACATAAAAAAGAACAGAAAATATAGAACACAAAGTAATTACATAAGAAAGGAAATATGAAATTGTAATACAAATGAAAATGTAACACAAATTCTAAAAACAAATGATAACGATAAAATAAACATTAGGAAACTGAGAGGTAGAAGCAAAGGGAGAATGTTAGTGTTGAAGTGGAGGCAGTGAATCTTTGGAAAGTATGCTAATGTCAGTAAAGTACATAGTTAATGTAAAGCTATCATTGAAACACATTTCAAAAACGTTGGGATGGGGGCATGTTTACCATTGTGATGCCTCACCTTTTCTTTTACTAACACTCTGTTTGGGAACTGAGGAGACCGACTGCTGTAGTTTTGAAAGTAAAATGTTTTCCTATTCTTGATTGATATAGGATTTCAGCTGCTCAACAGTTCGAGGGCTCATTTGTTGTATTTCATTTCATATTGCGCCAAATGTTTTAATGGGTGACAGGTCTGGACTGCAGGCAGGTCAGTTTAGCACCTGGACTTTTATCATGGAGCCATGCTATTGTAATACACGCAGAATGTGATTTGACATTGTTTGCCTAAAATAAGCAAGGCCTTCCCTGAAAAAGACGTTGTCTGGATGGCAGCATATGCTGCCAAAACCTGTATATATTGCTCAGCATTAATGGTGCCTTTATAGATGTGCAAGTCACCCATGCCATGTGCACTTATGTACCCCTGTATCATCACGGATGCTGGCTTTTGAACTGTGCACTGATGACAAGCCATATAGTCTTTAGCCCAGAGGACACAGTGTCCACGAAGATCACTGCCTGTACCTCGACTGCAGAGATTTCTCCAGATTCTCTGAATCTTTTAATGATATTATGTACTGCAGATGATGAAATCCCCAAGGTCTTTGCTATTTTACATTGAGAAACGTTATTCTTGAATTGTTGCACTATTTGCCCATGCAGTGTTTAACAGAGTGGTGGACCTCTCTCCACCTTCACTTCTGAAAGACTCAAAGTCTCTGATGCTCTATTTATACCTAATTATGTTGCTGACCTGTCGCCAATTAATGACCAGATGTTTTATTTAATCATTATAAAACTTTGCCAGTCTTTTGTTGCCCTGCCCTAATGTTTCTGAAACATGTTGCTGGCATCAAATCCAAATTTGGTATATATTTTTCAAAAAGAATAAAATTTCTCACTTTCAATATTTGATATTTTGTCTTAGTATTTTCAATTAAATATAGAGTTGAAACGATTTGCACATAATTAAATTCTGTTTTTATTTATATTTTGCACAACATCCCAACATTTTTGGAAATGGGGCTGCATATATATATATATATATATATAAAATACTTACCAAATTCATATATATGAAGCTCCTGCTAAAGCTTGAGTAGACTGATAAATCACTATGATGACCCAATTAGTAATCTGAGTGTTACTAAATTTTTTGAGGGATGACTGAACTGAGCAGCCTTCTTAGTTGTGAATATGTTCACGTGAGAAGTTTAGCATCAATGTTGTACTGGACTTGTACATGCGGTTCGTGGCAAGTTGCACACACCTCATTAAATGAAAATCACTGTCAAATTTGCAAGATATTGTTATTGGATATGTGCAAATTGTTGGCTTAGGACATTAAAGAGCAATGGGATTTTGAGAGCAGCAGTGGACTAAAGCTCACAATAAAAGCCAAAACAACATCGAGAATTTTGCATTCATTTTTGTATTTAAATGACTGAATTTTCGTGAAACATATCAGAAGAATTAACTAAACTGCCAACCAGTAACAGCAAGGAACACTGTGAATTAAATAAAAATTACAGCAGTATGTACTTTATCAGTATGCATTCTAAATGTATTCTAAATGAAATCTGAATAGGTTACGTTTTTATATATTGTAATGGAATACATTACTGAAAACATTTTGGACAATGTATTCAGTATTTAAGTATTTTTTCCCCAACCTTGTGACAGTTAACTGAGTGGGTTGGTTTGGAATCCACAAACTTCATCACTCTACTTTTCAACTCCAACCTTTCAAAAGTGCACACATCACCACCACATTGGAAATCCTAACAAAAAATGCCCATTTTTTTCTCTTTATGAAAGAACATTCCACTCTGTGGTTACTATGAGCAACTCCCAAACATAAAGCAGACAGTAGGGGACAATAATAACTTGCTACACTAGGTTTTTCGTAATCTTTTGAGACACTGTGGACCTCTTTAAAACCCTGATAACTCCTACATGTCTAGTAGTTTTTCCCTTATGCCGCTGCACCTGAAATGCATGAGCATGAATTTTGAACTGTCATTGTAAATTTGCGCTAAATTTAATCTTGTTCTCTAATTCTAGATTGCCTGATTAAATGACTAAAAAACTTCACTACTGCAAAACTTTTGGAGGACACTGAACTTGTTAAATCATTTACTACAAAAACAACACTTTAGAAATCCTTGTGGGAGGACAAGTTGTTTGGCAAATGTTGAGGTGAAATGTGTCAGTGCCACAAATATCGTTCAGTCATGCCAAATAAACAAATGTGAAATAGAACACCGTGATTTCCCACAGGTGCAGAAAGTCCAGTGGGCAAAGAACTGTCCACTTGGCTACAACCCAAGAAGGTTCAGCAGCCTACATTGGCCCCTATGCAAGTCAAACTTCCCTACTGGAGGGAAGGGAGCTCAAGGGAGAAAAAGGGGCAACATGGACATGAATTAAACCTAAATTAATCCACAGTCTATTGCTGACACTCTTATCAGGTCAGAAGAAATCAAACATTGTATCAAGAGCTTTATCAAGGCAGTCAAAAATACTAGCATTACTACCCTAACAGGTATTTGAACCTTCATCTCCAGAGTACAGGGCAACTAACAGTACCATCTGGGCTGTCTCAGTACTACAAACTCATGAGTTATAACTCTATTTAAGAGCTTCACAGAACCCAGTTCTGTCTCTTACAATGAGAACAACGTGGTTTAGCAACTTATCCGCACCTTTACTGCTAAAATTTTGTTTAGATGCTGATTATGTGTTGCTATGCAATGTGGCTCTTTCTTAAAGAGAATTTCCAGTGCTGTTGTGATGAGTGCATCTTTTACTGAGGTGGGATTTCCCCAGGTGGTTGGTACTGCACCAGTGGAGATGCCCAAGAGCAATTAAGCTCATGGAAACTAAGCTTATCCATTAGGTCTATTCTCAGGGCAAGGCTGAGCTGACCTTCACTGAAACAGACCTTGAAGTATGGCCACACAAATAAAATCAATATTCACGCTGATCGTGGCACAAGGAGTGGGGCTCAGGCCCTGTCTAGAGTCTGTGGACCAGTGGGGAGTCCTCAGGGTCTTCTAGGCCTTCAGAGAAGGCATATTGTTTTCTGTGGCAAAAAAAGCCTGTAATTTTTTTTTCTTTTTTTATTTAATAGAATAATCATACTTATATTTAAGCTCTGGAAATACAAAGTATAAAATGTATACTTTAGTAAAACTCTTATCTTATTTCATCATTCATTCATCATTTTAAACAGAAGAATTTAATTTTTGAGATACCCAACACAAATTTTTTTTTTCTCTGTGGTGTTTAGGTAGATACAGCCAAGCGAGCTCTTCCCTCAGTAAAGATTTCAGGAGCTAAACTGAACGTCTAAAGTGTCATATTAACAACTAACATAATTAGGAAGTGACAGTGAACCAATCATGCTTTACAATGGGTGGGACCAGTTTTATGAGAAAAAAACTTAAGTCTTAGATGTGTTACTGTGTATGCGAGTGGTAGCCTGACCGATCCTGTTCAGTCAGGTATTCGAAATACCAGATCTCAAATAATTTTTATTTAAAAATCCATGTTTATTCTAGCATGGCAAAAAAAAAATGTTCACCATTAGTTTAGCACTAACATACTACTAGAATGTTAGTAGAAACCAACAATAACATAGGTGTAAAGTACCATAACGTTTTCCCCTCTTTCATTTATTTATTTATTTATTTATTTATTTATGACCAGGTTTTAACATTTCTGGCTGAATTATAGGCCTAACACTTCACTCAACAATTTGACTTCAAATAATGTCACCAACCATCAGTAAAGCCATTTCTAGTCATGGTTTGGCACGGCTGTGCATGAGCCTACTTACAGAGTCCTTGTTCTCACTGACCCACAAGGGCTTTCCCTGTGATCGTTTTCTAAGAAGACATTTTGTGAAAAAGATAATCATAACTACATTTCCCAAGGTTGAAGTTCAGATTATTTGGGGAGATTCCTATGTCCACACAATATAAAAGTACACCATTTACCTCAGCGCTTCACACAGAAAAAACAGAGCCCTTGTAATATTTATTCAGCGTTAAGTTGTAAGTCAGCTGTAACTCACTGAACTTGCTTGCCTCTTTATTTCTTTCAGCACATGAAGAACAGAGCAATGATGGCTGGTCTTACTAAAGTGACATTACTTTTTATTGTCTCCACGGCAGCAACAGCGTTGGGTAAGAGTTTGCTCTCTGTCTGTTTCGTGACTCGAGCAGGATATCTATGAATAACATGTTTCAGGTGTGTAGGGGTGGGAAATTTCCCTAAAACGTGCATAACTGATATTACCACAACCTGTTGATTACTCTTGTATGGTTTTTTACAAATTTGTATAGCAGAACATGCAGTAATAAATTCTTGCCAGTGTCTCTCATGTAACACTGTAATCAAAAGCCTGCAAAATAATGCATGAACAGAATCTGATGAATGACATGTTCCCATTTCTTCCCCTTGAAGCGCGTGTGGTGAGGCCTGTATCAGGTAAATGATGAAGTTATACATGATTTGACACTTATCAGTAAAACCATTTCATCAACCATCAGTAAAGCCATTTTCAATACTCACTAGTACTGTTATGTTTGCTTTTCTAGCTGATTTTGAGGCCATAATAGAAGGTAAATAAAAGATCAACAATATGTCCAAAGAATCTCTCATTAATGCTGTTTAACCGTCTGATGACTTGAGATCTGAACTATCCATTGTATAGTGCAGCATTTCTAAATAGCTTTTCTTCATCCTTGCCAGAAGCCAAACGGAAAAGGGACGCTACTACACAACATGACTGCCCGCTTGGCTGGGTGAAGCTGGATGGACGCTGCTTCAGCTATCATGCCAGCAGCATGGACTGGGCTTCTGCCGAGGTTGTGTTCAGGTTCATTGACCTTTGTTCAGGTTTACCGTAGAGGCAATATGACAGAATGACAGTATTTATCGTAATCATGACAAATTGTGCCGTATTACATCACAGTATGTTTTTATAGGACAAATAAGCTTAATGCCACGACAGCATACTAGCAGGTAACCCTAGACTGGTGCAGCAAACTTTTGTACTAACCCTGACATTTATTTAACAAAAAGAAAAAAAAATTGCAAAACAAATTGTGCATACAAAATACAAATATGTGAAAATCATTTAAACCCTATTTAACAGTGACAATAGTACAAAGATAAAATATCAAATGTTGAAACTGAGAAATTGTCAACAGTTCAGTAGCATGATTGGGTATAAAAAGTCAGAAGTAAAGATGAGGAGGGGAGGGGTTCACCACTCTGAGAAAGACTGTTCAGGCAGATCAGGCAACAGTTCAAAAACAACAATTCTCAATGTAAAATAGCAAAGAACTTGGGGATTTCATCATCTACTGGACGAAATATCATTACAAGATTCAGAGAATCTGAAGAAATCTCTGTATGCAAGGGACAAGGCCGAAAACCAGTATTTGCTGGCTGGGATATTTGGGCCCTGAGATGGTACTGCATTAAAAACAGATATGATTCTGTTGTGGAAATCACTGCATAGGCTCAGAAACACTTCTGAAAACTACTGTCTGTGAACACAGTTCATCACTGTGTCCACAAATGCTACTCTGCGAAAAAGAAACCATACATAAACAGGATCCAGAAACACTGCCACTTTTTCTGGGCCCAAGCTCATTTAAGAAGGACTGAGGTGAAGTGGAAAGGTGTTCTGTGGTCTGACGAGACAAAATTTTAAATTGTTTTTGAAAATAATGGACATCGCATCCTCCAGGCTAAAGACCACCCTGTTCGTTATCAGCGCACAGTTCAAAAGCCAGCATCCTGTCCAGGGTGTTTCTTTCATCCGCCCAATGACTGAGATAGACTCCATCATTACATTTTGTTTTTATTTATACTTTGCACAATATCCCAACTTGGAAACAGGGTTATAGGTAAATAGCTTCATAAATGTATGTGGTAAATTATTAACATTCAATGTAAAAAGATCACAAAGAATTGTTTAAGCATGGAAATGGTTCTATATAGAACTCATGGCTCTAAACAGAACCATTTCCTATAATTAACTGGATTTAGTGTAGAAGAATATGATTTTTTTTAACATGGCACTGTTTTTCTCTGTTCCAATTTATCAAACCTCAGAAAACAATATAAATATCGTAGTGTATATCATGCATCAAGATAATGTCTTCAAGTATAGTGATGCCACGTTTGCCACGTTGCCTACCCCTTGTTTACTGTCTGAAGTTCCCTTATACTGTAGCATAGCAACATGCAATAAACAGGGCTGACAAACAAGTGAAATATATGACTATTAACAATTATAATGTAACTGTGATTGATTGAATACATTTGTTTGGTCATCTATGATTAATCACATTTATTTGCTCAGTTTTTTCTGATAATATCTTGGATTTCATCAGTACCTAAAAAACAATGGCTGACTGCATGTTTGATTACAGAGAGACCTGGAATACCATAGTAACAGCCTATCAACACCTTAGCAACCACCTGGGATAACATAGCAAAGGCCTAGCAACAACTTGGCAACCACCCTTGGTTCCACAGCAACAACTTTGTGATGCCAACTTTGTTTACAAGCTTTTCCCTTCTAGCAATTACTACTAACCTTTTCTTTCTCTTTCTAGAATTACTGTCTAAATCAGGATGCTAACTTGGTCTCAATACACAGTGAAACTGAATACCAGTTGATCAAAGCCCTTATTCGTGCTCATGACCCTGCAGAGAAACCTGTATGGATTGGCCTTTCCTGCTGTCAGAAGGTAAGAGAACAGTTAATATGTGTCCAGTACCTGTATGCAAGGGACAAAGCCAAAAACCAATATTGGCTAGCCATGATTGGCTAGACATGATTCTCTAGTGAAAATCACTGCATGGGCATTGATCTAGAAACGCTGCCACATTCTCTGGGCACAAGCTCATTTAAGATACACTGAAGTGAAGTTGAAAAAGTGTCCAGTGGTCAGACGAAACAAAAAAGGAACCATCCGGCTTGTTATCAGTGCACAGTTCGAAAGGCAGCATCCATAATAGTATATGGGTACATTAGTGCACATGGCATGGGTGACTTGCACATCTGTGAAGGCACCATTAATGCTGAATGATATATACAGGTTTTGGCAACATATGCTGCCATCCAGATGACGTCTTCTTCAAAGAAAGCCTTGCTTATTTCACCAAGACTGTGTGAAACTACATTCTGCACATATTACAAAAGCATGGCTCTGTAGTAAGAGAGTCCAGGTGCCAAATTGGCCTGCCTGCAGTCCAGACCTGTCACCCACCGAAAACGTGGCAAAAATGATGAAAAGGACAAAGGAGACCCCAAACTGTTGAGCAGCTGAAATTCTATATCAAGCAAGAATGGGAGAACATTTCACTTTCAAAACCTACAGCAATTGGTCTCCTTAGTTCCGAAATGCTTACAGAGTGTTGTTAAAAGAGGAGGTGATGCAACACAGTGGTAAACATGCCCCCGTCCCAACTTTTTTTAAACATGTTGTTGGCATCAAATTCAAAGTGGGCGTATATTTTTCAAAACATGATCTTTGAGCTCTATATGTGAAAGCAGGGAAAGCAAAACTGTTATACATGGTACAGTCATGTTTTATGCAGACACTGGAATCTGCACAGTTTGATAATAGACTGTACACTGTACATTTTCAGAGGAATAACTGGATGTGGTCTGATGGTACCAAATTAACTTTCACCAAATGGAACCCAAATGAACCCAGTTCTGAAGAAGAGTGCTGTGTGCATATGAATTGGTCTGGTAAGTGGAGATTTTTATGGGTTGAAATTGTTCTGAATTTGTATGGCTTCGTTAATTTTGTCATCTGTTAAAAGGTCTCTTTTTTTACCTGCAGACAAAAAAGACTGGAACGACATTCGTTGTGAATCAAGCTATCCCTTTGTTTGTGTAAAGTGGCCCACCAGGGATTGTAACAGCCTCAATCCATTCTTTCCTGTTCAGAACAACTTTATTAACTGGCAACAATACATTTACAATGCCAAACAATGACAACTTAATGTAATATATGTATGTGTGTTATTAAGTATAAATAATACAAATAAAACAGTTCACTGGAAAACTTAAGCTTGGTGATTCCATCCAGTTTTCATCCAGTTTTCTATGGCAATGTGTTTATCAGTTCTGAATATGTTATCATTATGTTAAAGGAATGTGCGCATTAGTTAGTTGTTACTAACTAAGACATGACTTAAGGATTTGCGGTGCAACTGGATTTAGTTACAGGAGAGTCTGAAACTAACTAAAGTTCACTTAAACACTACAAACTATGTACAAACTTATGACAAAGTGATGCAACTCAGTCCAGGCACACTAGGTGCTTCAAATCTAGCACAACTAACACAATTATTGAAAAAAAATAGGCTGGATAGAATGTAGCCTTTACGCACTGAGCAAACAGTCCTGTTTTTGCAATTGGCTGTGGTTCTGCAATGAAATGTAAAACCCCTATTTTTCAGTCAGTTGCTTTGCACTTGTATTGGTATATTTATTCTGCCTTCACCATGTAAGCACCAATCAGTATGCCAATTAAATTACAGCCTAAAAACAAATCAAGGTTTGGGTTTTATTTTGTTGCAGTGGATCAGAGCACTACGATGGTTTGAACATACATTATATTTCTAGCAGAGTGTAGGCAATTTTCCCAAGAACTGCAGACACCCCAGTTTATTCTGTTGATGAAAAGTGATCCCACTTAGTGCTTAGTTTAACTACTTTGTCTTGAACATCGGGGGTTTCCACAAAAAAACACTGGTAAATATAAAACTGCATTGCTTGCCTTCATCTTATAAGGAACTGACTCAACAAAACTGACCCAAAGTATACAACAACACTTTAAGGTGCTATTGTAACATCCGTTCACTCTTTGTCCTGGTCTTTCTGTGTGTGCCTTTTTCTTGGTTTCCTAGTGCTGTGCGTTTTTGTTTATCTGCCATGTGCTTTTGTTTTTTTTTGACGTGCTTTTGTTGTCTAATGGCTCCTCCCCTGCCCTGCGCTATCTTCACCTGTTCTTTGTCACTTAGCCCCGCCCTTTCATTGGTCTCAGGTGTTTCTCGTTTTCTGTTAGTATTTATACCCCTGTGTTTGCTCAGTCCCTTGGTCTTGCATTTACATGTTGGTGTTGAAAAAAACATGGTTCTGTGCCTCATACACACTGTAATCAGTTACAGTGGTTAAAGAATGGTGGCATGCATCCAGTTGCTGTGGTGACAGCATTACAAGAATAACAGTGATGTAATGCCTCTTAGGGGATTTGCAGCGTTATATTAGCACTAATCTGATAGAGTACATGTATTTTCCCAAACATGGTTTAAAACTCCCGATGCCAGCTTAAGAATTACTCTAGTAGATACTCATGCCGTTTTTTTTTTGTTTTTTTTTTTACTTTGTAAGTTACAAGTTTGGTTAAACAAAATCAGTCTTTTCGAGGGTATGCCTAGTATGATTTAAGGTGTTTTTGGTGCAGTTTTAAGGACAGAAAGTGCTGGTGTGGTTAGAAGTTCAAACTGATATGCTTCAGGGCTTCTGTGGCCTTGTAGTCCATTATCATCTCATATCACATGTCCCCATTGCCAAACCATTGAGAGTCATCACTGTCCACTGTTCAGGAGTAACCAAATAATGTGTGAACTGTATGGGGCTAAATTGTGGACTCTATATCTCTCCCTCTCCTCCCATCAAACTACTACTCACAAACAAATATGTGACACCTCCCTCCAACAAACACGCAATTGGCAAGTATGCTTAGAGGGTGGAGACCAGCAGAAATCAAGGGTGGATCTAGTCTTTCTAACAATTCTAACATTGAAGTTCATTCTGGGCTCTAACCTGCAAATTGTTCCAACCACAAATCAAACAGCAAGTATGGTTCATCTAATTGAATTGCTTTCGGTCATCTCCATGACTTCTACAGCTTTGGGTAAGTTACATATCTTAAAGTATCAGTTCAACATAACACAAATTCTAAATGATAATGAATGATAACATTTTATGATCACATCTTCTCTTCTTTAAGCTCTGGTTGTGACACCTGCACCAGGTAATGATGGACATTAAGCACTTCTTGACACAGTTAATCACCGTAGTCACGTTCTGAAGAGCGTTAACACTGTTTTTCTGTTTGTTTTTAGTATCAAACTGGGATGAATTAGTGAAAGGTAAAGAGAAGAGCTGTGCGTTTCAGTGCTGTGATTCAAAAAATCACCAAAAATCTCCAGTAAAGTCAGCATCTAAACAGTTTCTTGTACTTTTTAGAAGCTTATTGGTGTTTCTTTTTTCCTTTTAGAGTCCATGCAAGACAGAGACCCCGAAACAGAGTATTTTTCTGTGCATAACCCTTCATGCTCACCTTGTCCATCAGGATGGGTGACCTACGCCAGGCGCTGCTTCAAGTATTTTGACCAAGGCAGGGCCTGGATCTCTGCTGAGGTAAGGTCTTATATCCTTTCAAAGAAGCCATCACATTAACTGTTTCAATGCCTCTATCATTCCTTCCTTTCAGAGAACAGATCAAAATGTATTAAGAGTGTATTAAGAGTTTCCACTATAAACTACAGCAGTAACAGATTCGATCACATTTTGTGTTGCACAGGAAAGAAGATGGTCAGGAGGCAAAAAAAAAAAAATTGGCAAATGTTTCACAACCAAAACCAAGACTAAAATTACATCATCTCACATTCTCCTCGCACCTCCAGTGGAACAGATGCTTATCTCTAATGCAGGCTGTGAAAACCACAACCGTTTTAACAGGATGTGAAATCTGCTTAGCTTCTAACATCTTAGCCTCTGACATTTAATCACCGTACAGTGCACAGCCTTATCTATATCTAAGGAGAATGCCATCATTTTTTTTTTTTTTTAGATTTCTGCATAATTCAATCACTGAGATGTAAACAAAGTCATTCAGAGTGGTTTGATGAAGTAATTTATTGTAGAAAATCTTACTGACTCAAATTTCTTTACAGTGGTGGTGATAGAAACCAGGGGTCACAATGTCTACAACACAAATATAACCATTTTATTTTATATGTAATGTTGCTAATGGTAAAATAGAGGTTAAAAAGTGTTCTATTCTGTGTATATCTCTACTCTTCATCTTAAAAGTAGTATAAAAAATAGTCTCAGGCAGTTGTAGTGCATATACGCAGGTATATGACGGTATATATGTCTGAGGAGGCTGATTTACTGTCAACACATCTAAAGATAAGAGATAGGATACTGGACTTTGATTTGACCATGACCAGCAAAGACTTCACCTTCGTCCAATCATTAGTCATATAACCAGTGTGCACCTTTATGTGTTGCGATATTTTCTGCTGTCACTCTTTTTTCTGCCATCATGACAGCAATATAGTACTAGCTAGCTGATAATATGTAGCACTGGTGTAGGAATGAACACATCAAAGCACGTTATTTAAATGTATGAAATAATGATGACAACAGTAAGACCAACAGCCCCAATCCAACCCCACAAATCAGTTTTGAGATCTATGATTTAATTCTCCCATCTTTAACTGATTTGATGATTTTTCAGCTTCCACATTTGAATGAGTATAAATGAATGAACTTATGAAAAATAAGCAATTTTCAGTATTACGTTTGTTTATTTGCTTATTAAGGTTATACTAAGAGTTTTATACCATATTGAGCACCTTTAGTTACAGAGTAAATGGAGAAATGGTGTGTGTTCACTGTGTGTAGACAAATGCAGACATGTTGGGCTTAAGGTCCCAAAAATGTGCATTGTATTAAACACTCCTGCATAAATGACATATTTTGTCAATATCCCTAGTGAAAATATGGTAACATGTTCTCTACAAACTTTGCATTTTTCTACAAATTATAGTCACAATTTCATAGTTATTTAGTGCACAATTATTATTATTATTTTCTATGTCTTAAATGTAGCAATTAAACAGTAATTGTGCAATAAAATGTGCAGAAGTGTATTCTTTATATAGGATGTGTTAATGTATTTACACTTAATTTTAATCTTAATATATTGAAACATATTAGCTGTCTGATAGCTAGTATTACATGTAATTTTACCAGGGGTGCCCAAACTGTTGCATATGACTGTACACACACCTATCTAGACATCGCCACACTACTGGCTTCAGGGATCAGGCAGCTCATTTGTGACCATTTCATGTAATAACTTTCTTTGAGGCATCAAGTTTTTCATATTTAAGATGTCTGGTTCCTATCACCCCCACTGTGAACAAATCTCACTCTAGGTTTCTCTAGAATGGAACATTATACATCAAACCACTCTCAATGGCTTTTGTTTACATTTTAACCATTTAATTATGCAGAAAATAAGCACAAATCCTGCTTCTGAATTCCTGTTTAAAGACACAATTCATGATTTTTTTAACGCTCAATTACTTTTTTTCTTTGAATTTAACATATTGGAGAAAAAAAACTGTAGATGATGTGTTAACATACTTTCACAAAATATTGAATTAGACTGGGGCGCTCAAACTTTTACATACAACTGCAGCATGAGTTCCTAGTCTTGGCTTTCTAAAACTAACATATTAGAATCAGTGGGGAACCCTCAGTGCCTTCTATGCCCCAGAAGGCCTTTCTGTTTCTGTGAAATAAAGAAATGTGTGAAATGTTTAATTCATTTCTATTTAATATAATCATTATGCTTGTTGTATTTAAACTCTGCAACTATTGTAGCAATTTTGGTGTTAACTTTCATGTGGAAACCAAAGGGTCCAATTCTTTTGGACCATTCTGTTTATTGGGCAAGGAGGAAGGAAAAGGCTTACAAAGCTGGATACATGCATAGATTTTGTTTGGTTATTCCTGACAATCAACCAAATAAGCCATCCTAAATCTCTCAATCCAACTAAACTCATCCCACCCGCCCACATACATACATACCCACAGGTATACTTACATACACATATATATATATATATATATATATATGTATATATATATACAAACATATGCACAACCATATATTTACCAACAAAAACAAAAAAAAAACAATTAAATTAATTACCGTGATATACTGGGAACGTCAAACTGCTTGAACTTGTAGAAGAAGGAGAAAAAGGGGCCCCATACGCGAAGAACTGACGTGTGTCGCCTTTAAGCGTGTGCCTAATTTTTTCCAAGTACAGAAATGAGGCAACATCTTTAAGCCAGCGTTCAAATGAAGGTGGAGTGGGACTTTTCCACTGAATCAAAATGATATGCAGTTATTACATAGTAGAATCTTTGGGCAATAACCCAAACAGAGTGAATCTGTCAATTTTTGAATCGAGAATAAAGGAGAAGCAGCCAAACACAGACTGCCAAAAGGATTTTAAAGGAGGGCAAAACCAAAACATATGAGACAAGGTAGCTGCAGCTTGGGAACATCGATCATCAAGATCATCAAGATTTTAAGTTTAAGTTTAACCTTTGTCCAGTAAGTTTGATGAACCAACATCAACCGAATAAGACTATGTTTAGCACAGATTGAAGAGCTATGGATACGCCGAATTATCTTGTCCCACTCGTCTTCCTCAAAAGTGAACTGTCGTTCTTTTTCCCCATTGCTGTTCAATAACAGTACCAGGGGTAGGGGCTAAAGAGAATATGAGGTTATATTGTTTAGAAATAATGCTTCTGGCATTAGCATCTATTTCCAGAATATCATCAAGGGGTGATTTTGAGGGAGCGCTAGGGAAGTCTGTAAGCCCGAATTTGCAAGAATCTAAAAAAATGAGATTTAAGAAGAGGAAATCGATTACCAAGCTGTGAGAAAGTACAGAATGTGTTATCAGCATACATATCTTTGATCTTCTTAATACCAGCTCTGTGCCAGCTAAGAAAAGCGGAATCTATCATCGAAGGCGGAAATAAGGGATTGGCTGTAACTGGCATGTTTATAGATGGAGATTGAAGACCAAAATGATGCTGAAACTGGCGCCAAATATGTGCTGAAGCATTTAATATTGGGTTAGCAGAAGATCGATTAAAGCTTGATGCCAGGGGAGCACATAATACGGCCATCAAAGAGCTAGATCTTGCAACATCTCCACCACTGTCCATGCAGGAACCCAGTCGCTCAGCCCGTAGTGGCCTTCACACCTAAAATAAAATACTATGGATATTTGACGCCCAGTAATAAAATAGGAGGTTTGGAGATGCAAGGCCACCTACTTGCTTAGGGCTTTGAGTAAGCACTTTGCAAATTTTGGGGGGCTTACTCTTCCAAATAAGGTCAGATATATATTGGTCGAGAGTTTTAAAAAACGATTTGGGCAAAAACAAGGGAACGTGGGGAGTATATTCATTTTAGCTGAACTTACTCGGCCAATTAAGCACAGGGGGAGGGAGGACCAGCGGGATAGATCTTCCTTGACACGAGAATAATGATAGAAAGTTACATTTAAAAAGTTGGGAATATTTAGTGGTCAGGATAACACCAAGATATTTGAAGCTGTGTGAGATAATATGGAAGGACAAGGCGCTCTGAGGTAGATCATTAGCTGTAATATTAATTGGGAATAATTCACTTTCAGCAGTGTTTAATTTATAACCTGAGAATGAACTGTAGATATTAATGACATGAAGAACAAAGAGATCTCAGGTTCAATCATAAATAAAACCACATAAAGGGAAATTTTATGTTCAAGTCCTCTACAACTAATCCCACGAATCCCAGGATCCGTACAAATAACGATTGTTAAAGGTTATATCACGATAGCGAAGATCAAAGGTGAAAGGGGATCACCCTGATAAGTCCCACGAAAAAGAGGGAAAAAACTAGAACAGAGCCCATTGGTGCGCACCAAAGCTAAGGGGGACGTTTACAAAAGCTTAATCCAATATATATATATATATACAGGGCCACTTATGCAGTGTGTAAAAGATGTAATTCCATTCCACATGGTCAAACGCTTTTTCAGCATCTAACAAGAGTAAAACTTCAGAGGGCGGGGATGGGGTCGAAGAATAAATAATATTCATAACCCTCCTAATGTTGAAAAAAGACAGTCAATGACTGACAAACCCTGTTTGATCTGTATGTATTATGCTACCTAACACCATTTCAAGCCATTTAGCCAGCACTTTTGATAGGATTTTAACATCTACATTAAGAAGACTAATAGGGCGGTCCGCACCACAGTCAAGAGGGTCTTTATCTTTCTTCAAAATCAGTGAAATGGTCGCTTGTCATAGAGTAGTAGGGAGGACACCCTGCTCCAAAGAATCATTAAACATTTCCAATAGTGCGGGAGCAAGTTCACTCAAAGATTTTTTGAAGAACTCTGCAGGGAAGCCGTCAGGACCAGGGGTCTTGCCGCTGTGCATAGCTTGAATGGCTAAAATAATTTCCTCTTTAGTTATAATTGAATGTAATTCAGCCTTGGCTGAAGTACTAATAGTAGGAATTGGAAGGCCTTCAAAAAATGTCTCCATTTGCTGTATGTTGGGAGTAGAATCGGATTTATACAATGAAGAATAAAAGTGTTTAAAACAATTATTAATTTCCAAAGCGTCTGTTGTACCACACTGCATACGAATCTGCGATGCGAAATTTCGAGCGGTTTGCTGTTTAAGCTGGGAGGCTAAGATTTTACTAGGTTTATCGCCA
Source organism: Colossoma macropomum (assembly GCF_904425465.1). NCBI lineage: Eukaryota > Metazoa > Chordata > Actinopteri > Characiformes > Serrasalmidae > Colossoma > Colossoma macropomum. Next base: position 8,915,380 of record NW_023494805.1, read on the forward strand.
TGTTCAAAAAAGAATAGCTGTGAATGTAAAAGCATTTGTTCCGCATGGTGAGTGGAGAGTAAATTAAAATCAGATTGCAGAGCTGTTCTTTTCTTAACAGTAACTTAGTAGCTGTGTGATCTCATTGGTCAACTTTAGTAGTTTTTCTTTATGCTGTCTATTTTGAAAATACAAATAAGAAATGCTCCGACCTTGAATCACTGCCTTTAAAGCTTCCCAAACAGTAGAAGGGGAGACATCTGGAGTATTATTGAGGCTAAAAAATATCTGAATATTATCAGGTGCTGTACACTATGTGAAAGCAGGAGGGAATTGAAACGCCACAATTTCGAAGTAAAAGGCTTGTCTGGGAAAATAAGTGCCATAGATATGGTGGCATGATCAGAGATAATGATACTGCTGTAACAACATGATTTTACTCTCAATAAGAGAGCTTTAAAGGGTCCAATTCTTAAACACAAAGTGGAAAATTGTCGATTTAGATACAGCCAAGTGAGCTCTCCTATTAGCTAGGACTTTAGGGGCTGACCTGAGGATCTAACAGGATAAATTAACCATTGACATAAATAGAAACTGACAGTGGAATCAACCAGTAAGGTTTTGATTTACAATAGGAAGGTCCACTTTCGTGAGTTCTGGAAGTCCTAGATATGTTACTGGCTGAGAGTACGAGTGGTAGCCTGACCAATGCATTCCAATCAGATGTTAGAATTGCAAATGTGGCTCTATGCTTCTCCTGAAGGAGTGCAACAAGGTAAAGTGTATGCAAATGTGTGTTAGAGTCTTCAAATTAAACATGGCAGAAATTAATGTTATCACAGAGGTGTGAACATATTAATATACCTAAAGAATCTAAAAAAAACACCAGACCTCACATGACTCTTCTTATTCTATGTATTGATCTCAAGAACTTAATTCTGACTGCATCAAACGAAAATGCACCGCTAACATATTTATTCTCTTTCTAGGCTCACTGTTTAAGTCTGGGTGCCAATTTGGTCTCAATACACAATGAAAATGAAAACCAGCTGGTCAAGGCCCTGATCCGCGCTCAAGACCCTAAAGAGAATCCTACGTGGATCGGACTCTCAGACTGTCAGGAGGTACAGTAATGTTAAAGCAGGATTTCAGAACCTGTGCACATTGCATACAAAACAAACTGCAACAAGGCGTGATACTGCAATTGAGAAAAACAACTATTTTAATAATAAGCAGAGATTTTTTAACATCATGGTAAAATGTCATTCGAAATGATCACTTTACTGTATGCACGTCATTTTACATTACAGTGCTGTGAAAAAGTATTTGCCCCCTCAACCTATTTTTCTATAGTTGCTAAATTTTCACATTTAATGTTTGAGATCATCCAATCAATTTTAATGTAAGATAAAGACAACATGAGTAAACACAAATGCAGCTTTTAACTGATCATCTAGTTTATTGAAGATAAAAAAATATTTAAAGCCTATATCACCCATGTGAAAAAAGTATCTGTCCCCCAAAACCTAATAACTTGTTGTGCCACCCTCTGCAGCAACAACTTCAATTAAACATTTGCAATAACGTGTGATGAGTTTTTTACATTACTGTGGAGGAATTTTGGCCCGTGCTCACTGCCCCCTAGTGTGTGTGCATTCACTAGTGTGTATGTGGTGTGCATAGATGGGTTAAATGCGAGGGTAAAATTTCCCCATTGTGGGACTAATAAGGGTCATTTAACTTAAGGTCAGGTCAGGACTTTGACTTGGCCACTCCAAAACCTTAATTTGGTTTCTTTTGAGCAATTCAGAGTTGGACTTCCTTGTGTGCTTCAAATCGTTGTCCTGATTAGACTTTGTCTAATATTAAAAGTAGCTCGATCTGAAACATAAAAGTGTGACAAATATGCAAAAAATTGAAGAAATTGGGCAGGGGCAGGTACTTTTTCACAGCACTGTATACTGTATCCCTGAACCTTTGAACCTCTGAACTGCTCAGAGCTGGTCAGCAGGGCACTAGTACATCTTAAGAGATATTTTTACTGCAGCATATTTTCTTCAATACATCTTTTAGGTTTTTTTTTAAGATGAAAAATTAAGAAAAACTATTATTACTATTAAAAATAATTTATTTATAAATAATTCAACAGCCAAGATGTAAAGTCATTCAGATTGGTTTGATGTGAAATCATTCATAGAAGAGAAATGTACTCAGATTTCTTTACCATGGTGCTGACAGGAATCAGGAGTTTTATATGTAATGTTGATGATGGTAAAATAATGGTAACTCTAAAAAAAAGAATTTTCTTTGGAAACTATTTGGTCTTAGAGCTCCCTGCATGTATCTCTCACCAATAAAAGATTTAAAATGTATATTTTAGGTCTAAACTTTATCTTAAAACTATTGTAAAGTAAGGTTTCAAGCATCATGCAGTGTATTCGCAATCATCTATTAGAAACTACCCAAAAATGGATAAGGAGATGTTAACCAAGATAGCCAAGATAACCAAGCTTGACAATGAAAATCTGTTAATAATACCAACATTTTTAAATCTGCTGTGAGTTTCTGAAATTGCATTTAAAGCTGCACTGTGTAAGTTTTGGGGATTTGGAGACCTCTCTGGTGGAAGTGTGCTATTACAATATGAGGAAGATCATTTTGTAATGCGGGTTGTGCTTTGGAGCCTTCCCCAAGAGGATGAATCTGAAGATTGCAAAAAAAGAAAGAAAATTCAAAGACAATTTAATCAAAACTCAGTGAAGGACCTGTCTTCTGAGGATATAAGTGAATTATCTTGTTGCTATCATATCTTGAACAGTGTAATACTAGAGCTGTCACAATCACAAATTGTTAGCTTACAAATTAATGTTAAATTAATAATTGTGATTAATGAAATTAATTGTCTTTTCTTGTTCATTGTTAGTGCCTATTTAAATGCAAGCCTAAAGTGGCCAAATTGGCTAATTAGCCACCTTATTTTCCAGCTACATTTACTTAGTAGCTAACGCTGGTTGTATCATCAAACCAATACAGCACTCTCACTAGCACAAGCATCTACAGTAACATAGAATTATATGGATAGTTAAGAAAGCTGCATGTTTTTCTGTTAGAAGCCTGTTAGCTAGACTGTTTTTCTTCACGTGACTCAGTAATGCTACTTTTTTCAATTTTAATAATAAAAAAAAATCATAATGTAATTTATGTCCGTAGTTTGTTTTCGTTTTAACTTAATGTTAGTCAGGTTGTCCAGTGAAGACATCCTGAAGTCTTTGTAAGGCAATGCTATACTTCATGTATGAGCTACTTTTCTTCCTGGCATTTTAATAAACTTTCTTGTTTTTATGTAATAATTTTCTCAAAATCTAATAATAATAACTCAACATCACACTATACCATGAGATATCAGCATCAATACCAACATCTCATGGTTCTCTCTCTAAGAGTCACATCTCATCAAGCGCTAACTCTCGTGTATTATTCCATAAGTGTAATGGATTTCTATGGGGTAGTTTTTAGGGACATTAAACGCTTCAGACGTCTGGTTCCTATCAGCACCACTGTGAACATTCTGACTTGGTAAGTTTCTCTAGTAAAGGGCATTTCACATCAATCCACTCTGAAAGACTTTGTTTCCGTCTTATGGCTTGATGTCATGTTTACATATAATATTTGAATATCACATTATTAAGTATTCAACTGTTTGACTTTTCAGGAAAAAATGTGGATCTGGTCTGATGGCTCCAAATTGGATTACACCAACTGGAACTCAAACGAGCCCAATTTCTCTAATGGAGAGTGCTGTGTGCACATGAACTGGGCTGGTATGTTGAAGTTAGAAGCCTTTTATTCTGTATCATCCTGTTTTAAACTTCCAAAACTTCTACAGATTCCATTTAATTTCCAATACTTTTTTCCTCTACTTTCAGATCAGAAGAACTGGAACGACATTCCATGTACTCTGAAATATCGCTTCGTTTGTGTCAGGAATCTTGCCTGAAATTCTGACCGACCACAGAATTAACATAGTTGTACTTGTTGTATTGCTTAGTCAGTAACACTTTACAATGCTGGTCCACAAATAAGCATGTATTTATACTTAACTAATGCTTTCATCACAGTTGTCCCTTGTCATGTAATTGTAATGAAATTTCGAAAAATCCCTTAATCATGAAATGTTCACACGATGCCAAGGGCATCAAAAGGACAATGTAAAGAATATGTCATTAAAAAACAAACTTTTGTTAGACAGCAACATCATTGAGTTTCATGCAGATCAGTATATTAGTTTTTAGCCTATAATTTGTGTTAATCAGACATCTCCATCAGACAAGCCTTATAGAAAGGGTATATAATAAGTGTAAATGCAATAAGTCACAGACTGAGTTAGAATTCTGTTAATAATTAATGATTCCCTTTATTAATGGTTATTCATGATTGATTTAGTTCTTTATTAACAAATATATTTAATTATTTCCTGATGTGTTATGTATTAGTCCATGCATTAATTTACTGTGTTACATATTAAGACATGCTTATTAGTGGATCAGTATTGTAAAGTGTTACCGTTATGTCAGTGCAGTAGCTGTGAACTGTTTTTGTTCTCGGTACAAATGCATCTTATTTGCCAAAACATTCTATGTAACAGTGATCTGGAGAGTTACACTGCGAGAAAATCTGAAGACTTAGGTTGTGTTCAGACTGCAGGCAAAGATGATTTGTTTCTTAAATCAGATCTTTTGAGATGACTGTCCGCACTGTTATTTGCAAATGATCAGATCAGAATATCCACACATCACCAATGTTTCTGCATGGGTTGCTATGGTAACAACGTAGGCATCAGTAACTATGTAGCTATGCTGATGATGCAGATTTCAAATGTGGATGCAGGAGAGATGGAGGGGCATCATCTCACCCTCCAAATTCTTCAAAATTCTCTGTCATAAGCATGAGTCTTTGGCACTCCTGTTATATCCCAGCACCTCTGTCACTCTCGATTTGACGTTTTTGTTGTTTGTTGAGTTGCGAGAGACAAAACAGACACTTTGAAAGCTGATTTTAGTGGTCAGAGCATCCAGACTGAGATGCATCTGTAAAAATCCAATTGGAATCACATTTCAAACCACCTCCAAATGTGGTTTGGATCCAATTCGCAAGAATGGGATGTGGGTTTTTTTCAACATCCAGACTATCAAAAATCAATCTGGATACAATCTGGGTGTGCCAAAAATCAGATTTGGGCTGGCCGTCTGAAAATAGCCTTAGTGAAAGTAATTTGTATGCTAGAGGCCACTTAGGCTGAAGCAGAACTGTCACTTTAAAGCCTTGATGACTGATTTATATGACATAACTTGGCAATCAAGTCTTTCTATATGTATTCTGTAACTCTTGTTTGAACCTACTCTGTGAATCTAAGCCTTGTGATACACTGTTCTTTGTGTTTTTGACCTTCTGCCTGTCTACTGGTTTGCTTATTTTGGATTTCGTTTTTCTTTGGTTGCCTCAGACTGATCTATTTCCCCCTTTTTAAACTGCACTGGATTCTCAACTATAAGTTTTTTCTTTTCCTCTGCTGTTGATATAGTTGGCTCACACCTGGATCCTGTTCCAAGTCTGTTCATCATTGTTACAGCTATTTACCTGTACATGTATGTGTTCAGAAATCATATACTTTATAATAAATATAAATAAATGAATAAACAAATGAACAAAACATTGTGATTTAATGTATGTGAGGGTGGTAACTTAACCATTTCCAGAGCTCTCCTCAAGGAAGTCTAGCAGTTCCCATCCAATACCGAGTTTACCTAATCAATCCCTTATGAAACTAAATCAGATGTGCTTCTGCTGAAATTGAACAAGTTCAGTTCATGCAATGGCTGGAGTTCACTGAGAAACCGGTGACTAATGCTTAGTGAGTTGTTAATTAATATATAAATAATGTGTATATAATTACTTATTGGCATTTAATTATTGATTAATTTGCGACCCTTAATGTAAAGTATTACTGAAAATTATGTTTACATAATTCATTTAAAGCTCTTCTGTGTTGTTTTACATGCTCTATATTCATAGGAGTGCATGTTTCTATCTATCTATCTATCTATCTATCTATCTATCTATCTATCTATCTGAGATCACAGTTAAGGTGATATAAAATGAATGTATCAGACAGGATTATGTACAAATGCATACTTTTAACATTTTTTATCAAAGTGTTGTATTCATTATATTTTATGTGTTAGATTTCATTATTAAGAGAATGTATTAAGAGAATGAAGAAGAGAACATATCCTGTCATAGTTGCAGTCTGAGAGCACTACAGAAAGTAGGTGACATATAAAAGTGGTAGAGCTCCATGTGGAGATCATACTTCAACACAACTATTTGGAATATGAGTTGTGGCTTTAGACGCCCATCAGATTAACACCTCTACATGCTGATGAGTGGATGCAACACCATATCATAATAATCTGATACTCTTCAGCTACCACAGTGTGACATTACTGAGGTCCTACCCATGAAAACCTCAGAAACCAAGGTGGTCCATATCAAGATGACTTCAGGAAGCCTCTTTAAAAAAAGAATTTAAGAAGGTCTCAAATTGAATAATTAATTATTTGATTCAGTTTGGCCAAATGTTTAAACTGGCTCATGATCACCTCGAGGAAACTAGTACATCTGAGTTACATGACCAAATTCTTGGTTAAAAGGTCTATATGTTCTCCTAAAACAGTTTCCAGACAGGTTATCGATACAGAATAAGCTTTGCTGTAAAATTAAATTATATTCATTTCAATCAAGTAAGTTACATGTGGATCCTAAAGAGTCTTGGATTGATGTATATGATAATTTTTTATTTTATCTGTTTAGGAAAGTATTGAGTGGCATAAGCTATTATCTGTCTTGTAGATGATGCCTGTAAGAAGAAGAAGGACCAGATTGAGGCCTTTCATCACCATCATGTGGAGATGGCCAGGATAGCTACAGAGAGAGTAACCTGGATCACCGTCAATGACAGTAATGGTCATCAGTTGAGAGTCGCTTTCATGCACTTGTCATTTGAGGGTAGAGAAATGCTGTGAAATGTGTGAGAATATGACTGTTTGAATGCATCTGGCGCACCCTGCTGTTAAATAAATTTATTGCAGTGCTTCATGCGTTTCTCTTAAATAATTGGTGACAGACGTTACATCACGCTTTAAATATGTAGCCTTTCTCAGTAAACCGAATGCTAAGAGCCTCTCATCTGAGAATCTATTTGTGTTTTCTGGCTTCATATGTGGACTGTCAGCATTTTTATTTGAGATGGATGTCACTGAAAAGAGATGTTTGGGTGGGGAAACTCATGGGCTCTGCGTTCCACCCACTTTTATGACTTAATCTTCAGAAGGTAACTATGCGAGGATCACTGTGAAGAGGTGGACAGACTGGAGGAGAATGATGATCACAACAGATCAGGTACTGTGTAAAAGCAGCTGCACTCCCTTCCATGGTATTGTGTCCTGAGGCAAGTATACTAATATGAAGCAGCAAGAAAGAATTTACATTAGCTTTCACTCAGTCATACCACATGTAGATGTGCTGGAACACATAAGCTTCATTGGAGTTAATGAAGATATAAAAAATACTGCTGGTGTAGCACAAAATTTACCAGGATACAGTACTTGTGGTATGTGTTTGAATACAGGTTTTAGTATTGAAAAACAGCCAAGGAACATCAGTAGGTCACCATTATTTCTTTAAAAATGTAAGAAAATGGTTAACGGTTAACAACATTTATGTTCGTCCATCAAAGTTATTTTACCTTAGAGCCCAATAATGTGAACCTCCTTAATAAAGGTTGTTATCACTTTCATAGCTCAAGTTTTTGGCAGGTGCTCCTCAGCTCATGTATCTGCATGGAGCTGACATGCAGTGTGCCCAATCTGTGAAAGCAGGAGGACATTGTAGAGATTGCAAGACATAGGAACTGCATAACTCAGTGCGGCATTAGGTGCAATAAGGGCCTCAGGTGGAAAAGACCCAGGTTGCCACCATCAGATCAAGAAGGCTCTGGGTTTGTGGAACCCTATGAGATGCTTTCTCTTCTGAAATTCAGACTTAGAGTTGCCTTCCTTTGTTATATTAACCCACCTGTCATGTTGACTAGTTTCAAAGTTTAAAAACTTGGGGGGAAAAAAAAACAAAAAACTTTTGGAGCTTTTTCTACTGAACTTAATTAGTGTAATGAACATGTACATGGAAAAATGGAAAATGACTAATTTAACATGTTTGCGACCCCCTCGCATGTTTATATTACACACGTAATATTCAGGGCAATTTGACCCAAAAGTATGAATGGAGGCTACGAATGGTAAAAATTTCTAATTTAGACCAAAACTGTTTTGGATTTGAGACACAGTGTGATTGCCTTACACACACACACACACACACACTCTCACACACACACACACACACAATCTTGTTTCTGAGAATTGTGGGGTCATTACATAGACTTCCATTCATTTCCTGGAGACTTACTCAAACCAGAACTACTACTAGCCTAACTCTAATCCTAACCCTAACCTTACCCCTAAACTTTCTTTCTTTCTTTTTCAGGTTTTCTGTTTAAATATTGTTGAAAAAAATAAGATGCAGGTTTAAAATAATACCTACGGCTCATTTAGCCCCCATCATAGTCCCCATCATCATGGAAAATGAATGAATTATTAAGTATTGATTAAATTCATATGAATTGGGCTAAAGATAGTGTTAATGGAGAAAAGTATATATTCTAACTACTTTCAGATAGTTAAACATGCATCGGGTCAATTTGACCCTGGAACATTATTGTGGTTCCTTATAGTTGAACATTACAGGAGGGTTAACCATGCCACCATCATCCCAGAGTCCAACTGTAAACAATGTGATCTGCTGGGCGGGGGCTAGCTAACTCCCCTCCTGGTTGAGAGAGGCCTAGTTCCTATAACTCATCTACCACTGCGGCTGTATATGCTATAGTCTGATCCTTTGATTGGCTAATAAGCTCTCAGTCATCCAATAATTCATGAAGGTCCTTTTGACAAAGTGTACTTTGTGAAGGTAAAGACAGGAACTAAAGACATACCAAGTGTAAGGTTTTGAAATTCAAAGGCTCTGCTGGCAAATGCAAAGCTCAGGAACTTTTGATGGTCTGGGTAGATAAGAATATGAAAATATGCCCAAAAATGCAGTCATACAGCAACTATCTTGTCTCCTGCCTCCTTAAGTGTACCTTACCAGTGATATCTCTGGAGCAAATTACTTACACAAAATTTGCAAGATGTGATAAGAGACTTCCGTAGAAATTTGTGGCACCAGTTGAATTAAGGAAGACAATGACCGTGGCTGAACGCTTGGCATGAGTTCAATCCTTTATGAGTTTGGAAAGGTCAGAAACCATTCCCAATTGGATTCTATAACCATCATGGCATAATATTTGACATAAATCCTGTTTACTTCCAAAGTTTCTAATATCCAGAGAGTTTACCCTTATCACTGATCCCAGTTGTTCCAGGCCCCAAACGAGAGAAGTCAGTGTGTTACATGTCATATGTGAAAGAGTTCAGTAAAATCACTGAAGAAAGCAACAAAACAACTTAGATATACAATCAGGTCCATCAACATTTGGACGTTGACAAAGTTACTGTTATTTAAGCTTCAGCTGGAGTTAAAATTATATAATGAATTTGACGTCAAATTGCAGACTTTCAGCTTTAATTTGAGGGCATTTACATCCAAATCAGGTGAGCAGAGTAAGAATTAGAGCCATTTTTATCCATAGCCCCCTAGTTTAGGGGCTTGAAAGTAACTGGAACTCGAACTAACAATCATACGTTAAACTGTAACTTTTAATACTTGGTTGGAGATCCTTTGCAGTCAATGACTACCTAAAGTCTGGAACCCTTAGACATCACCAGCTTTATTTTCTCTTCCCTAGTGATGCTCTGCCAGGCCTTTACTGCAGCTGTCTTTGATTTCTGCTTGTTCTTGGGTAGTTTTACCTTCTGTTTTGCCTTCAAAAAGTGAAATACATGCTCAATTGGATTGACACAGCTGAGCAGGTAATTGCCCAATAACATTTAAGCTTCTAAAAATGAGACAATGTATGGAAATGATTGCAGTTCTGTTACACACTGTTCACACTGTTCATAAACATTTTCAAATTTAAGCTGAGAGTCTCTATGAGTTCTGAAATATGTATCATATAATTTCAGCTCCAATATGCCATGGAAGACAGCTAAAATAACAATAGTTTTGATGGTGTCCAAATATTTATAGAGCTAATTGTATATTCCTGTTGATTTAAACACTATAAAAAGTGCAAAAATATGATTTTTTTTTTATTAAATGAGAGAAGAGAAAACTAAACAGTTAGGAAAAATGGAACGTTGGAACAGTTCCTCCACAGTGTTAAGTGGTCTTGAGAGAAGTCTTGTGACTGGATCCTGTAGGGAGGCTTTGCTGCTGGAACTGTACAAGATCTGCTTCACTGAGGTTACCACTGATAGTTGTTCTAATGGTTTTATGAACATGTAACAAGCTAGCACCCTGCTCAGTGTGTCATTCTCATAATAAGGTGAGAAAATAATAAGGTAATCATCAGATAAAACTGGGCTGAACCCAGTGTGTGAAATACCCCCTATTCAGGGGGTCCCATATTGGCTGGCTACTCCAGCATTTTAGAGGATTTTATTTCATATCACCTATAACATCATAGAAGAGAGTACTGGTTCCTTGCAAGGTTTCATGCAACTAGAGAGGTTGGCAGAGTTGGCAGGTAGTTACTGTAATTAATATTTATAGCACTCGTACTGTAACATTTGTTTACAGTAATGACATAGTTCAAAATGCAACACAAAGACAGCATATTGACAGCAGTATATTATTGTAATCAATATCTTCTTTTTTTGAATATTGTATATATGCACACATATATTAGGAATTATAAGAGTTAAAACAGTAATTTTGAAATTTGCTGTTAAATTACTTCTTTTCAAAAAATCATAACAAAACAGTAAATTGTTTCATTGCAATTTTTCAAGCAGCTGTTTTCTTTCCAATAACTAAGAGGCTTCTCTAATAATACCTACAGTTAGTGTGTAAATAGCAATATGTAAAGTAAAAGCCTCTTACATGCATGTCTTAAAAGCTCCAAAAAAATCAGTGTTGGGGAAGTGAATGTAAATGACCTTACATGACCTTGTAAATTCCATACAGATTGAATCCCATAGCTAGCTAAAAAAATTAGGATTCTCGTAAAAGTGGTAATGTACTTAAAACGCAACTACTGTATATTTGACACTACAATATATTTGATAAAGAAGTTCATTAACTCCTTGAATATCTCACACTTTTTTGTTGGTACAGGTTATGCCAGGTAAGCTAGCCTAGCAACTAGCTAGGCTAAGGTTAAGTAACTTTATTGATAGTTAAAACTTGTTTAACCTGGTTCAGAAATATTAATTCAGCTCAACTACCTTTTCAATATTCTTACACTTATACATACTAACCACAGATTTGGGCACATCAACCCCTATATAAGCTTTATCACTATTTATTTATTTGTTCATTTATTTTGAAGAGAGCATTTTTGAATGTTCTGAGAAATCTGCATAGTACAAAACTAAACTCAGGTTGTCTAAGTTGCTTCTTGAAACAGTCCTTTAAAGTTAAATATTAATATTAGGTATAATTTAAGCTTAATGTAAAGTTAAATTATTCATCATATATTTGTTACTGTTTAGACAGAAAGTGACTGTGCTGACCATCCCTGGTTGAATAAAGACAACAGCATATTGATGAGCAATATGTTTTCCATAGAAGTTTGTTGGGGCCCTACCCGACTACTTTCATTGGTGGTCAACACATTTTTTTTTATGTTATGCTATAAGTTCATATATGATTTTGATTACTATTTATTTATTTTTGAAAGAGTATTTTTGAATGTTCTAATTAATCTGTATACTTGAAAACACAACTCAGGTTATCTAAGCAGTTCTAGAAAAAACTCCTGAAACTAATATTTGTATTAGGTATGATAGCTTTATGTAAAGTTAAATTATTTATCATATATGTCTTTGTTTACATGGAAGGTAAACTTGTTGACCCTCTTTTTGAATAAAGACTACAGAATATTGATGAGCAACACATTTTCCAAACACGCTGTGTCCTGTTTACTGCATAAAGCCAGGTTATTGCTGGCAGCAGTACAGACATCATTCTGCATATTCCAATATGCTATTGTGGTGAAAACAAGATCAAAACAAAGTTACACACTTTAACAAGAGCACAGGTTAACATTAAACAGTGCAGCAACACTTCAGCATAAAGCAAGAGTCCGCTCTTCAAAAGCAAATTTGCCCCAATGGAGATGGTATCAATTACAATTGGACAACTTAAAGATACAACAAAGACAAAAGCAGCAAACTTAAGAACCTAAAGCTTCCTAAACTAAAGCATACTGCCACAACAGGCATGCTATCACACTCTTGAAAATACCCCTGAAAGCTAGAGCATAGTAAAAGAAGATACTGGAACGCATGGTGCCTGAGATTAGAGAAGAAAATGAAGCGGATGTTTAAGAAAGTTGCTGAGAGCATTGGGCTTCATTTATCAAATGTACTTAAGAAGAAATTTCTTCTTGAAACCCACTTATGCAGTTTTTACGATAATTCTGGTTCATAACTGTTTTCTTGTTTGGGATTTGACCTTAGGTAAGAACAGAATCTACACACACTCAAGAGCACAAAGGTGAGAACAATTCTATGATTTAAGAACGCGTCATGAATCTGACACAAACTTTTTTCTTAGGACCTTTCTCAAGAATAAATTTAAGAAAACACTCAAGAAGATATTGGTGAGTGAGGCCCATTAAGATTATGATGGAAATCTGTTCATTATTTCACTGTTCAGCTGGTCATGTCAAAACCACAGTTTAAATAATTACACACAGTGCACCCCTAGTGGTTAGGACCCCTGTGCACACATGCATTAAACCCATGAGATGACCTAGGCCTGGACTGAGTCACAAAACTATTGTCATCCTCTCTTTTAGTTATCTTTTACTGGTTACATTACAGGCTTACCTAACAGAATATTTGCAAGAACTGATAACAGACTTCCATAGAATTTCAAGGCTCCAGCTGAATAAAGGAAGATAACATCCAAAGCTGGCTGGTTTTGCATAGGTTTAATTCTTTATGAGTTTGGAGAGGTAACAAAGCAAATTATTCAAAAATAATTTGAAAATCATTATCAAATGCCATGAAATACTTGTACCAAACTGACCCAACCTCCTCTGGAACCTGAGACACTGTTCTGAACATTTTAAGATTTGACAAGCTTTAACATGTATGCAATAGTTAAACATAAATCACTTGAGCTTTTCAGGTCTGAGGTGGACATGGTCATTTAGGGTGGGGTTGTGTGTGTAATTCTCTTCTTTCAGAGACAAAATACTGTAAAGCCATTATAGCACAACATGCAGTTATATTTAAGAAATATTCTGAAGGCAGTTCATCTTGTACAGTTGTTAGAAAAGAAAAGTATCAGGATTTCTGCATGAATACTTCCTCACATTAATAAATACTGTGTAAGAAGTACATTCTAATTAAATAAAAATTATATTTAATATTTCACATTTCCATTATTTTTTTAACACGGTCATTGAAAGAAACAAAAAAGGGACCCAACTTTATTGGCAGTAATTTCAACCAAACACCTTCTGATCAGCTCCATGCAGTGTTCAGGAAGTCATTTCTTTACACAATCTCATAACATTTTTATTTTTCAGAACAATCTGCTTCCCATCACTGGCAGAAAGATGACATTTCAATCAATGTCGCCTCCAACAGGACGATGTGGGTTGGACCTGGAGTGTGGAGGGTGTCAACCACTTTCTGAAGAGTATAAAACTACAGCACTTTCTCCACAGTAGTACATCTAATCACCAAATCACAAGAGTTTCCACATCTAGACCTACATAAAGGACGACCAGCAAGTCTGAAATCATTTACGAAGACTTTTTTGTTTTCCAGTGGATTCATTTAACTTTATTTTTATTTTTAGCTCCTGAAGGAGAGCCAGTATGGTTTGTTTGACTGAAATGTCTTTGCTTTTCGTTCTCTTCATGGCTTCATCAGCTTTTGGTAAGGGTTTCATTTTTTCTTAGACTCCAACAGCTGAAAGAAATACCAGATGTAGTCAATTAAAATTAGTATTTACTGAATCCAAATGTGCAATATATAAACGATTCACATTATATTCTGCAGTGATTCTCTTTAGTGAATCTCTGCATGCTGTCATATAATCAACAATGATGATAATTTCTCTTTTTTTATTTTCTCTTGTTGCAGCTCAAGAAATAAAGCCTCTATCAGGTAATGATGACAGTTCAGCTCTTCATGATATTCTTCAGTAGAAAAGACATTAATGGAGTAACTTTATTTTGTGTCTGACTTTCTAGATGCTGACTTGGATGCATTCATTAAAGGTAACGAACTCACTTTAGTGGTTGAAAGATATTTCTTTTTTAGTCAGCAACTTTTTTTGGTCAGTCTCTAAATTTCTTAAATTTTTTTCATTTTAATTACCCTGAACAGGACAAATCAAAAATCCCAAAACAAATGCAGTTGAAAAGTATGCATGTGGGCCAAGCTGTCCGGATGGCTGGGTGAAATTTAATGAACGCTGCTTCAGCTACTTTTCCAAATCTATGGACTGGACCTCTGCTGAGGTGAAGTCTGATCTAAATGAGGGATTTGAAAATGGCAGTAACATGTCACATAGACTACCTGTTGAAGGGAACAAAAACAAACCTGTGGAGGAAGACATGCCTAAGGATAGTGAAATGAGCGATAATCTCAAAGACATTTTAATTTTCTTTAAACTCTTGTGTTCACAGAGGTTTCAAAGCAGTTAGACATGCACATTTTCTGTCATCACGTATTCAGTTTGCACCAATCAAAAGTATTTGCACCATTTGTATAATACTGATCATATGCAGGGCTGTACATTAAATGTTAGTGCACTTAGCACTAGTATTATAAAAGTTGCAAGTGTTGTAGCACAAACAGTTTTTAGCATCGAGATAAAAACTACATCCTTTTTATGCTATTTGGAGGAAACAATGTATCAGTATTGCTTTATATCAGAATCCAGCGATGACGGCAGGCTTTTACTTTTTGTCTTTCCAGGATCACTGTTTAAGTCTTAATGCTCACCTGGTCTCAATACACAATGAAAATGAAAATAAAATGGTGAAGGCTCTAATCCGTGCTTACGACCCTAAGGAGAACCCTACATGGACTGGTCTCTCTGACTGTCAGAAGGTATAAAACAGGATGTGATGAAACATGTAAAAAGAGAAAAGTAACTTCAAGGAATCCATGTTTACTTTGACGGTACCATAACTGAATGTAGATATGATAACATTACAGTTTTTATGAACCATTTTTAACTAACACCAGTGTGCTTTAAGACAAATAGCTGGTTCTGGTCTGATGGGACAAAATTCAAGTACAGCAAGTGGAATCCAAATGAACCCAATCATCACAATGGAGAGTGCTGTGGGCACATCAACTGGAGTAGCGCGTCTGGTCGTAAGTAACTACTGTTCTTAATTCATTTTTTTCCTGTTTAAACAGTATATTTAAGCAATAGAACACACGAGGGAGTGTGTTATTGCAAAAAAACATCACAGCTGTGATTTGGTCAGAGTAGATCATCACAGCCGTGATGTTATACGAGATAACACACAACCTTGAGTGTTCTATGGCTTTTATACAACAGTTAAATAAATAAAGTAAGAAATATTATAGTTCCTTAACAAGCAGCTTGTTGCTACGTCAGAGTAACGAGCTCCGCTCACTCGCTGCACAGCCGGCAGTTCGTTCTCCAGCTCCTTACACTAAATTCACAAACTGTCATCACCACTGAGCAGCTTTTTTGTTTTTTATTGGGTCAGTTTTATGGCTCAGTCCGATTTGGTCAGACTCTGAAGACGAGACTACACGTTTGGCGAATGGTATTCGGTTCATTTCTGGCTGATTCCAGGTTGTTTCAGCTGAAAAGCTGCTCAGTGGTGATGGCAGTTTGGGAATTTAGTGTAGTCTCATCTTCAGAGTCTGACCAAATCAGCTGTCGGTCAAATGTGATCTTAAAAGTGTCCATTTTCTGTTTGTGGCAAAGTAAGAAGCAAAAGCGTTCAAATGGCTTGAGCGTCTCCTACAGCTGTCAAACTCGTTGCTTAGCAACGGCGTCTCAGCAGAGTGATACAGTGTTTGTGAAAAACCTGTGATGTTATGGTGAAATATCAGGACACGTAGAACGCTTCTCAACCAATCAGCTTGCGTGGCCGGAACTAACTGTCGTATAAATTTACATACAGCACTGTGCAAATGTTATTATGAATATAGTGT
This sequence comes from Colossoma macropomum, assembly GCF_904425465.1. Classification (NCBI taxonomy): domain Eukaryota; kingdom Metazoa; phylum Chordata; class Actinopteri; order Characiformes; family Serrasalmidae; genus Colossoma; species Colossoma macropomum. The sequence goes on from NW_023494805.1 coordinate 8,931,798, forward strand.
GAGGAAAAAAAGCAGGAAACAACATATAATTGCAGTAACACCTCCAACACAAAGTCATTTACAGTTAAAGTGGCTTAAAGAGATACTTCTTAGGTGATTTGATAAAAGATAAATCAGGTTATGTAACCAAAACCTGACCACCCCAGAGTCCAGACCTCAACATCACTGAATGTATTTTGGATTACTTGGATCATATAAAGCAGAAAGTGCAACCAACTTCTAAGACTGAATTTTAAATACGAAATACTGAAAATATTGATATTGTTAAGGCTTCTGTGTAATTTGCTGTTGAATTTATGCTTTTTTTTTTCTTCATGCTGAAAAAAACAACTTGTACTTAATGGCCATTTTGACCAGAAATTAAGGTAACACTTTCTATGAATGTCACCTTTGTAAGCATCTATAAACACATTTATTTAGGATTTACTGAAACACTAAAACATACACAATAAAGCACATTACAGGCTTCAAATGTCAGAGTTTAAAATACTGCTGCCATCAGTGTTTTACCCAATGTGGGAAAGGTAATGTACACCACCGTTAGCTTGGTATTTGTCTTTACTGTATGCTCTCCAAGCTGGAACTGACTTCTTTGGCACTGACATTTGGCATTATAACATGTTATTAATTTATAATGCATTATATTAACAATTCATAATGTATAATGAACATGGCTATAAAGTGTAATTCAGTGTAATTCTTTTTTATATTTATAACCATGTTTATAATGCCTTATGAATAACATGTTATAAATGTGTTTATAGATGCTTCTAAAGGTGACATTCATAGAAAGTGTTACCAAAATTAAATAATTGAAGGTTCATCTCAGACTTTTGCAAAGTACTCTGTAGTATACATCACACTATACTAGCCTTCCTGGTCTTAGGAGTTCATGCTAAATCTTGTTTCCTTGTCTACAGCTCAGAAGGACTGGAATGATATTCCATGTGGAAGTCCATATCCTTTTGTCTGCGTCAAGACGCTGATGTAAATCCTTGAAAGCCAAGAAATTAACACTTTCTTAAAATGGCAGACACTTTTATTTTACATTCTGTCCCTTTTCTGTTAATTTGATCATGCAAATAAAAATGATTAAAAAAAATGTTGAGTTTGTCAGTTAGGTTTTTGGTTCAAGTGAAAAGGTCTTTATTGTCATTCCTTATTATAACTTGTATGCATTGTAATTAAATGTTGTTCTTCAGGCCCCGTGCTGTAACACACAACAGATACAAGACACAGTGAAACAAGTGCAGAATATACAATAAATACACTAGACAATAAACATACACAACAATACATACACAAGACAATAAATAATATACAGGACAACAAAACAATTTATATGAATAGACATCAACATATTTGTTTATACACACATACATATTGTTGTAGAAGAAGATGCGAAATAGGCGAATGCTCTTTTATTTTGAACAGGCACTTGAACAGACAGCCAGGCCCAGCACTAACTCAAAAACAAAACCCAGGGAGAGATAATGCAGGAGGACATGATGTCCATGGAGGGTGTGCACTTTCACACTCTGTAAATCCACCCTCCTTGGTCACATCTAAGCCAATAACATCAGCCACAACAACAATAACAGCAGCAGCAGTACCTTCTTAACCCAGGAGTGTGGTATCCCCAGAGAGCAGGGCTGGGCAAAATACTTTAAAAAGGAGTGATTGCTGAATACTCAATATACTGCCCTAAATATAATCAGTGATTCCCTTACAATACATAAAAAAGTAATATATTCCATATCCAATTAGAATACATTTCAATAAATGAGACTGGAAAAACTACTGTTGTAATTTTTATTTAATTCACACTTTTCCTCTCTGGGTTGCAGCTTTTTAGTGCTATGATTGTTTCAATATGTTTCATAAAAGATTCACTTATTTAAATTAAGTTACAACCTTATTTTGGCTCTATGTAGCAAACAATTCACCAAAACCCAGTAACAAATTCTTATTTGACAATAAATTGGGTAGCTGTGATTTCAGTTGATGAGGTAACTTTCCACAAAACACCTGCACGAGTCCAGTACAAAATCAATACTAAGCTTATCACTGGTGAACACATCCACTACTCAGGAGACTGTTCAGTTCCATCATCCCTCAAAAGAGAAAAGAGTTCAATAACACTGAGATAAATAACTGGCTCATCAGTTGGTTTATCAGTCTTTGAAAATTTGTTTTTTTATTTAGTTCAACCAGAATAACTCAAGAGGCAAGAATGAAGGAAGACAAAACTTCTGTCCTTGATTGGATTTTTACAGTTTGAAAGATAACACTTATTAGGGAATTGTATTCGTTTGGCATAGGCGCCACCGCCGGCCCAGGCCTTGGAGCATCTGGACCCTCACAGATCCTGCCATTTAAGAAAAAAGGGGGCAAAGCCTACTCCCTGGACAACAGGACAGGAACCAAACTGGTGGTGGTGGGCAGAAAGGAGGGGAACGTCAAAATATTGGCACCTGACAGCAGCAAAAAGGGCATGTAATTGGAGTCATTTTAATGAAAGGTGGAGACTAGTGACTGGACAAAGTAATGAGTGACATAGCATTGGAGTCTCCTTGGTAGAACTTACGATGAAGCAGTAATTTCTTCATTACACATCTATGGAAGCACATCAGTACTCAAAATTAAAACATTTTATGTACAAAATATGTAAAGTGGCTATGAATTTGAATGTTTGCATTTAAATTTCCCACTTATATATGCTATGTTGAGCTCAAAATGAAAATTCTAATTCATTGCAGTGATTTAAATTTGCCATTTGATATACAAGTATCAACGTTTCATTTGCACAGAGATTTAGATGCTTTATAAGTAGCTTTGTATAATTAAAATGTATTTCCAGAACAGCATATTTATCCTTAATTTGATTGTGTAATAATTATAACCATGGTCAAAAATGTAAATTAAATGAAACCCATATGCATTTTCACTCTCCAATAATGCATTAATTGCAATGTCAAAGAGCAAAATGCAAGGGCAAATTTAAATGCATCTAAATCTTTCTGTAAATGAAATGGGATATTTGTATACCAAATGGTAAATTAAACTTGCAGTATCGTAGTTGAATTTTCATTTTGGGCTCGACATTGCATATAAGAGTAGGAAAAAAACTAAATGCAAACATACAAATGCATTGCCATTTTAATAATTACATTATTTCATTGTTAATAAACAAAAGGGTTACATTTTTAAGATTTAAATTTTTGTTGTGGTATTTTGGTAGATAAAGCCAAGAAAGCTCTTCCATTGGTTAGCATTTTAGGAGCTGTGTCATGTTAACAACGGACATAATTAGGAACTGATTGCGCAATCAACCAATCATGTTTTTTTTGCTGACCTATTTTTATAAAATATATTTGTGAGTTAGAGTTTGTGAATCCTTCGATTTATCTAGATTTCTGCATGAGTGACTCCTAAAAGACGATGGTGTATTATGTAAACATCCAGAACATCCAGAAACTGTTAAATATGATCTGCTTTGTCACCTGATAACCAAATTTAGGACAGTGACTATTACAGAATAAAAGTTTTAAGTTCATACTCTTAATCCAGATAATAAGAGTTTACGGAAACATCCTAACTCTGAATAAGATTAATCTTATTCTAACTCTTTGATTCACACTAAGATTCATACTATTATTCTAACTCTTATTCTAATTCCAGATAGATTAGACATCTACATTCTATGATATCGAGATTTTTACAGAAACATGCTAACTCCGCAATCTTATCTGTTCTGTCATCATGAAAACGCCTATTAGGACTGAATTTCATACATTAACAATTACAGAATTAAAGTTTTGTTACCATGATAAATTCTTTTAGGACTGAATTTAGGGCAATAGTTATTACAGAATAAAAGTTACTCTTATGAGCTTATCCTAGCTCAATATATGAAAACAGTATTGCGTAAGTATATTAACTTTCATGAACTCATTTCAAATTGGATGCCTTCAAAGCATTCCAAGAAAGTTGGGACAGGAGCATTTTTATTACCATGTTACATCACCTTTTCTTGTAACAACACTTAGTTATCATTTAGGGGCTGAAAACACCAATTGATCTGTTTTGAAAACTGATTTTTTGCAATTGTTCTGTAATATAACTCTTCATTTGTGCAAGTAAATGGGGCCTTCATTGCCATATTTTTGAATGTATTAACATGCCATACATTTTCAATAGAAGACAGGCAGGCAAGTCTATCACCCACAGTCTCCGATTACACAGTCATGCTTTGTAACACGTGCAGAATGTGGCTTGGTGTTGTGTATATATATATATATATATATATATATATATATATATATTCTCAATTAATGCATTGGGTTAAAACAGATCATAATACAAGAACAACCTTGTAAGATATAAGTTTTAAATGCTTCATTGTTTTGTGTTCTATTTCATTTGTTCTACTGTGGGAACAGATACTTTTGGTTTCCTTGTTTATCTGAGCGATTGCTCAAGCCAACAGACATTTGGTTTGATAACATTTTGAATGTCCATCAAAAGAGCTCAGTAATGCTGATATATAACTGTTTCATCACATTGATTTGTATCTACTCATGCTTTAGTAGAAACTTCAGTGTTGGCAAAGAAGCCGTTACTCACCCACACGCTAATCATTTTGTATTGCCATTAAACGCTAAAACAGAGGGTGACTGTACTGTTAAAAATATAATAATAATATTGCATTAATTTTTTGTTTTGTTTTACAGCAGTAGCATATTGGAATATGCAGGATGACTGTACTGCTGTTAGCAATAGGCTGTAAACTCATATCATGCCATAGCGAGACACAGCACATTTGAAAATGTATTCTTTATCAATATGCTACTGTCTTTATGCAACCAGGGAAGATCAACACATTGACCTTCCGTCTAAACAATAACAAATACATGATATATAATTTAACTGTACATTAAGATATTATACCTAATAGAACCGTGGTCTCCAACCAGCTGTGCATAGGTTCAAACGTAGGCTAGTTGTAACGTGTTTACTAAGTTCAGGTTTATGCATTACTAAATCAAAACGAGTTGCAGCACACAAACTAGTTTTAACACTGTGATTAGTAGTTACTAAATATCTACACTTCCTCCTAAGCAGGTGTAAGTTTTAAGTAAATCAGAAACCACACCAACAGCACAAAAATGGCCAAAAAGATGACTTTTTGGGCTAACTAAGCCAAAAAATTCTAAATGCTATATGCTGTGATTTTACTGACGGCTCTAATTATCACCTTGGTTTTAACTCCAACCATGAAGCTAACACTCACAGCTCCAGCTCAGTAAGAATCAGCAGCTGCCCAAACATCAAAACTGAGACTGCAGCCCTCATGTAACCTGCAATGACATCATAAAAATAGCCTGAAAAAAGACAGGTAAAGGCCCATCAAACATCTGTGCTGAGAGATTTATAATTTAATGATCTGGGCCTGGTAGTCACACTGTATTATACAATTACAATACTTTACTGTTTCTAAATACAGCTAATTACTGTTTTGTACAGCTATTTTTTCTGCACTCCTGTATTTATAATGTACAGCTCATATTTGTTCTAATCATATTTTAGTCTGTTGAAAGCCATAAAACTGGGATTAGGACACTCACTGATTCTCTGTTTACAGCCCTGTCAGCAACCAGGTCCTGACCCAGTGTGGGATGTATCACCTTCAATCACTTACACAATGAGACAATAAAAGACTCTTCCTGTAGGCAGCAGGGTGGCTCTTAACCAAAACTCTTTGAATAACAGAAAATCAGGTTACTCCATCCACTAATGTGGTGAGTATTCCCACAAAGGGGTTGGTCTTGAAGTCTTTTCATTTACCTGTAACTGTGGACTGCAATCGAGGTTCTTCTGTTGTTTCAGCTCTGACTGACTCCAAAGCAGTCTAATTTACAGATCTCTCAGACACGTATTTTGATTATCTGGAGCTTCAAATTCCAAACACATTCACAGGAATACTAGGACAATCTTGAAAATCCCCCTGGTGGCTACACCATAGGATTGGAAGATAGTGGAACCATTACTGAGATTAGAGGAAAAAATGAAGCGGATGTTTGAGAATGTTGCTGAAAGCATTAAGATTAGGGTTGAAATATTTTTTTTTACTGCTCTGCAAGTAAAGTTCCCAATGCAAGTCAAAACCACTGTTTAAATAATTTCCCACAGGGATCCCCTAGTGGTTTGGGCCCCTGTGCACACATGCTTGAACTGGACTGCATCATAAAACTATCAACATCCTTTCTTTTAGTTATCTTTTGACATTCCAGGCTTATTTAACAGAATTGTGCTGGGGTGGACTCAAAGTGGCCTGGAGGTTACCTTGTTGGCTTATTTAGAAGAAGTTTGGGCAGAAGGCTGGTTAATTGGTTCTCTTTCCCCATTTCTTTAATGCACATACATCATCAAAAATACAAGCGATACAATAAAAGATCCTTCACCAGTGGTACTTGCACACAACTAAAAAAAAAAACTCAAATACATGACAGGCACTTTTGTTGTAGACTATTCTCACTTGTTTCCCCTCTCTACCTCAGGGTGCATGTCGGCAGCGAGACTTAGTCCTAGCCGTCTTACTTGCAGCAGTTAGACAGTTCAATACACGGACAGGGCCTTTCCTTCCTAGCTTCCCTTGGCCTCTACTTAAATACCTATAGCCCCTCCCAGTGGACTAAACCAAAATTACATTCAGGTATTCTTAGGGCAAAATAGTCACATTCCAGTTAACAATACAAGCATATTCAACATTTAGTTCAAGTATACATTTCTACATATTTCATTCATGGCACATATTCAATGTAGCTTTGGATCAAACAATAGAATCATCAAAACAGTTTTTGTTTTTCTTTTTCCAGGTCGACCTGTGCACCCCCTGTCCCTGTGTCCCTCTCAGGCGCGCAGACCTACAACAGGACCGAATGACCCACGCCGTCACTCTCTCCAGGAAACAGGTAAGTAACTGTCCATGGCTGTTGGTGATATGCCAGACCAGCTAGCATTATCACAAGAATATTTGCAAGAACTGATAACAGCCTTTTATAAAATTTTGAGGCTCCAGCTGAATAAAGGAACACAATGGCCAAAGCTGGCTGGTTTTGCATAGGTTTATTCTTTATGAGTTTGGAAAAGTAACAAAGCAAATTATTCAAAGCTAATTTTAAAAATGATGATCAAATGTTGTGGAATACTTGTACCAAGCTGACCGAACGTCTTCTGGAACATGAGATAACATTTCTGAAGAGTTCAGTAACATTTCTGAAAAATGACAAGCAAAACAACTCAGTCTGGCTTCGGGCGAGCTCCTATGTAACTTGTATGCAATACGTAAACATAAATCACTTGAGCTTTACAGTTCTCTTACCAAATTTTCTAACTAACCAAATGTCTAACTAACTATCAGTGCATGGTGAAAGCTGCTAGGTCAAAATACTTTGCCAACATAATCGCCAAACATTCCAAACTTTTCCTAATTCAATAAACAAGGTACTGCATCATACCGTTACATCAACCCTTGAATTGCTAAAATTTGTGAAGATTTTGAGGTTTTTTTATCCACAAAATGGACAATATAAGAGCACATATCTCATCTTCAGCCCTTAACCCCTCTTATTTACTTACACAATATGTTTTCCTTAATGACTTTGAGCCTGTGTCAGTGTCTTATTTAACTGATTTAATTATGCATATGCGGCCTATCACTTGCTCCCTGGATGTGCTTCCCACACCGTTTTTTCTGAGTCTGCTCTTATTAAGGTACTTAATAATTTACTTTTAGCCACTGATTCTGGAAAGTGTGCTATTTTAATTCTCTAAGACAATAGCACAGCCTTTGACACTATTGATCACACCATTTTGTTGGATTGCCTGAATTGTGGGGCTGGCATCCAGGGTGCTGCGCTGAAGTGGTTTGCCTCTTATCTGGAAAATAAAACCTTTTCAGTCAAGATCAGTCACCTTTCCTCCTCCTCAGCACTGATTACTTGTGGGGTACCTCAAGGCTCTATTTTAAACTGGTGAAAATGACTCTCTGCTCCTTTTTTGATTGTCTAAGAGATATAAACTGCTTGATGTCTTAGAACTTTCTTAATCTAAACCAAGACAAAACAGAGGTTATTATTATTGTAAATCGGCCAGAGCTGCAGCTAATGATTTGGGCTGTTTATCATCTTATATACATAGCCTTGTAAAAAATCTTGGTGTTGTTTTTGATTCTGCTCTTAAGTCCCCAGATAGCAAAGTAACATTGATTCAACTGTGAATGTTGGTTAGTTTTGTTGCATTTGGTTGAAAATGAAAAAACAACATTAAATCAATGTTGAATGTTGATTGAAGAAATTAACATTTAGGTTGAAAAACAGACATTAAATCTATAATGAATTATAGTTTGTCGATCAACATGGCCATAATAAATATGAGCTAAGACAGACTGATAATACACCTTTGCACATTTACAAAACTTATCTTGGCCAGTGACTGGAAAATGGCACCATGCACAGTCTAATCAAGAAGTTTGGACATCCTTCGTCAAATGACACATTGTTGATGCTCTAAGCATGAATATGATGTAGCGAACACTGGCTGGAACTTTACCTCTAGGTTAGTGTTTCTAACGTATCAACAACCCAAAGTTAAGGGCCTTTTGACTCCAGCAAGTCTGGAATTGAGGTGAAAATCTGTCAGCTTAACATCCCCCAACCCCAGACTCAGTCAGATTTACAGCTGAATCAAGAACCAGCATCCCTCTCCCTTGACCTAGAGGGCAACAGGACAATGCCTCCCTGGAATATTGGCCACATGGCCCTCCAAAGTCCTGTGGACAACCTTATCTTTAAGTAACAGAAAGTACATTTCTAAGGTATACGTCCACTCCAAACTGCAAGCATTTGTTAGAACTCTTTTTAACTAAACTAGAAATACCAGAAGCGGAAATCTTGATCTTGAAAGTTAAACCAATTTGATGATAAAGAAATGTTTCTTTTTCTTTGTTTAAACTAGCTGAAACAAAGGAGGCAGTGATTCTGGGGAAGGCATTCCTAAAATTATGCACAACCAATCAGAGTTGGAAACAATGAGTAGCTAGTAACCTTAGGTGAGGAGAACCTATCAGCCCTCTGGCTCCACCTCCAAAGGGTAGGGCCTCCAGCTGAGCAAAACCAGAGTGCACCGCAAAATTGAGTTCAGATTCCTGCGTCGCAAGAAAAGGATAGCTAAGTTTCTAAGTTTGTGCCGGCCTTGGTCAGAAAGACAGGTCAGAAGTATTAGAACGCTACATTTTCAGATCTGAAACCTTTGTTTGTTTTGTAACTTGCCTGTTCGTCTACACACTTTAGGTTTAAACCACCCTCAGAGAAGGAAGGTGGATAGTTCTTGTCTGGCCCAGGAGGATATATCCATAACTTTCGATTCTGCTAAAGAGAGGTAGTTACTTCCCAAATCACACTGCCTCATACCATTTAGCCGTGAATCACTCTAACTTACTCGAGCTATTTTGTCTTTCATTACTATCACTTTGTTTTGTTTGTTTTCTGGTTTTATTTTCTATTGTTTATCATTGAATGTAGTCCAAAAGTAGTTTGATATTTAGCCAATAAATTCCCTTTTCTGATGCATCCTTGGTGCAAGCATTTCTCTTTCTTACCCTGGTCTGTAGACTTCAAATAAATCCTGGTTACCTCACACCCTCACATAAGGTTCTAGCAAAAATAATATTAAAAATTGCAAAACCTGTTACAATGAGAATAAATCCTTTACAGGTATTAACCCTCTATTGCATGATGTTGCCTCAGGGCAACAAAATCATTTTCCTCACTTTACAATAACATTATACATATTTAAAGACAATAGTAGAGTTAACAATTAAGGAAAGAGTTTGAGTAAGTCAATAAAAAGTATGTACTTGGTCATACTATCTCTTAGTGGGCACATTTATCCCTCTTTTTAAACATTCATTATCATTTTTTTGTTATGAGAATTTGCAGAAATATGTTTGTTGCTTATAGGCAACATTGTGTGACAGTGTAATGGATTTAGCCAGTCACAAGCCAGGTTTTACCACTTCAGGGAACACTGCTCTATGCCATTTCTTCCCATTGTCTCACAATGTTGCCTCAAGGCAACATACTCCAAAATGACCCATGCACACACTTTTAAAAAATGTTTTTTAAGTAATAGTCATTATATATAATTTTATAATTGATATAATTTAATAGTCACGGACCATTTTATGCAAGAAAGTGAAGTTTTTATATTACTATGATAATGCATGCAGTAGAAGGTTAAATATGACATTTGTCTCCACATTTAGACACACACACATATAATGTAGTTTTTTTGCAGTATGGTAAATTAAGGAAATAAACAGTAATTGTGCTTTAGAATGTGCAGAAGTGCCTGTAAAAAATGTGATTTACAATTCATGAAAATTGTTACTTGTTATATAGATGCTAAAACCTTCTCCCACTGAGTGGTTTAATATTATGAAATTAAATAATATTTCATTGTTTGATTTTAGATGCAAGTAAAATAAAGTAATTGAGCTAAACTGTGTTTTGATTTTTATTTTGTAGGGGAGGGTGTATTCTTATAATAAGTCGTTTTATGCCTGAATCAATGTTGAATCACCTTAAAATTAAACCAGTAATCAATATTACTGCATTTAGCTTTTGATTGAAAAAGAGTTGATTTTGTGTCTGCCTTGGTTGCTTATTCAATGTCATTTCAATATCAAACATAACGAGCAGTTTCAATGCTGAATCAATATCAGAAATCAGTGTTGATTCAGATTCAGATAAGATTTTTCCTGATGTTAATTCTATGTTTAATCAGTGTTATTTTGCTATGTGGGTTTAAGAAGCAAATAAACACTGTTGTGATAGACAGCTTGGGAATATAGCAAAAATTAAAAGCATTCTGTCTTTTAAGGACCTGGAAACAGTTGTTCATGCTTTTATTTCCTCTTGAATTGACTAGTGCGACTCGCTGTATTTGGGAATCTGTCAGGCAAGTTTGTCACATCTGTGGCTGGTCCAAAAAGCAGCCACAAAGCTCTTGACTGGTACCAAGAAAAGGAAGAGCATTACCCCTGTACTTGTGTCACTGCATTGGTTACCAGTAAAATATGGAATTGAATTTAAAGATGTTTTTTTCTGTTTTTAAAGCATTGCATGGCTTGGCTCCGAGCTATATCTCTGACCTGTGATCTTCTAACCAGTCGCTCTTAGCTATTCCATGCTCTCAGATGAGGTTCAAAGGCGACCAGGCCTTTTCTGTAGCTGCCCCAAGACTCTGGAACAGTCTTCCACTTTTCTTAAAGGAACCCCTTACAATAGAGGTTTTTAAGACAAATCTAAAAACCCATCTATTTTCACAGGCATTTGAGTCTTTTTTAATGATTATGCACTCAGTATCTGTTCTGTCTCGGTTGGTTCTGTTTTGCCAGTGAAGCTCTTCTACCTTCCTCTAATTTGTTGTATTTTGTTGTATTTTGTTTTATTGTTTTTAACTGATTTGCTTTGCATGCATGTAAACTTGTTAAATGTATTGTGTAAGGTTGAATAGTTAGCAGTGGATATTAATGTGCAGCACTTTGGCCGACACTTGTTGTCTTTTAAATGTGCTAGAGAAATAAAGGTGACGACTTTGGAAATGAACATGGTCACTTAGGGGTTTTTTGTGTGTAATGCTCTTCTTTATAGCACAAATAAATGCATCACACCACACGGTTATCTTTAAGAAACAGTCTGAAGGCAGTTCATGTACAGTTGTAAGAAAGGTATCAGAATTTGCATAAACACCTCCTCAAATGTGATCATATGTTCTTATACGCCACATTAATAAATACTGTGTAACAAGTACATTCTAATTAAATAAAGAAGTGCATTTAATATTTTACATTTCCATTTTTTAATTAATTAATTTTTTATTTTTTTTTGGCAGTAACTCCAACCAAACACCTGATCAGCTCCATGCAGTGTTCAGGAAGTCATTTCTTTATACAATCTCAAAACATTTTTATTTTTCAGAACAATCTGCTTTCCATCACTGGCAGAAAGATGACATTTCAATCAATGTCGCCTCCAATAAGAAGAGGTAGGTTGGACCTAGAGTGTGCAGGGTGTCAACCACTTTCTGAAGAGTATAAAACTACAGCACTTTCTCCACAGTAGTACATCTAATCACCAAATCACAAGAGTTTCCACATCTAGACCTACACAAAGAATGACCAGCAGGTCTGAAATCATTTACAAAAACTTTGTTTTCCACTGGAACAATTTAACTTTTTTTATTTTCTTTTTAGCTCCCGAAGAAGAGCCAATATGGTTCGTTTGACTGAAATGTCTTTGCTTTTTGTTCTCTTCATGGCTTCATCAGCTTTTGGTAAGGGTTTTATTTTTCTTAGAGTCCAACAACTGAAAGAAATACCAGATTTAGTCAATTAAATTTAGGATTAACCGACTCCAAATGTGCAATATATAAACCATTCACATTATATTCTGCAGTGAATCTCTGCATGCTGTCATATAATCAACAATGATGATGTAAGGGTTGGCTCCCGGGCTAGGCCACCGCCGGCCACCAGCGGGAGTCAACGACCCAAATGAGCCACACCTGCTCAGGGGGCTTTATAAGGGCTGGGAAGAAGACACACCTTGCTGAGTCTTTGTTTCAGAATTCTGGCAAACAGACCGGCCGGTAATCTCGGTAAGAAGCTCTAAGAGGATTTTCCTCGAGCTTCTTTTCTCTTTGTCGCTTCTCGAGCCTATCCCCCTTTTCTCGAGTCGTGTCTTTCTTCCTTTTTTAAGAGATAAATAACTAAAACTAGAGAAGGGACGAGTTTGCCCCTTCCTCTTTTCATTCTCCTATGGTTATTCCTTTCTGTTGGGAAAGTGTTCCACCCGTTTTCGGCGTTCCCTTGTAACCCTTGGCACCGCCTACATAGAGCGTGACACCGCCTACATAGAGCGTGACACCGCCTACATAGAGCAGTGGTAGGGTGCCGGTTTATTAACGTGGCGACGCGGTTGTATATATTATTTCAATAATAACTTCCAATTGCATAGAAGCTCAGCGTTTGGGTCCTGCTTTCCAAAACCTTGTGGTGGTTCACCTGGTTGGCCTTTGAAATACTGACCAGACGGCCTAGGTTTTAATCCCACCTCTGGCAAGCCTCCACATTACAGATGATAATTTGTCTTTTTTTTTTTATTTTCTCTTGTTGCAGCTCAAGTAATAAAGCCTCTATGAGGTAATGATGACAGTTCAGCTCTTCATGATGTTCTTCAGTAGAAAAGACATTAATGGAGTAACTTTATTTTGTGTCTGACTTGGATGCATTGATTACAGGTAAAGAACTCACTTTAGTGGTTGAAAGAATCATTTTTGGTCAGCAACTGATTAAGAACTGTCTCAATTTCTTAATTTTTTTTTATTTTAATTACCCTTAACAGGACAAATCAAAACTTTTTATGAACCATTTTTAACTAACACCAATGTGCTTTAAGACAATAGCTGGTTCTGGTCTGATGGGACAAAATTCAGCTACAGCAAGTGGAATCCATTTGACCAGAAATTAAATAATTGAAGGTTGGTCTTAGACTTGCACAGTACTCTATAGTTTATATCACAATAATGAGACTGGAAAAACTCTACTGTTGTAATTTGTATTTAATTCACACTGTTCCTCTCTGGTTTGGCAGTTTTTTGTGTAATTATTCTTTCAATATGTTCCATAAACAAATCACCGTGACACTTTCTATGAATGTCACATTTGTAAGCATCTATAAACACATGTATGACATTAGCTATGTTTATTATACATTATGAATATATTGTTAATATAGTGCATTTTAAGTAATGTTAATAACATGTTATGCTGTCAAACAGTCCAAACAGGCTGTCCAGCCTAGATTTATTGCTACACTGCACTCTTCTTAACCAGCTCTCTCACTTTAAATGTTGCATTACATCACAGCAAACGAAGTGCCCATGAGTCCCTCCACTGAACCCCCTCTGACATCACACTAGTGTGAAGTCACTGTAGAGCGAAGGCCTGGAGAGAGAGAGAGGTGAGATAGAGCGCTGTCATTGTAATTTGTTCCCTCACTGGTTCTAACGTCAAGCTCTGAAAACCTTTACTCTGTAACATCACCAGTACAGTAATGCAAATTTCTGCTAGCATTCTATTGGATATGCAGTGTTAAGTTAGTGCCAAGCTAATGGTGGTTTACATTACCTTTCCCACATTGGGTAAAACACTGATGGCAGCACTAGTTTAAAATCTGACATTTGAAGCCTGTAATGTGCTTTATTGTGGATGTTTTAGTGTTTCAGTAAATTCTTCAGTAAATACTTCAGCTTGAAGCCTCACTCTTAACACTGGAGGAGGCTTTAGTACAGTATGCTTCACTTTACTTAGAGTGGACAAATACAACTTATGAGCTCTTACAGTTTGTTATGAACAGTATTTATAATGCATTATGTTAACAATTCATAACGCATAATAACCATGGCTATAATGTGTAATGCATTTTTATAAATATTTATAGCCATGTTTATAATGCCTTATAAAATGTTGATTTGTCAGTCACTTTTCCACTTCCCCTCAGGCCATTTTAAATGAGCTTGGACCCAAAGAAGGTGGCAGCATTTCTGGATCTTGTTTATGTATAGTTTCTTCTTTGCCTTTTAGAGTTTTAACTTGCATTTGTGGATGCAGCAACAAGCTGTTTTTATAGGCAGTGGTTTTCAGAAGTTTCTGAACCCATACAGTCATTTCTACTACAGAATTGTGTCTGTTTTTAATGCAGTGCCACCTGAGGGCCCAAAGATCACAGCTAGCATATACAGTTTTTTTGCCATTTCCCTTGCATACAGAGATTTCTCCAGATTCTGTGAATCTTTTAATGATATTATGTACTTTAGATGATGAAAAGCAAGCGTTCTTTGCTATTTTATGTTAAGAAACGCTATTCTTAAATTTGAATAATTCCAAGAAGGGCTGGTAGAAAAATGCAGGGAAAAATTGTCCGTTATTTATTTTCCAAGAGTTTTAACTACATATATACCTTAAGTGCACCTTAAGTCCTATTCAAGCTGGATTAGTTAGCATTATGCAATAAGCGCCACACTTCCAAACAACTGTGCAATGAAATGGAGTTATGACATAACTGAAGTAAGTTGAGGAAAGATCATGCCTAAACTCCTTCTCAATTCAAGCTTCTTAAAAATACCAGTCCTTCACTCCTCCTACTCGTGACAAAATTTCACACCAACCCAGCTTTGTGCCACTTACCTGCTATTGTCTTGTCTCATCTCGTCTCGTCTCATCATGGACCTTGACATTGTTGCTTCTGACGATGACCTCTTTGGAGAAAGCCAGCATCTTTCCTCCCAGGGATCTGCGCGTCCTGCACCCAGGCTCAAGTCTGTCATCGCGGTTCCTAACGCCTGCTGCCTCGGCTTCCTTCGGCTCCTCATCTCGCCGCAACGAGATACCCCGCCCGCTCCGGCACAGTCTCTGCACACACGACGTGGCCGTCGTGAGCCGAGAATTCCCGCGGTTCCCCCGGCTCTGGCACTTCCATTTCCCTCTGTTTATCTCCGATTGGACCATGGCTAAACTGCAGAAGGTCCTTACGGAACATTCCTTTTGCCCATACGGCACCTAAGGCAGTGCTTTTTTCCCTGTATGTGCAGTCTCTCAGGAGTAAACAGCACCTGCCTTCCGCTGCTGTGGCGCAGCCTGATCGCGTCGCCTTCCCCACGGCCCCGGCACATGATGACGTCACCAACTCCCAGGCAGCTTGCCTCTGTTGCTGGCCCAGCCAACACTGTTGTCACCCCATTGCATGCCTTGCTTCTTCTGTTTTTTCTTGACTCTCTCCCACTATTTTTTCCCAGCCTTTTTCTGCCCCACCTTTGGCTATGTCTCTTCCTTCTTCTTCTCAGCTTCCTCCTTTATCATCCCAACCCCTCCCTTCATCATCCCAACCACTCCCTTCATCATTCCATCCCCTCCCTTTATCATCCCATCCCTTCTCTTTATCATCCCTTCCCATTCCCTCATCATCCCAACCCCCTCCCCTTATCATCCCTCCCCGTTCCCTCATCATCCCATCCCCTCCCTTTTTCTTCATACCCATTTCCTCAGTCTTTCCTGACATTCCCTGCTTGCTCTTCTGCCTCATTTTCTTATCCCGTTCCAGGTCTCCAGTTGCAGTCACTACCGGCTCAGCCATGGCCCCTTCTCACAATTCCTCATTTTTACTCTCCACTGCTCCTCCTGCTGTCCTGCCCGGTGATGCCCGCCTCTTCAATCCACCTCTCGTCTCTTCTGCCCTGCGTACGTGGATCCTCCAAGGTGCAGACGTCAGTCTCCCTTCATTACTTCACCCCTCTGATGCCTCTGGTGCTCCCCGTACCATTGATGCTGGCGACGTTTCTCTTACCCTTTTCTAAGGTCCTCACCATTCCTGAGTTCTTCCTCACCTTTTCCATCTACCGTGATGTCATCTGTTCAGCCTTCCCATCTAGGCGTCAGGAGCTGGATGACTATCTTTCCATCATCTTGGACCTCGCCGTTCGATTTGGAGGGTCAGGTTTCTACGATTACCATCGTCTGTTTTCAGCCTGCGCATCTGCCCAGTGGAACATTTCTACCTATTGGGGCTACCTGGATCTTGAGCTCTACTGTCGTGTTTTTGCTGGTCGGACTGCTCTCTCCTGTGAGCTCTGTGGTTGCCCATCTCACCCTGCTTCCTCTTGCACTCTTGTTACTCCGCCCCCTCCCACTCCCCACCCTGCCATGCCCTCTGCTCCCCCTGCAACCCCTGCCCCTATCTTTACGACTTCCAGTTCCAGCGACAGCCACGGGTGGCATTTGCTTTTCCTTGGAGGCCGGAAGGTCTGTAACAATTTCAACTCCGCTGGATGTTTTTCTTCTTTATGCAAGTTGCTTCATGTCTGCTCTCATTGTGGCCAAACTCATTCCAGATCTGGATGTCCCCTTCACCCTCCTAAGTTTGGGCCCAAATGACTACTCCAGCATCTTTCTACTTCTGTCAATGTCCCTGCTCTCGCTGCTGACCTCTCCCTCCATCCTGATCATTCTTTCGTCTCTTATTTGCTGGTCGGCCTTATCTTTGGCTTTTCTCCAGGACTCGCTGTGCTTTCTGCCTCTTCCCTTTTGTGTCGCAACCTCCTCTCTGCTCTGTCCGAGCCTGATGTTGTGTCTTCCCTTTTGGCCAAAGAAGTTTTGGAGATTTCTCTCTCCACTATGCTACTGTGGATAACGCTTTATCGCTCATCAAGCAGGCTGGCCGTGGAGCTTGGCTCGCCAAGGTTGACATCGTCTTGGCTTTTAAGATCCTCCCTCTGCACCCCACTTTTTGGCATCTGTTTGGAGTTTGCTGGGAAGGCAGGTTTTACTTTGCAGTTCATCTCGCCTTTGGCTGCAAGACCAGCCCCAAGATTTTCGACACCTTGGCTGAAGCCTTGTGTTGGATCTTGCTGAATGTTTGCAGACTACCCTACGTGCTCCACCTCCTCGAATACTTCCTCGTGGTGGTCTTCCCTTCCTCCCCACCTGCGTATGGCCTCTGTACACTCTCCTCTGCATTTTTAGTGTCTCAGTGTCCCCCTCTCTCCTGAGAAGACATTGGGTCCATCTATGTCTCTCGGGTACCTTGGCATTCAGCTAGCCTCCTCAGTTCCCTGACTCCAACACCGCCTCTCCTTGGATGATGCATGTATCTCGGAACTCCGCTTCTGGCTCTTCCTCCTCCAGCATTGGAATGGCATCTCTTTCTTCTATGAAGACGCTATCCTAGTCCCTGAAGATTTGCAATTATTCACTGATGCAGCTCCCTCGATAGGCTTTGGTGGCTTCTATGGTGGCCACTAGTTCGCTTCTCCTTGGCCTCCGGAGTTTGCTTTGCTTTCCCTCGAATCAGGCGATTCCTCTGCCTTGTGGGAACTCGTTCCTGGACACTTTGCCTGGTGGGAACCCAGTCGTCATTGCTGCACTTCTTTGGGGACATGAATGGACAGGACGACTGATTCTCATCCACTCTGACAACTCTGCAGTTGTTCATATCATCAACAACTTGGCACTCAATCCAACATCAACTTATTCTTTGAGCCATTCACATCCCAGGCCATTCGAATGCAATTGCTGACTCTCTCTCTTGTTTTCAATTTCAGAAATTCAAGGCCTTGGCACCTCAAGCAGAGCCTCATCTGATGCCGACTCCTCCATATTTGGACTCCATCCTCCAACTGACCAGCAGTCCTTTCAACTCCTATTGGTCTGGATGGAAATCTTTCCAGTGCTTCCACGCACTCCACAGCATCCCATTCCCTTCTTTCAATGACAGCTGCTTTCCTCACATTTGCCAGTTCATATTTAGCCATTTGCTCTTCCACCTTAAGAGTGTATTTAGCCAGGATCAATTCCTTTATGAAGTTATCAACGGAACCCAACACACAACGGCTAACCACCCTCAGATCATACTTTTACTAAAAGGAATCCAAAGAAATGAACCTCGCCTTCCACCACGTCAGCTGCCCTTAACCTCTGACATCCTCCATTGCTGCATTCAGACACTCCGCGCTGGTCTCTTCACCAAAGAATCAGACCCACTCTTCATCACAGAAACTGGCTCTGTGATCTCCCGTCGCTGGTTCCACAAACTCTTACGCCTATTTCTCTCATTATTCGGTTAACCTCCAGAGCGATTTTTTGCTCATTCCTTCAAAATCGGAGCAGCTTCTTCTGCTACTCGCCAAGGGCTCCCTGACCATATGGTCCAAATACTCGGACGACGGTCTTCGCAAGCTTACCACGACTACATGTGAATGCAAATCCAGGACCTCTGCCAAGCTCACAAATGGCTGGCCTCCATCTAATCTAGAATTTTTGTGGGTCGACCTTCTTGTGACCCACAGAAGCCATACTGAACTCCAGCCCAAATTCCTCAGAGTTCCCCTCCTCTCATTATCTCACTTACCAAGGCATGGTCTGCATTCACAAAATGGAGTTATGGCATAACTGAAGTTTGAGGAAAGACCATGCCTAAACTCCTCCTTCTCAATTCCAGCTTCCTATAAATACCAGTCCTTCACTCCTCCTACTCGTGACAAAAGTTTGCACCCCAACTCCTCCCCTTTCTCCTCCACCTTGTCCACGCCTGCACTTGATCTTTAATATAGGGGGGGTTGGCCTTCTTGTGACCCACAGAAGCCGTACTGAACTCCAGCCCAAATTCCTCAGAGTTCCCCTCCTCTCATTATCTCCCTTACCAAGGCATGGTGTACATTGACAAAATGGCAAATATGGCACCAAAACAATGCCAAAACACAACACTGGACCACAGCATTTGAGTGGAATGAAACCACAGACATTTCTGCTCCTCGCCCAAAGCCTTTTTGTAATAAAGCCGCTCCAGCTCCGCTCAAGTTTACTATACCCCACACTCTTTGCTCCCACATTAGAGAGACCCCACTCTGTGTCTGTTCCACATATGAACAAGGGGCAGCACAGTGGCTAAAGCTGTAGCTGCACTGTAAAAAGGCCTGGGTTCAATTCCCTGGCCGGGTGACCTTGCTGTGTGGAGTCCACATGTTTTCCCTGTGTCTATGTTGGTTTCTTCTCACAGTCCAAAGACATGCAGTCAGGCCAATTGGAGATGCCAAATTGCCCCTAGGTGTGAATGTGTATGTCTGTGTTTTTGCCCTGTAATGGACTGGCAACCTGTCCAGGGTGTTCCCTGCCTTCTGTCCAATAAGCATTTGGATAAGCATTTGGGCTGGAGTGATCTGCCTCTCACCATGTGTAATTTGTTGATTTGTGTTTCCATCTACATTTTGTGTAAAACTGACCATTGGCCCCTCAGTAAATCACTAAGAACTTATGCTTTATGTCAGAAACCCTTCATTCTTCTTTTAGTCAACATTGATGACATGTGAAATGCCATGCAAAAAGCTTACAGTTGTTTTGGAGAGTAGTGACAAAGATAACAGAGCATTTTGAAATAAAACATATTGATATCATGCTATAGAAGTGCTGTAACAAAAACTCCCCAGTAGATCAGGTGCAGGTTTATTAAAACCAGCCATAAACGTGATCCAGAATTCCCATCTCCCATACATGTGATTCCAATGAAACTTTGCTCTTTTAGCTTCAATGGAAGTGTGATAAGCGGTGTAGTTACGTTCTGAGATGGGGTCACATGTATAACTAGTTTGAATTTATAAGACATTCAGTTAAACCAGCTATAATTTATTTATGTTTAAAACTTTTCATATAACAATTACCATTTTATTTAAAGGCCGTTGTAGATGAAATACGGTTGTATGCAAATTTTTGGGCTCCCCTGCTCAAATTACATGTTTTGTTCATGTTTTCTTGAAATGAACTTACATATATACTACATTAGTTCCACATTCTCTACAGGGAAGACACTTCTGCACAACTGAATGCCAGTTAGTGTTTGTTTGCTAATATGTTAAACAAATAAATGAAAAGTGTGCACTAAAATTTGTATGAAAATGCATTATTTGTCATAGGCCTTCTAAATGTCCACTACAACACCAATGTTAAGCTTTTCACTAGAGAACGTCTGCTACTGAGAAGGTTATCAGTTCCGTCATCTCTCAAAAGAGCTCAGTAATGCTGAGCTAAACAACAATTTCATCACTTTGATGTATACCTACTCATGCTTTAGAAGGAACGTCAGGGTTGGCAAAGAATCCGTCTCATGCAGACCTTTACTTTTTTGAGTCCATTTTACTACATATTTATTTAAGTAGTTATTTGAGTATTTTAAAAGTAATCTTCTAAAAATCTAAAAAGAACCAGTATTCTGAATACCGCCTTTTTCAAAATTAAACATTGACTGAATTCAAATACTTCAAAGTCTGTAGTTTGGATTGTGAATATGAATTCCAAATACCTGTATTCTGTTTTCTCTACATGCTGGTTGTTTATTTGGAATAAGAGTAGGTAGACCAGGCTACTTAAGAAAATGAAACTTGCATTGAGCAATGCCATGTTAAACACCAGGGAGGTGACCATGCTGCTATATTTCTAACTTTGCCTACCAATGTTACTAAAACTTCTAGTTCATTGCATTTCAGTTTTGTTTTTTTTTTGTTTTTTTTTCTTAGAATGGTAGGTTTCTAGCTACACTGTAAAAAAAAACAAAAAAAAACAGTAAAAGGTAGCAGCATGGGTGCCAAACAAAACCCATTAATCAACAGTATGTTTTCTCAATGATGGTAAAATCAGCAAAATTACAGTTAATAAATTTCTTAAATACTTCATTTCACTGTAATTTAAGTTTCACTAGTTCAAATACACCTGCTGCCAAACTACAATTGAGAATACAGTATGCTGTAAAAAATTACGGTAAATATATCAGCAACGACTATTTAAATAAACATCTGTTAAAGGTTTTTGTGAATTTACATGAGTGAAAAGTACCAGTATTCTGAATATTGTATTCTGTCATCAGTATTCTGATGTGCTCTCAAAGCTTGTGTACATCAGCTGGCAGGAGTGTTTACAGATATCTTTAACCTCTCTCTCTCAGTTGTTCCTGTGTGCTTCAAACTGGCCATCATTGTGCCAGTTCCAAAGTCAGCCAGGGTAAATATTCTAAATGACGACTGGCACCCAGTTGCTCTGACCTCCATCACAAGCAAGTGCTTTGAGAAGTTGGTCAGAGACTTTTTCTGCTCCTCACTCCCTGCCACTCTGGACCCACTGCAGTTCACCTACAGACAAAACGGATCCACTGATGACACAATAGCCCTGACTCGTCACACTGGCCTCTCCCATCTGGGCAAAAAGAACACGTATGTGAGAATGCTGTTTGACGACTACAGCTCAGCATTCAACACCATTGTGCCCTCAAGGCTCGACATCAAGCTTCGGGATCTGGGTCTGAACAGTTCTCTGTGCAGCTGGATCCTCACCTTCCTGACGGGCAGATACCAGGTGATAAGATAGGCAACATCACCTTCTCCTCACCTGTGCTACCACACAGGTGGTAAAAAAGGCACAACAGCACCTCTTCCACCTCAGGCGGCTGAGGAGGTTTGGCTGTGTAATCTTGACTTACACAAACAGAATGACATCTTGTATATCTTCTATCCATATCTTGTATAATCTGGAAGATTTCTATATCAATTTTCTATCCCCTGTGTACCTGCATCTCATTTATTTATCTACCTCAGACTCACTAACTGCACATAGAGAAATGTGTACAGTACATATCATAGTTTTATCTCATCAAAAAGTTTTATTTAATAAATTATCACTGTGCAATACTAGTGTTTATATATATGTGTGTGTGTATGTATATATATTGTGTGTCTTTTATTTTTCATATATGTATATTTTGTCTTTAAATTCTACAAGGGGGCTATGCACCTAAGATTTTCACTCACCTTGTACCTGTGTTAATGTGATTTTGACAATAAATGTGATTTCGTTTGGATTTGATTTGACATGCACCTTTTAAGAAGTACAGAATTAAGAACAGATCAAGTCCTTGGTTTTCTGATGAAATCACGTCTTTGCTTAAGCCTGGACACTTGCTAGACAGACAGGGGACGAAGCACATTGGCTTACTTTCAGGCAGCTCAGAAGCAAGAAAAGCTAAATTCTATTATTATCTGCACATTATTTATAGCTCTCATTCAAATCCAGTCAAATTTTGAAAGGCAGTAAAATGTATTCCTCTGACTCAATTTCTCCTCATTTTGGATTTAATGATTGATGATGTCTAAAAACTGACCAAACAGACATGTGTACCTTTTACTAACGATACCCCAAACACTGATTACAAAGAGCAAACCAGACCAGATATCTGAGTTTTAAATAAGACCTCCAGATGAATAAGATAAATAAGAAAAATAAGATTCCTCCAAAATATTCTCTAATGGTGCTGTAATCATTGCATTTCTGTTTATTTCGGTTATATAAATGATGACGTTAATTTTTTTAGTAATTTTAAATGATGTCAGCTTTACTTTTTATCAGTATTTTTAACTGAAGATATCTGCATGTCCAAATATGCTGGAAAAGTCTAAACCTTTCACAGGGTGTTCGTACTTCTTCACATGACTGTATGTGATTTTCAGATAAAAATGTATGTATTTTACCATGTAGTGCATTTGTGAGTCCAGCACAACACCCCTGGTAAGCTTATCACTCATGAACAAGTCCACTACTGAGGAGACTGTTCAGTTCAATTGTCCCTCAAAGGAGTTTGCTAACACTGATTGATTTATCAGTCTACTCAGGCTTTAGCAGAGCGCAGTAACACTGAGATTGATAATTGATTACATTGATTTATCTGAATTTGACCCTCTTTTGCAATACAAACTTAAAAATGAATTGAGTAGTAGATCAGTACTTGCATTGTATAAATACAATAGTAACGCTGCACTGTTCTTTTTTTGAGTTCAATTGATTTTTTCACACCTTATCATATGTATTAACAACACACGCACAGACACAAAAAGGTCTGGCTTGATGTGTAGCTCTCCAATGCAAAATCAACATTATACTAATGAAGATATGCCAATAGTACATAATTAACAAATCCTTCACCAAGTTTAAACTGAATTCTCATTGCATACACTTCTAAAACACTCGCAAAAAATGTCAGATTGAGCCCAAAGCACAGTGTTATAAAATGTTTTTGTGCACGTTCAGTGCAATTGTACATTTACACCAGAGAGGTCTCCAAATCCCCAAATCTTACTTAGTGCAGCTCTAAGTAAACATGAACTAAGAATAAACTACATGTATTTTTCTATTTTCATTATGCCTAGAAGGCCTAAGCATTTATATAGTAGTACCATGTTTATTGAACAAACATTTAAACAACATAAAGCCAATGATGGAACAAATTATGAGAATCTTTTGATTTAGTAACTATAAGCACCTTAATAGGCAATAATTCAACTTCTCTGTAGCTGCTGATCAGCCCTGTGCAATGGAAACAATGATTCAGGTGCATTTCTTCACATTTTACAAGAAAAGAGTACCATGGTGGTATATTCATGCAACACTGTTACAGCATCTTCTTACTCAGAGAATCTTATGAGGAAATTATTTTTAGAATCCTTTTGTTTTTAATAAAGTCAAGCTTGGTGAACACATAAAAATGACAGTAGATCAGAACTTCTACTTTCCTCTTCAAAAAAGTATCACAAGAGTGCATGTTAATCAGAGAATTAAATATCAGGTTGAAACACAAGACGGAAAATGTGCACCATGAAGGAAAAGAAAGATCACGTTTCAATCAACGTGTCCTCCAACAAGAAAAATTGGGTGGGATCTGGAGTTTGTGGGAGTGTCCACCACTTTCTGGAGAGTATAAAACTGCAGCACTTCCCCCACAGCAGTACATCTAATCACCAAATCACAAGAGATTCCTCATCAAGACCTGCATCAAGAACTATCTGCAGGTATGAAAATGTTTATTCTACTTTACTTTTATTGTTATTTAACAGATTATATTTGCATTTACTTACATCAGATTTTCTTTTAGAACCTGAAAAAGAGCCATTATGGTTCGCGTGACTCGAATGTCATTGCTTTTTGTTCTCTTCTTGGCTTCATCAGCTTTTGGTAAGAGTGTCATCTTTCTTACCATCACTGTAACACTGACACTGCTGATGGAAATACCAAATATAATAAATACTATTACTCTTCACTGACAGCTTACTGTGTGAAATATACTGTAGACTGTAAACTGTAGAACAGACCACTTTAAATGATTTTTCTTCTTGTTTCAGGTGAGGCGAATAAACCTGGATCAGGTAGTGACGGCAGCTCAGCTCTTTTATTACAACATCTTGTTCTTCATTAATAAAGCCATTACAGTAAAGACCAGCTTATTAACATTATTCTTTGTCTGCTTTTCCAGAGGCTGAATTCAATGCATTAGTTAAAGGTAAAGAGATTCACAGGTTAACTGTATGAATCAAAGAAAATCAGAGAAAACTGAAGTCGTCATCATCATTATTAAATTAATGGTTGTTGATCATTACAGTACTGTCCTAAAATTCCTTCATTCTCTTAAAAAGAACAAATCAGTGAGGGACAAAAGCCAGTGGGTGTAAAGCAATTTGATCCACGATGTCCAGCTGGTTGGGTGAGGTTCAATGGACGCTGCTTCATCTACTTTTCCCGAGCTGTAGACCGCGCCACTGCTGAGGTAACATTTGATCTTATATGTTGAACCTGAATGAGGGCTTTATTTCAAAACCTCTGAATGTGCTTCTATTCTTTGCTCTCTATGGAGCAATGTGCACCACGCTTTGAATTTTTAAGCCATTCATTTCTATTGAAAAAACATCAGGTTTTCAGGTGGGTGCCACCAAAAGTGCCACACGTCCTCACAGCCAATACAGTTGTATGCAAAGGTTTGAACACCCTCATCAAATTACACGTTTTTCTTGATTTTCTAAGTGAAGAGAAATCAACACATCCTCTATAGAGAACACACTTAAATGCTCTTTTGCAAATTTTACTGTACAGTTTCTATTAATTGGCTGCGTTTTACATATTAGAGTGTGCACATTTTATGCTTTATTGTATTTTATTTCAATTTGATAAATTAAGCAGATAAAATTGGATTAAAATGTGCAAAATGTGTTCTCTGTTGATGTGTTAACTTATTTTCGACAAAAACCTGTAATTTGCCTGGGATGAATTTTGTTATATCAATATTATCTAAATTTTCTGTTTATGATTATGGTGGTCTTGGTCCCTCCAACTGCTGTCTTGTGTTTACTTAATTTTTCAATCAAATGCATTAAGCCGCTCCCCAATTTTAAATTACATAGCAACTTTCTCAAACTCAAAACTTCACAACAGTCAACAATAAACAACACAACAAACAACACACACAATTCTCAACTCAAGTGGCCGGCCCAGGAAGCTTGTACAGAGTCAATAGGAAGCCAAATCAAGTGTTTGGTTTACATTCTATTAGATGTTATAATGTGTTATGGTATCTCCCCTTTTTTTGGCTTGCATCAGCAATTCAGTGATTTTGGTCTCTTTCTCTGTTTTCTAGGCTCAGTGTTTAACTCAGGGTGCTAACCTGGTCTCAATCCACAATGAAAAAGAATATCAGCTGGTGAAGGCCCTCATCCGTGCTTATGACCCCAAAGAGAACCCTACATGGCTCGGTCTTGCCAACTGTGAGAAGGTATATAAAGTCTGGATGTGAGACAACTGTAACTCTGTCTGTAACATTAGTGAATGAAGACACAGTAACATCGGTTATTCAGGTTACTCACAGATGGTGTAATGTATATGCTTGGCAGCACAACTGAGGATACAAGGTATTAGTGTTAGTGCTTCAATGTGGTAAAATGAAAGGAAACAACAACAGAAAAATTATAGGCATATTTGTGACCCTAATTTTATATATGTACATATATGTGTTTGTGTGTGTGTGTGTGTGGTGTGATCCAATCTGGTAATTAAGAAAAACCTTATGAGATTTTAAAGCACGTTTTTAAAGCCTGTGTAACATAAGAACTTTCCTTTACAGACGGATAGCTGGTTCTGGTCTGATGGGACCAAATACGACTACAGCAAGTGGAATAAAGATGAACCCAATCATCAGAATGGAGAGTGCTGTGTGCACTTGAACTGGCGTGGTAAGTTCCAGTTAATCCAGTCTGTGTTTATGACTAATTTTCCTAATCTTGGAAAATATTCCATAATTCTTTAATAATTCTTAATTACTTAATTCACGTTTCTGTTTGTCTACAGATCAGAAGGACTGGAATGATATTCCATGTAATAGTGCATATCCCTATGTCTGCAGCAAGAAGATAGCATGCTATGAAAAACATTCCTAAAATGTCAGATACTGTTAATCTACAGTTTATGCCAATAAACACGCTGATATGATCATACATAAAGCATTAAAAAAGCAATACAAATAAAGAATTTAAAATATTAGAGTTCCATTTTTTGTCAGATACTTTTTTCTCTCTCTCTTCTTGCAAAATTTCTGTATAATTGAGTGGTTGTAATGTAAACAAAGTCATTCACAGTGCACTGATGTGAAATGGTTTACTGTGAATAAACTTACTGACTCTACTGAGTTCTTTACAGTGGTGGTGATAGGAACCAGGGATCACAATATCCACAACACACAAACAGCCATTTGTTTTTACTATCTAACACCACCAGTGAACCTACAGATGTCTTCTGAGTTTATATGTAATGTTGATAATGAT
The DNA here is from genome assembly GCF_904425465.1 of Colossoma macropomum. NCBI lineage: Eukaryota > Metazoa > Chordata > Actinopteri > Characiformes > Serrasalmidae > Colossoma > Colossoma macropomum. The sequence continues at coordinate 8,959,095 of NW_023494805.1, forward strand.
TAAATAGTAGTAAATCTGAAAAAACAAAGCTTTGAACACCTTGCATATGGAAATTAAATAAAGTTTAGGCCAAAATCTCAGAAATGTCATAAAACAATGTCTCTAGCATCAGGTAACATGTTCATGACCATTTCATGTGAGGGTATGAAATCGGTTTAAATTGACTTTGGAGTGATGATAATTATTATTAATTTTGTTGAATTACAGCTTGTGGAAACGCTGTAAGACTGGATTCTGAATTAGGATCGGTGCCTTTTTTTCATTCTTATACTTTCATTTTCATCGTATAGCCTCATTTAGCTTCACATTTTAGGTGAATGTTTGGTGTATATATTAGAATGAGACTAGATGAGGGCTTAGTTTACATCATCTAAACCGCTTATCCTTCTGGGTCACGTTGGGGTGCTGGAGCCTATCCCAGCTGTCATTGGGCGGAAGGCAGGATACACCATGGACAGATTGTCAGTCCATCGCAGGGCAGACAGACAGACATACACAGTCACACACTCACACCTAGGGACAATTTAAGCATGTCCAGTTGGCCTGACTGCATGTTTTTGGACTGTGGGAGGAAACCGGAGTACCCGGAGGAAACCCACGCAGACACGGGGAGAACAGGCAAACTCCACACAGAAATGACCCTGGTCACCCAGCCAGGAATTGAACCCAGGCCATTCTTGCTGTGCGGCACCAACGCTACCCACTGCGCCACCGTGCCGCCTTGGGCTTAGTTTAGTTAACGTTAAATAATCTTGGCAATGCCACTCGTTCCTTCTCTACAACCTGGAGTAGAAGAGAATAAAATAACATAGCCCAGTCAAGATTAAATAATGTGGGATAATGTAATGATTAAGGTAACTGAGTGATTCCCTGATCTGGGTTTCATTTAGCCCTTGTGACTCTTCTGGCGTTTTTCAACACCGAATCTCTTTCAGGAACAGTAGCCACGGTTACATGCAGCCTGATAATCTGTTAAGAATCTGAACAGTAGCTCAATCAGAATAGAATGCATTCGTGTATACTCCTCAATCAGACTAGACCAGGCAGATTGAGACCATTCGGAATACAATTTGTACCCGATTGAACGAGGTGGGTATTCCTGTAATTAATCTGTTAAATAGAAGAACAATAGCCATGTAAACTCCTGTATCCGATTACATTCCCCATCAGAAAGTTGAAGTTTGTTCTGTGCATGTGCGTCACATCATAGTGAAAGTTTATACTGTTCAACATGGCGGAGCAGAAACTGGTCTGCAGAGGACACGAAGTTTATGTTTGAGCTTTAAAAGACGGCAGTGGGACGGACGTTCAGATTATGTGTCTCAGAACACAACGTCTTCCTCTCGGCCTTCTTTAATAAGTACAAGTGAAATATGTCTTCCTGAGTCTGAAGTCATTTAAAAGCAATTAAAAACACAAGAGCACCAGCTGAAAACTCAGGTAATATACTGCTGCTTTCCTCACTCTGACTGGACTCAATTACTGAAATAAGTAACAGGGTTGAGTTTTAGCATAAAGCTAGCAAATACACAAAATGTGGTTAACTAGAATGATCCGTGCTTATTTCATGAGGACATTAAAGACATTCCAATGATTTATTTAATATGTTTATATTTTATATGATTCATTTATTTTTAGTCTTTAATTTAGGAAACTCAGTTAATACAATATGAATAAAATGAAGAAAATAAGATACTGTCGTCCTTTTTTGAGGGCTTAATATTCATTCTACACTTTTCATAATATTGCAAGCAGGAAATGTTAAGTAGATTCTCAAACTAATGCAAAATAATAGGATTTTTGAAGTATGATAATGATTATAATCCGAGGTAAAGTGTGGTTACAGTTGCTGGGACAGGAAAAATGCATTTTTAAGTCCTATGGGTTGTCTTAATATTTTGTTATTTCTCTGAAACATGTTCCTGTACCTGCATTTAAAAAGTACTTTACCTAAGCCCTGTAACTGTTTATTGGTGCTTTGTGAGGTGTTTATGAACAAGGTAATAGCCATTAATAAACTAGTTATAAACCTTTCATAAAGCCTTTATAAGGGTAGTCTTACAATAAAGTGGAACCCCCTTAGCTTACACATGTATTTTTAAATGTAATATCAGTTGGACACAAAGGAGTCTCCAATCCTTGAAATCACCCAATTACTGTTTCTTTTCCAAATATTTTTTAGTAATTATTTTCATGTTGCTGTACTTAGTCTGTGTACTGTTCTCGTTAAGGTGTTAGAACCAGACTAAACAGCAGCCAAACTCTATCCACAAAAGGCTAGAAGGGCCAGGAAGCTTCTTGCTCTGACTTTATTTGCCTTGAGTATATGAATTTCGAATAACACTGAAAAAACATAAATTACAAAAAGTGACTGATGTAGTTTCCACATGTAAAGTAAATTATAAGTCTGTAACATACACAAATGAAACAGCACATGGCACCAGGACAAAGATAAGGGCTAAGGCCACAGGTAATGTAATTAATCCCAAAAATGAACTTAAACAGGACTCAATTCTTAAAAAAATATGCATATAAACAATCTACCAAACTAAAATGCTTACTCATAGACATTGCTTCAAAGAGACTGAATGAGGATGACAACAGATTAAACTGAGCTTTCATTAATTTCTGGCTGTGCTTTCCCAACACATCCTGGGTCTCTGCTTCATCTCTCTTTTAAATGAACATACTCAATATATCCACCAGGTGGCACTATATATTTGCCTAAACAAACACTTCACCTTTTGCTTTGCCTGAAAGGCAGAACATTCTGTTAGCTTTATACTGTAGCATGTCTAACATAACCTCTAATAGCGGTTATTTCCAAACGCTACCACTTCTCCTCTTATCTTAAACTTATTTCTCATGTTTCAGGTGGCACTAGGTTTTAGACTTCTGTTTTGTTTTTGTTTTTATTTGCTTTATTTATTTATTTATAAATGGCCACTGCTCTCCATTCATTAAGTTTGCTTGGAAAAGCCAATTTAGTGTTCTTCGTATTCTTATTATCTATTATCTATTATTATTATTATAATTCTACGCTTAAATTGTATAAACTTTTCATGGTCCACAGCTTTTGATGTACAAGTAAATTTTGTACAAACATTCTTCATAGCACACTTGTGCTTTTTTTTGGCTGATTTGACGTATGGTTTTCAGAAAATCATCATTCAAAGATGAAAGGTTTTTCCATGCAAAAATGGGGGCAATGTTCAAAACATTCAGTTTAAATGCCACAAGTGATGTCACGATGCACATCTCTTACATAGACGCTCATACACAGTACACTCATGCTTACAGCCTAATGCACAGCAATAACTGCAAAAAGAATGGATTTAAGGTGGCACTGCATTTAGGGTAGCACTGCATTTAATGTGACAGTGAATTTAAAGTATCAGTAAACTTAAGGTGGCAGTGAAAGTAAGGTGGCTGTAAATTTAAGATGAAATTGAATTTAAACTATCAGTAAATTTAAGGTTGCAGGAAATTTAAGGTAGCACTGAATTTAAGAGGGTAGTAGATGTAATGTAGCACTGAATTTAAGGTGGCAGTGAAATTAAGGTGGCATTGAATTTTAGATAGAAGGTAAAGTCAAGTCAGATCTGATTTATATAGCGCTTTTTACAACAGGTGTTGTCACAAAGCAGCTTTACAGATCCAGGTGTCAATGCCCTCATGAGCATCGCCAATGTCAACAGTGGCAAGGAAAAACTCTGTAAGAGCAAGAGAAAGAAACCTTGAGAGGAACCAAGACTCAAAAGAGGAACCCATCCTCCTGTGGTTGACACCAGATAGCAAACAGCATTAGTAAAAAAATATTAGAATACAAAATGAGGAAAAACAGGTGGAGCAATGGTTAATTAAATAGAAGTGAATTTATGGTACCAGTAAATTTAAGGTGGCAGTAAATTTAAAGTAGCGCTGATTTTAAGATGGCAGTAGATTTAAGGTGGCACTGAATTTAAAATGGCACTGAATTTAAAATGTAAAATTAAGGCGGCAGTAAAGTGAAGGTTACAGTGGAATGAATGTGGCAGCAAATTTAATGTGGCAGTGGATGTAAGATATCAGTAAATTAAAGAGCAAAGAATTTATGGTGGCAGAAATATTAATCTGGCAGTGGATTTAAGGTGGCAGTGGATTTAATGAGGCAGTGGAGTTATGGTGTCAGTAAATATAAGGTGGCAGTAAATTTAAAGTGGCAGTGAATTTACAACCCCATTTCCAAAAAAAGTTGGGATGCTGTGCAAAATGTAAATGAAAACAATATGCAATGATGTGCAAATCATTTAAACCCTCAATTTACTTGAAAATGTTAAAACTGAGAAATTATATTGTTATTTGAAAGATGTTTGCCCATTTTAAATTTGACGGCAGAAACATGTTCCAAAAAAGTTGGTAACAAAGACTGGTAAACTCGTGTAATGCTAAAAAAAAACACCTGGTGGTTAATTGGCAACAGGTAAAAAAATTAGACATCATGAAAAATAAATATACAAATAAACAACAAGAAACAGGAAGGGCATATGATGAAATATGTACTGTTACGAGTCTCCTTTGTTCCTTCCTCTTGCTATTGTGTTATGGGTTACCCTTTACTCTCCTGTGTGTATTTCTAGGTCCTCCCTGTCCCTAGGTGGAGCGCTTTCCAAGCTGGAGGCCCAGGTGTGCTGTGGGAGAAGTACCTTCTGGGGAACGATTTAAAAGAGGCAGGAAAATGCTGTTGTGGTCTTGTACACTGTGTATTTTCAGTCTTTGTGCTTTTGTTGGGTGAACCTATGCTGTGAATAGTTTAAAGTGGTTATGGAAAGACAACTAAGTAATGTTTGAATTTGTTAGTAGATCGTGTGTTTTTACTTGTCACCGCTGCTGGAAAGGGGTAAGTGCCTTTTTGTTTTTAGGCTTCTTTTTCTCCTGGTTTTGGGTTTGTTGGGGAGTCAGAGAAGTTTACTGTATTTTGTTTTTTTTTTTTTTTTTTTATGTTCTGGTTGATGTTTAGGGAAGTTAGATTTGGGTTGTGGAGTTGGTGTTGGGTTTTGTTTATTGTTTTGGCCTTTGCTTACCCCTGGAGAAAAAGCAGTTTGGTTGGCTTGTCAAGTGTTAGCTGTATCAACTCTGTCATCATTCTAAATATATGTAAATAGCCTGAAAGTAGACAATTGTGTGGTGTGGGTTTATTTTTGTCTCCTCAGATTCATTACACCATAGACAAACATGTAACCTGTACTAATATTACTAAGAGCAATAGTATAAACAATACTATAAGTAAAAGCACCTGGGATAAGCTGATCAGTCATGAACCAGAATGGATGGCTGTAGGAAGGAAGAAAGAGCTTTTGGTAAAGGTTTAAAATGCTAGTTTCAACCATTGAAATGGATACAGGCATATTTCTGTTGACTAACTAAACCTGTACAAGCATTCAAGCTTCTTAAATCCAGTAAAGACACTGCATCCATACCTAAAAAATACTCTTTTGTTTCTGACCGTTTCTAGACTGTGATGGTCAGTGAGGAGCAGGGTGGACAATGTACACAACTTCTTAATTGCTGTGTAAGACAAGTGTTACAAACTTGAGTAAAAGCAGAAATAATCTTGGTTGAATATTACGTGTGTAGAAGCATTCAGTCAACTTTGTGTTTGAGTACTTGCTTTTACATTTTATTAGTGTCAGAAGTAAAAGGTATAACAGAAAATATGAAATGTATATACATTTACATGTATACATTTGTAAATATGTAATGAATACTTTCTGTTAAGGAGACTTTGCTACAGACATTAACAATTAACTCTGAGAAGTGGTTCAGTCAAGCAAAAAAGTTTTTTTTGTTGTGTTTTACCCTAGAAACATAGAAACAAAGCATGGGCACAATTGTTATGGGCACCTCCCTACCTCAGAGTATTTACCAGTTTCAAAGACAGAAGGCCACCATCTCACAACATCATCTCCATCATTAAAAGTGGACAGACTCTGGCCCACAATGTACTGAAAAATGTGGAGGAGGCCACAGTTTTCTTATTCTTTGAATTTTCTGTTCCACCTTAAATTTCAATGTTTTCATTCCACGATTTGAGGTGCCAACTTCAGCTTTATGAACGATGCAATATGTTTTCTTTAAATGGTAAGAAACAGAAATATATGTGCTACAGACAGGAGAACTATTCCAAATGCACTCTGCGCTCTGTTGAGTAACCACTCCCAAAACAAAAACTTCATCGGATCCACACGATTCATGTGAATGGCCTGCCTACCATTCAAAATGGTGAATTTTGTCATAAAACGATGAGTCTTCATGTGTGATATAAGGATGCACCCCCTCAGGAGAAAACATTTTTAAAAAGTTACAATACTGTAATTTCCCAGTGGTTATTACAGTCAATCAATAATCGGTTGCAAGAGAGGGAAACAAAGACATACTCGCTGTGATGTTTTGTTAAAGTTTAAAATACTGACATCAATCAAAGACAGACATTTATTTCGGGTGATTACGAATACACTGGTAGAAAAAACTGTGAAAAAAATCAGCACCATGCTAGAGAAAGAAATGTAAATAAAGGCCGTTTTCTTACCTGAGAAATGCTGGTGGTAGATGTTGGACACGTGGAGGTTGTTACAAGAAGGGAAGATATCTGGTTAAACCTGAAAGCAGTGGCATAAATAGAAGAGAGAACAGAGATTTCACAAACATTAGTCTGATATGAGATTTTAAGTCACATAGCATTTAGTAACCAAATCAAAGTTCAGTTGAAATAAAAACTTTTTTAACTGTAACTGCAGCACCAGTCTTCTTATGGGAGGCAAATCCAGCCAAAAAAGAACTTAAAACAATAAAATGTAATGCAAACCACTTTTTGCCATTTCTTTTTCCAATCATCTGCACAAATATCCTGCCAAAATTGAAAATGAAATGAAATACCTACATTTGCAATGTAATTTTTCATATAAGCATGAGCCATTTGTGACAAAAATAAAAATAAATGTAAAACAGCTATTTGTCATTTTTGTCATTATTCTGGTATTTCATTGCCAAATCTAAAATGAAAAAGCTAATAGAGAAAAGAAAATCCAAGCTTCACTTTGCCTTTAGCTTTTCTTCATGAAATGCAGAATTCGTGTCAAAACTGAAATCAAACCCAGTGTTTACGTTCTTATTTCTTTTTCGTAGCAATCGGCTGCATATCTGACAAAATGAAAATGAAAATGCAACATGGATATGGAAAATGGATAAATCAACAGCAAAGCCATAGTTTGTGATTCAGTTTTCTGCGTGGACGCGCTTTTGGTGTCAGAATGAAAAGGCAAACGCAAACGAACATCAGTGCCACCTGCTGGAGATTTACTTGACATTTCCGACTTTTCTTTTTGGTTTTCAAACTGACCAACATGCAAATATATGTTAATTAACACTAGGCGGGGCTACGGGGTACATTTTAGGACATCCTCAGACCTAAGAGTCAGAACGGCATCATTCCTCGAGCTAAACAACTTTGAGTCTCGAGAAAAACCATCGTCATGACTCAGATCTGGTGAAACTGAACATCAGAACAAACGGTCTCCAAAAAAAAACTGTGGAAATGTTATACTGGCGTTTATATCGAGATACACAATAGTTTTCTAAGTTATATGAACCAATATATGCTCGACCAGGCTTGTGTTTGGCCTGATACCTTTTCTCTGAGGCCGTTTGGTCTAATGGCGTTTGTTCTGACGTTCAGTTTCACCAGATCTGAGTCATCACGATGTTTTTTCTCGAGACTCGAAGTTGTTTAGCTCGAGGAATGATGTCATTCTGACTCTGAGGATGTCCCAAAATGTACCCTGTGGCCCCGCCTAGTGTTAATTAACATATATTTGCATGTTGGTCAATTTGAAAACGAAAAAGAAAAATGAAAAGTAAATCTCCAGCAGGTGGCGCCTGTGTTCGTTTGCGTTTGCCTTTTCATTCTGACACTTAAAGTGTGTCCACGCCGAGAACTGAATCACAAATGGTCCCTTTTTCATTTTAATTTTGTCAGATATGCAGCCGATCGCTATAATTTTTTTTATTTTTTTTATTTAGTTTTGACATGTATTCTGCATTTCATGAAGAAAAGCCAAAGTGAAGCTTGGATTTTCTTTTCTCTATTAGCTTTTACATTTTAGATTTGGCCGTGAAAAACCAGAATAACGACTAAAATGAAATGACAAATAGCTGTTTTAAATTTATTTTTACTTTTGTCACAAATGGCCCGTGCTCATGTGAAAAATGAAATTGCAAATGTAGGTATTTCATTTCGCTTTCAATTTTGGCAGGATATTTGTGCAGATGATTGGAAAAAGAAATGGCATTTACATTTTATTGTTTTAATTTTAATTTCTTTTTTGGCTGGATTTGCCTCCCGTAGTCTTCTAAGCTCATGTGAGTGAAGCACTGTTTTCAGCTAACTCCACCCCTGGCTCAACTTTGAAAAATTCTCAAAAATGGGAGGGGCATGCTGGGAGGGGCACTGCAGTGATGTTTGGATTTGGAGGTGGGGCAGAGTGGCAGTTCTTCTCCCTACAAGTTCTCTGAACTGACCCTGATAAAAATGTTATTTTTACAGTTTGGAAAGATGTTTTCACATTTCAAGCAAGACTGGAGTGTATTATTATTACAGAGCAATGCATTACTGCTGTTAATGGAAAAAAAGGTCTTAGGGTGAAGTTACTCTTTAGTCTGCTAACGTTAGCTAACTAAGCTTGCACAGGTTAGTTAGTTAGCTAACAACTGTACGCACCAGTTTATCAAAAATGGCATATAAATCTGACAGCACTCCAAATCCAATGTGTTTTTTTTTCTTTAAAAAAAAACATGTTTCTTTTATTTTGTGAGAGCAAACATTCATCTAAAAGAGGTCACTCGCTATTCTAGCTAGCTAGCTACCACAGCAAATAATTCTGGGCTAACTGACTGTTAGCAAGTGATGCTCAATCGTCAACATATTAAGAGAATACTAACAAATTATAGATGCATTTTGAAGCCTTCTGAAGTTTCCAGAAGTTCCCGCCTCTACGGTGGAGCATATCATGCTTTTCATTAAGCAAAATATCTGACATTATTTGGAAAAAGGATGTATGTAGAACTTGCTTGCTGAACTGTTCCACAGCACAAGTGCAGTAATTAGTCATCATGGCCAATATTCATTTTGGCAAACCATCTTCAATTCCTCAAATTTTCAATAAGATTTGCATGGGGAGATTAAGTAGGCCATCAAGCCCTTTCACCTCCTGTCATGCCTCTATGGTAAATCAACCTCTTTGTGTAAATTTTGTTTTGAGTATTTTTTCTTGCCATTATTTAAAATGCTCCCACATCTGAGATTTCCCATGAATCTTTACTGTTTTAGCTTCAATGGCAGTGTGATAAGTGATGTAGTTTGTTGTGCTCTGAGGTGAGGTGACATGAATACCTAGTATGAATTTATGAGGCATTAAGTTAAACCAGCTATAATTGATACATTTCTAACATTTTCATACAACTTATTTCAAATTGCTTTTGTACTGAAAGGGCTTCGTAGATGAAATACAATTGAATGCAAAGATTTACATGTATCTGCTCTTCAAAAGCACACTTTCCCCAATGACAACAGCATCAATTAAAATTGGATAGCTTAGAGATTTACATGACAAAGACAAACAAAATAAGATGAAGAAAACACCAGCAAGCCTAAAACCCAAAGCCTTAAGCATCCTAAACTAAAGCATTCTGAAACAACGAGCATGGAAAATGCTCTTTTTTTCATTTATATCTTATCTTTTAAGATCACATTTCACAAATCACATCAGGCATTTTTATTTGTATTTGCCTTTGAAAATTGACATCCTACTCTTGCGTATTTTGAGTATCTGGAACGTCAAATTCAAATTGCATTCTCAGAAATGCTAGCTCAATGTAAAATAAATAAAGAAAATAAAAAGAAATAAACATACCCTGAAAGCTTGACTGAGGTGATGGAGGATAGTGAAATGATTGCCAAGCAGTGGTTGGAGGAGAAAATGAATCAGAATGACAGTGTTAGATTTATGATTGACCGTAGGGTTGAAATTAGTCCGGTTCGTCGCTGTTCTGTTAGTAAAGTTGTCACAGTGAGTCAAAACAGCTGCTTAGATTGTGTCATTATCGCCTGCAAGGGCTCCTTAGTGGCTCGGGCCCCTGGGCATGCATCCATAAAATCCATGGGATGATAAACGGCCTAATGAGTACTGCAAATAAACAGTTTATTGCTGCTAAAAAATTATTGCAATTTTCCATTTTTTTTTTACAGTACAATCACCCTTTGTTTTAGCTTGTAATGACAACACAAAATGATTAGCGTGTGAGTGATTCAAAAATTAGTAACGGCTTCTTTGAAAAAGTTCCTGTTAAAGCATGAGTAGATACAAATCAATGTGATTAAACAGTTGTTTATTTCAGCATAACTCAGCTCCTTTGAGGGACAATCAAAATGATATCAAACTGAATGTCTGTCTAGCTTTAGCAGTCACTCAGATAAACAGAGAAGGAAACCAAAAAGATCTGGACCATTTTACCAGATTACTTCAAACTACGATCCCATAAATAAATAAGACAAAAGACAATGAAGCATTCAGACCTCATATATTTACGAAGACTACATTATGATCTTTAAACCCAATACATTGAGATACTAATCAGCTAAATTACAAACTCCATTCCCAAATTGTTGGGACAGCAGGTAAAATGCATTAAAAAATGCTTAAAAACAGAAAGCCGTGATCTATACATCTACTTTGACCTGTATACAAAAACAGTACAAAGACAAGATATTTAATGTTTTACCTTATCAACTTAATTGTTTTTCATAAAAACACGCTCATTCTGAAATTTATGATTGATGCCTGTAACATGTTCCAAAAAGTTGGGACAGGGCCAATTTCAGACTACAAACATTGCAAAATATTACGAGAAACAAGGACATTATAAACAGGTAATGAAACCACACTTGAATATGCTTTGACATGCTTGGGGATAAAAGCAGCATTTAAGAAAGTTCTAGTCCTTTGTGAATGAGAATGGGTTGAGGCCACTAGTTTAAAAAAATGTTCTTGGCTCTCGAGTGGCGTAACCGTCTAAGCGTGTCCTCTCATCAGAGATCACGCGTTCGATCCCTGTGATACAGCCATCCGTAGCCGTGAGTTCCGATAGAGCACATTGGCCTCGCTCTCTTCTGGGTGGGTAGGATGGCCCCTCCTTCTCACCCCATCACTCAGCGCGATGCTAGTCAGCGCAGGCGTCTGTTAGCTGACGTAACAGAACTGGCGGTTGGCGCTTTCCTCCGAGCGCGTTCGGCTGTCCAGTGACGTTGCGTGAGCGGCAGCTCGAAAAGAAGCGGTGGTTGGCTTAACAGGTCTCGGAGGAAGCCTGTGTTAGCCTTCACCCTCCTAGCGTTGATAGCATCGTGTGATTGGGGGAGTCCTAACTAGAGTTCTTGATCTCCACAGTGGAGTTGATAGACAGTGGAAATATGTATTTTGGTCAAATTTTCAGATTGTTTATAAAAAACAAACATTTTTTTCTCGGTCAAAGACAAAAACGATCATCCAGATGTAGAGTTCAAAGGTCAGGCTTTCTCATTGTTTGGGGGTATTAGTGGGTAATTTGCACATCTGTGAAGGCACCACTAACTTAGGCTTTTTAATGCATTTTACCTGCTGTCCCAAAAATTTGGGAATAAATTAACCTGATCAGTATCTTAAATAATGTATTGGGTTTAAAGATCAGAACATAATCTTTGTAAATATATGAGGTCTGAATGCTTCATTGTCTTTTGTTTTATTTATTTATGGGATCACAGTTTGAAGTAATCTGGTAAAATGGTCCAGTTTTTTTTTGTTTGTTTGTTTGTTTCCTTCTCTGTTTATCTGAGTGACTGCTAAAGCCAGACAGACATTCAGTTTGATATCATTTTGATTGTCCCTCGAAGGAGCTCAGTAATGCTGAGATACACAAGTTTCATCACATTGATTTATATCTACTCATGCTTTAGCAGAAACTTCAGTTTGCAAAGAAGACATTTGCTGTGTTCCTCTTCTGTAGAGGTCTGCACAAACATCTGCAGAAAAAAAAACAGTAAAACATCTGGCAGCAGGGGTGCCAGACAAAACCAGTCAATTAACAGTAAAAATATGTTTTCGCAATAATAAAAAATGATAAAATAACAGTCTTTTAATTTCTTCCAAATTCTGTTGTTTCTTGTAATTCAACAGTTTCACTGGATCAACTAGTTTTTCTGACATACAGTATTTTACCCTGTACCAACTCTACCTTTTTTACCATTTTACCAACTATAAACAAAAACACAAATAACTGTGAATCAAAGCTAACAAGTTTGAATGAATTTACATTAATTAACAACAGCAGTGTTAAAATACAGTATATGTAATACTGGAAACCGAAAAGGACTAGTGTTGTAGTCGAGACCACTACAGATCAAGACCTGGACACATCGAGTCTGAGATAAGACCAAGACCAGGATATATCAAGTCTAGGGAGATAAGATTAAGATTTTTTTAGAACATAAAAAGAATAAAGGGAAAATACTGAAATTCATTTGGAGTACATTCATTATAATTCAGTATACCTGATATTAAAGAGCATTACAACACTGCAATATTGTTAAACAAAAACATTCCAGTCTGCCCAGTTGAGCTTTAATGGAAGGAATTAACTGGCAGCAGATTTTATTTGAACATGTACAGCAGGAGTCTAAAAACAACCCAAAACACCACACTGGACCAGAGTGTTCAAGTGGAGTGGAGTGGCAGATATTTCTGCTCCTCTCTCAAAGCCATTCTCCACTCCGCTCCGAGTTTTCTATTCCCCACTCCTTGCACCGTCTTTGCACACATGTCAGAGAAACCCCATTTCAGGTCCTCTCCATGCATGGACAAGGGGTGCGACAGTGGCTTGGTGGGCATTGCTGTTGCTTCACAGGAAGAAGGGCCTGGGTTCAGTTCCTCTGCCAGGTGATCTTGCTGTGTGGAGTTTGCATGTTCTCCCTGTGTCTGCGTGGGTTTTCTCCCACAGTCCAAAGACATGCAGTTAGATGTACTGGAGATACTAAATTAGCCCTAGGTTTGAATGTATATGTCTGTTTCTCTGGCCTGTAATGAACTGGTGACCCTGTCCAAGGGGGTTATAGCACCTTTCCCATGCTTAAGAACACTTTACAGTCTAAGAACTTGAACACATTAAACAGGAAGCTTACAATTAATAACATTACAGGAATGACATTTAAATACACAAGGAACACTGATAGCACTGAGAAAACAAATACGTCTTTAACCCCTTACACACTTCTATAACCTATGAATAGCTCAACCAGTTTGCATTGAATAATAACCCTTAGTATGTAATAAGACTGGGATTTCAAGGGGTTTCCACAGACTTAAATGAGGATAGAGAGGAGGCATTCCGAATAGACTGGGGGAGAGTGTTCCATAATTTGGGAGCTAGTCAAGTCAAGTCAAGTCATCTTTATTTATATAGCACATTTAAAAGACAACGAGTGCCGGCCAAAGTGCTGTACAGTAAGATCATATAACACACACCTATTTTAAAATAATACAATCATGTAAAAGAACCTGATGACAAGACAGAGTCGACCAAGACAAAACAGACAACTAATAGCATAATCCGCTCAGGACTCAAATGCCTGAGAGAAAAGATAGGTTTTTAAGTTGGACTTAAAAGTGTCCACTGTGGCTGATTCCCTTATAAAAAGTGGAAGATTATTCCAAAGTTTTGGAGCAGCTACAGAAAAGGCCCGATCACCTTTGAATTTCAGCTGAGAGCGAGGAACATCTAAACACAACTGGTTAGAGGAGCGTAAAACACGAGGGGTCGAGCGAAGGTGAAGGAATGTAACTTGGAGCCAGGTTAAGAAGAGCTTTAAAAACAAACAATAAAACTTTAAATTCCACCCGGTATTTTACAGGAAGCCAATGCAGTGAAGCCAGTACAGGGGTTATACTTTCCCTCTTCTTGGTACCAGTCAGGAGCCGTGCAGCTGCATTTTGGACCAGCTGCAGACGTGACAGGCTCGACTAACAGATACCCAGGTACAGTGAGTTGCAGAAGTCAACACAAGAGGAAATAAAAACATGGATAACTGTTTCCAGGTCCTTAAAAGACAGGATGCTTTTGAGCTTAGCAATGTTTCTAAGGTGATAAAAACTTCCTCTAACAACTGTGCTGACTTGTTTCTCAAAGTTTAAGTTAGTGTCGAAGATGAAACCAAGGTTCTTTACGTAGTCATGCACATTAGTAATCAAAGGTCCCAGATCATTGGCTATAACACTAACCGAGGCAGGATTCCCAAAGATAATAATGTCAGTTTTGTCTTGGTTTAACCTGAGGAAATTCTTAGACATCCAGCACTCGACATCCCTCAAACAATCAAACAAGAGATGTAAGGAACAGTTTTTGCTTGGGTTAAGTGGAAGGTATATCTGTGTGTCATCCGCATAGCAATGGTATGAGATATTGTATTTCTGGAAGACAGACCCAAGAGGGAGCATATATAGAGAAAAAAGAATAGGTCCCAGAATGGATCCCTGAGGAACACCACAAGTGATAGGTGCTGGAGAGGAAGAGAAAGATTGACCCAACCTAACAGAGAAGGTTCGATTTTCTAAATATGAGGCAAACCACTTTAATGCTACCCCCTGGATGCCAACACCATACTTCAGGCGATCTAGCAAGATGGTATGGTCGATAGTGTCAAAGGCTGCACTTAGGTCTAAAAGAATAAGAATAGCACAACTGCCAGAATCCACAGCTAGAAGTAGGTCATTTAAAACCTTAAGAAGAGCAGACTCTGTACTATGAAGGACTCTAAAACCTAACTGAAACCTGTCCTGGATGTTAAATTGGTTTAGAAAAGAACACAGTTGCTGAAATAACTTTTTCTAAGACTTTTGCCAAGAAAGGAAGCTTAGAGATTAGTCTAAAATTCCCTAAAAGTGTTGGATCTAGGCCAGGTTTTTTCAAAAGAGGCTGAACAACTGCGTGTTTAAAGGAAGAAGGGACGACACCACTGGTTAGACTGCTATTTATTATAGACTGAATGCTTGGGCCAATAGAAGGCAGAGCATCTTTAAGAAACGGCGTGGGAAATGCATCCAGGCAGCAAGTAGTTGGCTTCATATTAACGATTAGCTCAGTCAGGTCCCACAATGACACAGCCTCAAACTGACTTAAATAGGCTGGAGGTTTAAGTGAAACGGAGGGGTCAAGGACTGAAGAAACTGATTGAAACCGCAAACTGTCAATTTTGGAAATAAAAAACCTCATAAAATTATCACATATTTCAGTAGTGGCTTCAAGGGTTGGAGAGATAGTGGGATGCAGCACTGTATTTATTGTATTGAAAAGAACTTTGGGACTGTGAGAATGCCTAGCAATGATGTCGGAGAAATAATTCGCTCTGGCTGCTTTGACACCCCGTTGGTAATTTCTAGACATTCTTTAAGAATTTGATAGGAAATTTGGAGATGATCTCGCTTCCATTTCCGTTCTGCCTTCCTACACTGCTGTCTGAGTGCACGAGTATCCCTGTTTAGCCATGGCTGTGACTTCACTTTAACACTGTTAGATTTTAATGGAGCAATTTGATTGATGATGCCAGTACATGCCAAATTAAAGAGATCAGTCAGCTCGTCTGTGCTCGTACCTGAAGGTGGATTCTCAATGGCACAAACCACGGGAGAGGTAATATAGGCAACTGAAAACTGACTGGCTGTAGAGGGTGTAATGGAGCGTGTGCAGTATACAGGCAGACTGCTCTTAAGAGGAGAGCATGGAAAAGAAAGGTCGAACAAAATGGGTTTGTGATCAGACAAACAGACATCCGAAACTATCTCTACGCTGGACAATGAGAAACCAAATGACAACACCAGATCCAGAGTATGACCGTGTTCATGTGTAGGGCCAGTAACAGACTGAGTTAAACTAAAAGAGTCAATGAGTTGTAAAAAATCTCTAGCCAGGGGTTTAGAAGATCAGCATACATGGATATCAAAATCACCCAGAATCAGGACTTTATCTGAGCTGGACAGAATGACCGACAGATAATTAGAAAGCTCCTGAATGAAGTCATTGTTAGGTTTAGGAGGTCTATACACTAAAGCACAGGTTACAGGACACGACAGCTCCAGCTTGAGCAGCTGCACCTCCAAACTTGAATAGCCTCCAGCAGATAGTAAATGGCATTTAAAGTGATCTCTAAAAAGAGTATTAGGAGTAGGAGTATTAAAAAAGGCCCAGTCACTTGGGGACAGTTCAACAAGGGGGCTTAAATCACCCAGTAGTTAGCCACGTTTCAACTACAAAGAGAAAGTCCAGGCCATGGGAGATGAAGAAATCGTTCAATAGAAAGGTCTTATTTAACAGCGACCTAGCGTTGATCAGCGTACAAAGGTGGAAGCTCTCTTGCAAACACCGAAAGTAAACTGGCAGGCGCATAGTGGAGCAGGGCAGCGAGGGCTCGTGTTAGACAGGAGACTAATGTCCCGTACAGGTAGATCCAGAAATGTCAGGTAAAGTCCACAGATCCAACTCAAAAAATTTAAATCCAGGGTAAAATAAATATAGAAATAAATAAATAGATCCAAGCTTAAAACTCCACAGCTGAGTGTCCAAGATTGTAATATCAAGGCTGGATAATGTCGCACCGGTGAGCAGTGGCAGAAAGACACGAAAATGAAAAAATGCTCCCTTAAACTTCTGGGGTCCACAAACTTGCCCGCGTGTCACATTCAATGCTTCCAATATTTGGAATATTCCAATACTTTTATTTACCATTCTGTATAAGGCCTTTGTACAGTTGTATGCAAATGTTTGTGCTCTCCTGCTCAAATTACATGTTTTGTTCATAACCTACACATCCTCTACAGGGAACATACTTCTGTACAGTTTAATGCACAATCACTGTTTATTCAGTAATAAAAATTGTGCACCAAAATGTACAGAAAAACGTCATATTTGTAACAGGCCTCCTAAATGTCCACTATAACACCAATGTTAAGCTTATCACTGGAGAATGTCTACTACTGAGACGATTATCAGTTAGACTGTCCCTCAAAAGAGCTCAGTAATGCTGAGATAAACCATAGTTTCATCACATTGATTTATATCTACTCATGCTTTAGCAGAAACTTCAGTTTGCAAAGAAGACGTTTGCTGTGTTCCTCTTCTGTAGAGGTCTGATAACACATCTGTAACAAACAGTAAAGCATCTGGCAGCAGGGGTGCCAGACAAAACCAGTTAATAAACAGTGAAGTCATGTTTCATTAATATATGTGATGATAGAAATCTGTCTTTTCTTGTAATTTAACAGTTTCACTTGTTCAACTAGTTTTTTCTGACGTACAGTATTTTACCATATTAAATAGCAGTAACAACAACATCAAATAACTGTAAATCAAAGGTGACAATTTAATGAATTACATTTACATTTTAATTAACAACAGCAGAAGTAAAATACAGTGCATGTATGACTGGAATCCTAAAAGCACTAGTGTTGTAGTTGAGACCACTAGAGACCAAGACCTAAAAACATTTGAGTCCGAGTCAAGTCGAGACCTGTACATATCGAGTCTGACGTAAGACCAAGACCAGGACACATAAGTCTGTGTCTGAGTCAACACTGAGACTAAGACACTAGGACACCTGAAGTCCTAGATAAGACCAGGAGTAGCTGAGACAGAGACAAAATTAAGATTTTTTTTTCAGAATCTAAAAATAAAAAGAATAAAGGGGAAAAAATTACATTTACTTGGAGTTCACCGTACATTTTTTTTTTATCATGCAGTATACCTGATATTATACATCATCACAAAATGGCAGTAGTATTAAATGAAAACGTTTGTAACAGTGGCAGACGGAATGTTTGCAGGAGGGGCTTGAGTTAAGAGCTTTAATGCCATAAGGATGATCCAAAAACACAGTTGAAAAACAGAAACAAGAAAGTGGAAAACTTGGTCTCTAACTCTACCTTTGGCCCACTAAGCCAGGTGGTCTTCTCTAAGAGGGGCTGGTAGAAAAATGTAGAGAAAAAATGTCCATTTTTTCTTTTCCAAGAATTTTACATATATTTTGAAATTTAAGTGCATCTTAAGTCCTGTTCAAGCTGGATTAATTCACCAGAGGTGGTTCTGAAATGTAATTTGTGCGTAAATTCACACGCCAATTCGTACAAGACAAACGATCTGTGTACTTTCCCTACATTACCCCAAATATCCTGGATTGAAGGGGCACTGCAGTGGCATGGTGGTTAGTGCTGTTGCCTTACAGTGAGAAAAGCCTAGGTTCAATTCCCTGGCCAGGTGACCTTGCTGGATGGAGTTTGCATGGCCTCCCTGTGTCTGTGTGGGTTTCCTCCCTCAGTCATGCAGTCAGGCCACCTGAAGATACTAAATTGGCCCTAGGTGTGAAAGTGTATGTCTGTGTCTCCGGCCTGTGATGAACTGGTTTTTCTGCCTTCTGCCCAATGAGCGTTGGGATAGGCTTCAGCACCCCCAATGACCCAGTATGATAAGCAGCTTTTTTGCGGGTGTGTGTCTGTATTTAAACGTTTGGCTGCACAGGCTTTTTTCAGAAGGTATAGCACTTTCTGGACAAAATTTACATTAAGAGATTGATATACCAAGAAGGCATGATGGTTTTGATGAATTGTCTCACATATTATGCTGATACTTATTCCTGGCAGCATATATATGGTAAAGAGTAGCGGACCTTAAACTGAGCCCTGTTGGACACCTTTAATAACAGACACAGTAAAAGATTTATGATTCTAAATAGCTACACCATCAATCATGAAGATAAAAGGACACAGTTATCAGTATCTTCCGTAAGAGGAATACAAGATATCCTTACAGCTCATATGAGATAAAATAGTAACTTTAGAAATGCTCCAGCAGTCAACAAAAGTAATCTTGAAGTATAGTAAATAACACAAACAAAGATGAATTCTTGTTTCCCCTTGCAGGAATAAGTATCAGCATAATATGTGAGACAATTCATCAAAACCATCACGCCTTCTTGGTATATCAACCTCTTAATGTAAATTATGTGCTGAGCCATATTTTTAACATTATTTAAATTTCTCTTATACATGAGATTTCCAATGAAACTTGGCTGAAACTTTAGCTTCAATGGCAGTGTGATAAGTAATGTAGTTTGTTGAGCTCTGAGATTAGGTGACATAAATATCTAGCATGAATTTATGAAACATTCAGTTAAACCAGCTATAATTTATTCATTTCTAACACTTTTCATATAACAATTACCATTCTGTATAAGGCCTTTGTAGAATTTGTAGAAATAGTTATATGTAAATTTTCAGGCTCCATTGCTCAAATGTTTAGGTCATGTTTCCTTGAAATTAATATACATATTACATTAATTACACATCCTCTACAGAGAAAACACTTATGCACAATTTAATGCACAGTTACTGTTTATTTACCAATATGGTAAACAAATATATATAAGTATGCATTGAAATTTGTAGGAAGATGCCATATTTGTCACAGGCCTTCTAAATGTCTCTCAAAAGAGCTCAGTAATGCTGAGATGAACAACAGTTTCATCACATTGATTTATATCTTCTCCTGCTTTAGCAGGGAAGTCAGTGTTGGCAAAGAATCCATTTGTTGAGTTCCTCTTTAGTAGAGGCCTGCACTGCTGTGGCACACAACACAATATCTTGCGCCATGGCGCAGATTTTCAGTGTAACATCCAAGAGCAGGTGTTTAACAAGCCTACTGTGAGTGGGAGCAGGACAACACATATGTGTAGACACACTCTGAAAATGAATGAATAGCCAAATAAAATGATAACTATCACTTAATAATTGGCATACAAGTAATAACAGAAAATAAACTAAAAATATTGAACTCATTGTAAATAGAGGTTCTATACTACTTCTAAGTAGAAGCACCCAATCATGTGAATACTGTTAAATGCTTTCTTGTAGGCTACTGAAATGTTCAAGAAAGGCAAAGACATGACAATATAACTGACTAAAGTTGACATGTGGCAGTCATTTTCAGTCATGACTAACGCAGATGGAAAACAGATATACAGGACTACGGGCAGGAACAGGACAAAACCTTTCAATTGCAGGTGGGAGCGGGACAAACAGTGCAGATGTTGTCAGGTAGGGTGGAATTGAGTCCATTTTACTACATATTCATTTAAGTAGTTATTTAAGTATTCTAAAAGTATTATGCTAAAAATGTAAAAAGTACCAGTATTCTGAATAGTGCCTTTTCAAAATGTGGACTGAATTCAAATAATTTAAAGTCTGTGGTTTGACTTGTGAATATGAATTCCTAATACTCATATTCTGTTCACTCTCAACCCTGGTTGTTAATCAGGAAAAAGAGTAGGTAGACCAGGATGCTTAAGAAACTGAAACTGGGAAGCAATGCCCTGTTAAACAGCAGGGAGGTGACCATGCTGCTATGTTTCTAACTTTGCCTACCAAGGTTACTAAAACATCTTGTTCATTATAACATTTCAGTTTGTTTTTTTCTCATTTTCTTAGAACGGTAGGTGTTTAGCTATACTGTAAAAACATTTTAATTCAATTGTTTTTGTGAATTTACATTCCATTTCAATAAATTAACCATGGCAGTGTTAAAATAAGGTATGTGTATTACTTGAAGCCAGTAAGGACTGCATCAGCATTCCTGTTATTTTAATTCAATAAATGAGTTACTAGCTGAATACTGTAACTCTCTGATATGAAACTGTCATATTGGGTGATTTTAACCTAAATTAGCTAAACGGTGCATCTGATCACTTGAAAAAGTTATGTGAAAACCTCAACCTCTCACAACTGTTTGTTGATCCAGCTAGGCTCAGCTTGATTTAATTAATTTCATCCAATAGGAGCAATAAAAAAATGCATTTGGTATCTTTGTTCTTGGTTTTAGTGATCACTGCCCAATCACATGCATTGGGACCACTCGGATAAAAAAGAATCAGGTTGGTGGTCAGGAGAAATCTTAAATCTTATATATTTTAATGAGCAAGTCGTTTTATATGACCTTGTACTTCGATTCAGTTTTTACACATTCTAGTAAAACCTTTGTCTCTGTAATGAACACACACTTTTTAAAAACTACAGAATTCAGGACAGATCAAATGGAAAGGAAATGATTTTCTACAACGCTTTTTTTTTTATAATCCTTTCGTTTTTAATAAAGTCAAGCTTGATCAGATAAAAGATTACAGTAGATCAGAACTTTGACTTTTTTCTTCAAAAAAGTGTGTCACAAGAGTGCATGTTTATCAGAGAATTATATCTGTTTGTCTAAATATCAGGTTGGAACACAAGATGGAAAATGTGCAACATGAAGGAAACAATGTTTGCAAAGAACGATCACGTTTCAATCAACGTGTCCTCCATCAAGAGTTGGGTGGGATCTGGAGTTTGTGGGGGGTGTTCACCACTTTCTGAAGAGTATAAAACTACAGCACTTTCCCCACAGCAGTACATCTAATCACCAAATCACAAGAGATTCCTCATCAAGACCTGCATCAAGAACTATCTGCAGGTATGAAAATACTTACTCTACTTTACTTTTACTGTTATTTAAAGATTATATTTGCATTTACTTACATCAGATTTTTCTTTCAGAACCTGAAAAAGAGCCATTATGGTTCGCGTGACTCAAATGTCATTGCTTTTTGTTCTCTTCTTGGCTTCATCAGCTTTTGGTAAGAGTGTCATCTTTCTTACCATCACTGTAACACTGACACTGCTGATGGAAATACCAAATATAATAAACACTATTACTCTTCACTGACAGCTTACTGTGTGAAATATACTGTAGACTGTAAACTGTAGAACAGACCACTTTAAATGATTTTTCTTCTTGTTTCAGGTGAGGCGGATAAACCTGGATCAGGTTGTGATAGCTGTTCAGCTCTTTTATTATAACCTTTTATTCTTCATTAATAAAGCCATTACAGTAAAGACCAGCTTATTAACATTATTCTCTGTCTGCTTTTCCAGAGGCTGAATTCAATGCATTCATCAAAGGTAAAGAGATTCACAGGTTAACTTTGAGTCAGAGAAAATCAGAGAAAAATGAAATTATCATCATTATCATATTGATGGTTGTTGATCATTACAGTACTGTCCTAAAATTCCTTCATTCTCTTTAATAGAACAAATCAAGGTGGTACCAAAACCAACTGATTCACGATGTCCGGCTGGTTGGGTGAGGCATGAACAACGCTGCTTCATCTACTTTCCCCAAGCTTTGGACTGGGCCTCTGCTGAGGTGAAGTTTGATCTCTTATCCTTAATAAAGGCTTTAGGGGGAACTTGCTTCTATTCATTGTTGTCTATGGAGTGCCACACATCATCACAGCTGATAAGTCAATACAGTTGAAGCAAAGGTTTGAACACCCCTCATCAAATTACATGTTTTTGTTGATTTTCTAAGTAAGTTCTTTGCCATGGGGGAAGGTCCCTCTCAGGCCTCGTACCTGCGGTGTAGTGCTACACAAGCGACCAGCCTCATAGCTACAGTGTAACATAACTCAACTGGCCAGCTCAGGAAGCCTCATATCCAAGAAGTAGTCCTCAGCAGAAGAGAAGCAGGGAGGTCTCACTGCTGCAAAGTAGCATTGTAAAATCATGCGTAATTCAGTTTGTTTTGAATGAACACCAGCAGCCACACCGGACCCCAACTCTCACTCCCTGGACTACACTCTGATGTCATGTGATTGTGCCACTGGTGTCCAGTGAGCTTGAACTTTAGATTTGACCTCATGTACACCATGTACTTGTTTTCCAGTGATTCTGCTCTCTTTTTCTCTCTGTTTTCTAGGCTCAGTGTTTAACTCGGGGCGCTAACCTGGTCTCAATACACAATGAAAATGAATATCAGCTGGTGAAGGCTCTCATCCGTGCTTATGACCCCAAAGAGGACCCTACATGGCTCGGTCTCAACAGCTGTGAGAAGGTATATAAAGTCTTGATGTGAGACAAAAAGTAACTGTAACTCTGTAACATTAGTGAATGAAGATACAGTAACATCAGTTATTCAGGTTACTCGCAGGTGGTGTCATGTATATGTTTGGCAGCTCAACTGATGTTACAAAGATATTAGTAGTAGTGCTATAATGTGGTAAAATGAAAAGAAACAACAAAACACAAGGCCTATTTCTGACCCTAGTTATCTGTGTGTGTGTGTGTGTGTGTGTGTGTGTGTGTGTGTGTGTGTGTGTGTAATCCAATCTGGTAATTAAGAAAAACACGTTTTTAAAGCCTGTGTAACACAAGAATGTGCCTTTACAGAGGGATAGCTGGTTCTGGTCTGATGGGACCAAAGCTAACTACGCCAAGTGGAATAAAGATGAACCCAATTATGTGAATGGAGAATGCTGTGTGCACTTGAACTATGGTGGTAAGTTCCAGTTATTCCGGTCTGAGTTTATGACAAACTTCCTTAATCTTGGAAAATCATTTCAGAATTCTTAATTTTTCAATTCTTGTTTCTGTTTGTTTACAGGTCAGAAAGACTGGAATGATATTCCATGTAGTAATGTGTATCCCTTCGTCTGCAGCAAGGAGACTGCATTTAAACTCACCGAAAAACATTCTTAAAATGTCAGACACTGTTAATATACAGTTTACATTGATAAAAACACATTCATGTGATTATAAATAAATCAATAAAAAGAATTAAAAATAAAGCATTTAAAAAAATCAGAGACTTATGTTTTATGTCAGATACATTTCAAGTACACTGTTTAATTTCAAAATCTATTCTAAATATTAAATTATGTTAAGGTGTTTTTTGTGAAATCCCTTTTTCAGTATAATTCAGTGGTTGTAATGTAAAAAAAAAATCATTCAGACATGACTCTGATGTGAAATGGTTCATTGTAGAGAAACCTACTGACTGATTTTTTTACAGTGGTGGTGACAGGAACCAGGGGTCACAGTGACTACAACAAAAATATAGCCATTTTATTTATATCCAAAACCACCAGTGAATCTACACATCTTCTGAGTTTATATGCTGTGTTGATAAAGATTAAATTGTAGTAAATCTAAACATGTTGCATGTGAATTAAAATAAATTTTGGGGCAAAATCTCAGAAATGTCATAAAACAATGCTTCAGTCATCAGGTAGAATGTTAATTTAAATTTCATGTAATGACTTTCTGTGAGGGAGCTTTTGTAGACATTAAACTTTTCAGATGAAGGGGTAAGAAGAAAAACCAATGTTACAAATTATTCTTCCACATGTTGCATGCAATGACACATTTCCACCAGAGAGGTCTCCAAATCCCCAAATCTTACATCCTGCATCTTTAACCATTTAATTCTTTAAAATTGTTGTATAATTGGTGGATTTTTAAAAATTGAATACATCAGTACATAGTAAAATGTTGCATATTTCTTTTTTAAATGAAAAATATAGTTGTGTATAGGTAAGTAAATTCTCAAATGGAAAATCGGAAATAGTATAGTTCCATCAAAACCATACTTCTGCTGGCCCATTTCCAAGAAAGTTGTAAATAAAACACTGTTAGTAATGTAAATAAAAACAAAATGCAATGATGTCCAAATAATTTAAACCCTATATTTAATTGAAAATAGTACAAAGACAACATATCAAAAAAATCTATATTAAAAAAATATGCCCATTTTGAATTTGATGCCAACAACACATTCCAAAAAAGTTGGGATGGGGGCAACAAAAGGCTGGTAAAGTTGTGTAATGCTTAAAAAAACTGGTGGTTGATTGGCAACAAGTCAGTAACATGGCATAAAAAAGACCATCTCAAAGAGGCTGAGTCTTTCAGAAGTAAAGATGGAGAGGGGTTTACCACTCTGTGAAAGACTGCACGATCAAGTAGTGCAACAATTCAAGAATAACGTTTCTTAATGTAAAATAGCAAAGAACTTTTGCTTTTCATTATCTATGGTACATAATAACATTAAAAGATTCAGAGAATTTGAAGGAATCTCTGTATGCAAGGTACAAGGCAAAAAACAGTATATGCTGGCTGTGATCTTTGGGCCCTCAGACGGCACTGCATTAAAAAAAAGACACGATTCTGTTGAGGACATCACTGCAGGGGCTCACAAACACTTCTGATAGCCACTGTCTGTGAAAACAGTTCATCACTGCATCCACAAATGCAAGTTAAAACTCTGGAACGCAAAGAAGAAACTACATTAACAGAATCCAGAAACGCTGCCGCCTTCTCTGGGCCCAAGCTCATTTAGAATGGACTGAAGGGAAGTGGAAAAGTGTCCTGTGCTCTGACAAATCAACATTTGAAATTATTTTTGGAAATCATGGACACTGTGTCCTCCAGGCAAAAGACCACTCAGCTTCAAAAGCCAGTTCAAAAGCCAGTATTCATGATGGTATAGGGGTTCATTAGTGCACATGGCATGGGTGACTTGCACATCTGTGAAGGCACCCTTAATGCTGAACGATATATACATATTTTGGCAACATATGCTGCCACCCAGACGACGTCTTTTTCAGGGAAGGCCTTGATTATTTCAGCAAGAGAATGTCAAACCACATTCTGCACGTATTACAACAACATGGCATTAAAAGAGTCTGGATGCTAAACTGGCCTGCCTGCAGTCCAGACCTGTCACCACTGAAAACATTTGGTGCATTATGAAATGAAAAATATGACAAAGGACTGTTGAGCAGCTGAAATCCTATGTTAACCAAGAATGGGAAAACATTTCACTTTCAAAACTACAGCAATTGGTCTCCTCAGTTCCCAAACACTTACAGAGTGTTGTTAAAAGAAGAGATGATGAAACACAGTGGTAAACATGCCCCCATCCCAACTTCTTTGGAACATGTTGTTGACATCAAATTCAAAATGTGTGTATTTTTCAAAAAACTATAAAATTTCTCAGTTCCAACATTTGATTTGTTGTCTTTGTAGTATTTTTCTTTAAAAATATGGTTTACATGATTTGCATATCATTGCATTCTATTTTTATTTACATTCTGCACAGCATCCCAACTGTTTTGGAAATGGGGTTGTACTATTAATGTGGTAACACTTTATAATAACTCTCCTTAACATACCATTAAGTAATGATTAATAGCTGCGAACAAATGATTAGTTCATGAGAATTTGAAAATTAACAAATGTTTACAAATGACAGTTCATGTAGTTACCAATGCATGTATTCATATTTACAAATATGTTAATAAATCATTCATCAGAATTTGAAAATGAACAAATGAAAATGAACAGCTCCCCGTGCACTGCATATAGGGCTGACCACTGCTCCAGGCAAATGTGCTCACTGCCCCCTAGTGTGTGTGTTCACTAATGTGTATGTGGTGTTTTACTGCACAGATGGGTTAAATGCGGAGGTGAAATTTCCCCGTTGTGGGACTAATAAGGGTCTCTTAATCTTAATCTAATCTAATCTAGTAACTTGTATGGCATAATTGAACAGACTGAGCTGGTCAACGTATGCCATTTGTGTGGTTTTATGATCCAAAAACAATCATAACTGATATTTGAATGATCATTTTCCAACCTCTATTTATCCCTTAGAACTAATACTGTATTTGTTGTATTTGTCTTTATAATTGCTATGTGTAAAAGATTTCTGTTTTGACTGCCTTTTATTGTGACTGACCCATTCAAAAAGCACTCTGGGCTAAAACTTTCCTCATAACTTCATTGTGAAATAATGGGGCTGAACAGCTGTAGGCGAACTAGAAGATTATATTGAGTAAGTTGGCATTTGTGACATCACTGAAATGTATATTGACTTTATGGAGTGGGAATTGAATAGTACTTTTTGAAGGTTTAACAGTGTTTGCATACTACAATAAATTCTTCTGTTTCAAAAAAAGTAAGGGAAATTAAGTTTCCTAGACCCTGCTCTCTGTTTTCTTCAATGTTGAGATCAGATTGTTGAGTTTGGAAATTTTGTGTATGAGACCTGCATCCAAACCCCCCATAACAGAAGACCCAGTCCAGCTAGAGATGTGACAGACTATTTATTCCTAAAGCTATTTTTCTTCTCTCCTACTTACTTGCAATTTAATGCAAGAACAACAGTTCCAGTACCATTGACACAATTTCAAATGTATATAGGTGTTATGAAGAAAGTTAGAGGAAAGTTGCTGATCCTCTTCCGAGGAAAGCCAACTGCAAAGAGGACTTTGAAATCAGTGAACTGGCTCCAAAAAAAGACTACTAAAAAAAAGTGAAATGTATGAAGCATCATCATAAAGTGAAACTGACACGTGCCAGCAAAGCAGATCATTTTTAATGGTTTGTTTTTCCTTCTATTAATTAATAATTTAGTGGATGACAACAATACCGTTTTTACTATACACACTGTTGTAGAATTGAAGGGACTCATGGATGACTACAATAGTGGTTTTTGTGTTTGACATCATATAGGACATGTAGGTGGAGCACACACAGAGGAAGACCCACACGAAAGTCTGTGAGATCTGGGTCATTGTTTGAGAGGTCCAAGGCCAGCCTGTTGTCTTGGATGACATTTATTTAAAGGTATTAAAAATGATCACCTAACCAATTGTATAACCGGGTAATCAGGTTAAAGCAATGGTTTACAGTAAAACGACCATGCCATGAACCATGAACAGCCATGGCTTTGTTCAATTCCATCAGCAGCACCTGATTTAATTTAATGAAGAATTGATCAGATAAACTAGTATTGGATGGCAACTGTAAAAAGTAAACTTTCCTGAGGAGAGGGCATGGTTAAGCTACCACATACAGAACAATCATAGTGGAGTGGTTATTTGTATTTATTCTAAAGTTTGATAGTCCAGAATAGGTTCATGTTTTATATGAATTAATTATACAATGTAAAAGAATATTTAGTTATAAATGGCAAAAAAGGCATATACTTGCCCTTTGGATGGAATTGCTGGAAGCACCCAGACTCTCTCCAAGATGGCCAGGAAAATAAGGAACATATGCATCAGCCCAATCGCATCATACAGTAGACGGAAGGGACAGATTGTTGGAAGTCACAGGGAGTTTGTAATGCTGTATGTAATCCATTGTATAATGCTTATTCTGTGCTTTTATGCATTTATTATGTGTTAGTAAAGTTAGATATGTTTTCGACTTTACAATAAGGGTCACAAAGAACATTAAATAATTATTAACAATGCTTAATTAATGCCTTTAAAGAGAATGAATTCAGCGTTTGTTATGTACAAAATTGAAAACTAATACATTAAAATTAATGTGGTAACATTACATCAACATTACATGGTGAGAACAGAAAAAGTAAGCCTCTACATGAAGACCATGGAGTCAGTCCACAGATCTCAGCCTTTACCAAGAAGTCTTCATTTGGTTAGAACAGGGCAAGAATACCTCAGGAGCAGTTTTGGCAACTGAAGAATTATACATCCGACAGTCAGCCATCTTTATCAAATATTTCAGTTCTTACCTTAATTAATATTTAAATACTTACTGAATGTTAACATGGGGCTTTAGTGAATGGCTACGTAATATTTTAATGCTAATGTTTGTTCTAATATTTTTTGATGGAAGATCGAATAACATTACTTAAAATGTTCATTGATGAAAGGTTATTGACAAAGAATGTATTTGATACTTTGACATATAAAAATATGATTTGTACAAAAAAATGGTTAAATAGTGATTAGTTCGGTAACACTTTCTATGAATGTCACCTTTGTAAGCATCTATAAACACATTCATAACATGTTATAATGCATTCATAAGGCATTATAAACATGGATATAAATATTTATAAAAATGCATTACATGTTATAGCCATGCTTATTATGCATTATGAATTGTTAACATAATACATTATAAGTACTGTTCATAACAAATTATAAGAGATCATAAGTCGTATTTGTCCGCTCGAAGTAAAGTGAAGCGTACTGTACTAAAGCCTCCTCCAGTTTTAAAAGTGAGGCTTCAAGTTGAAGTATTTACTGAAGGATTTACTGAAACACTAAAACATAAACAATAAAGCACATTACAGGCTTCAAATGTCAGATTTTAAACTAGTGCTGCCATCAGTGTTTTACCCAATGTGGGAAAGGTAATGTAAACCACCATTAGCTTGGTATTTGTTTTTACTTTGCAGTCTCCAAGCTGGGACTGACTTCTTTGGCACTGACATTATAACATGTTATCAACACTACTTATAATGCATTATATTAACAATTTATAATGTATAATAAACATGGCTATAAAGCGTAATCCAGTGTAATTCATTTTTATAAATATTTATAATCATGTTTATAATGCCATATGAAGGCATTATAACATGTTATAAATATGTTTATAGATGCTTACAAACATGACATTCATAGAAAGTGTTACCATTAGTTCTTACTGTGCCAATTCTTGAGTCACATTAATCAACACATTAATAAGCTACTTAATAATATCTGAATTAATGTGTTAGTTATCATTAGTATCATTAGTTAATGGTTAATTGAGACATTATTTGAGCATTTTTGTAATGATTAGAAAACCAATTAATAATATCTAAAATAATGCTCATTCTCATTTCTGTCACTGGTTAATGATTAATTAAGACATTACTTAATCATTTAGTAATGATTATAAAACACATAATTGTATGCTATTTATCATTAATAACATTAGATAATGTTTAATTAGGACATTTTTAATCACTTAGTAATGATTATAAAATACTAAAAGAGTATGCAATTTTTCATTAATAAGATTTATTCATATTTAATTAGGACATTACTTAACCATTTAGTAATGATTATAAACTATTAATAAAATCTGAGTATGCTATTTATCATTAATAACATTAGTTAATGATTAATTAAGACATTACTTAATCATTTAGTAATGCTTATTGCTGTCTTAAGTACCATTAATTAATACACCCTTATTGTAAAATGTCACCGATATATCTATGGAAGATTTTCTTATTAAATAAATTGGCATTGGAATGTTGACTGCAT
The DNA here is from genome assembly GCF_904425465.1 of Colossoma macropomum. Taxonomy (NCBI): domain Eukaryota; kingdom Metazoa; phylum Chordata; class Actinopteri; order Characiformes; family Serrasalmidae; genus Colossoma; species Colossoma macropomum. The sequence goes on from NW_023494805.1 coordinate 8,989,135, forward strand.
AAATGAAAGGGAACACAGCCTTATGTCAGGGTCAAGGGAGCTGGCTTCAAACCATCCAGGAAGGGTCATTTTGGGACCGGCTGCAGGCTCACGCACTGGGGGTCTCGCTTATAACATTCATGTATTATGTTTTCAACTATCAGATCATTGATAAGATATTCAACATCACCAAAGGCAAAGGAGAGAACCTGTCTTGTACAGGTCAGAACCAGAGTGGTGCTTCTAGCATGTGGGTCTTTTGACCCAATCACAAACATGCACCTGTGTAGGTCTGAGCTGGCTCTGGATCACCTGGAGGACCCTGGCACATGTAAGTTACATTAACAAATACTTATTTTATCATTTTATATATTTAAATGGCCTATATATTCTCCTAAAACAGTTCCAGACAGTTTCTAGATAGAGAAACAGCTTTGCTGTCTTTTTCATTGTATTAATCTAAGTTGTGTGTCGATCCTTGAGTGTCTTTGGATTTACATGTTTACCTCTTTTATACACTTGTGATTTGATGGCAGAGAGAAGCTGTGAAATGTATGTGATTGTGAATGTTTGTGAATGTATCTGGCGCTCTCTGCTGTTGAGTAGATTTACTGCAGTACTCTGTGCTTTTCCTCTTAAATAATCAGTGACAGATTTCATCACATTGGAATATTACGTTAGTCTGAAAATGTGTGGCATTTCTTAGCGAAGGCAGGTTTTTAGGGTCTGAAAGGAGAATTGATGTGAAGTGGTTCATTGTAGAAAAACGTACAGACTCTGATTTTCTTTACAATGGTGGTGATAGCAACCATGATTTGCAATATCAACAAAGCAAATAACTATGTTATAAATATGTGTGCAGAATGTGGTTTGGCCCTGTCTGTCTGAAATTAGCAAGGAAAAAGATGTTGATGCCCTGAAAAAGATCTCGACTGGATGGCAGCATATGTTGCTCCAAAACCTGTATATATCATTCAGCAGTAATGGTGCCTTCAGAACTGTGCAAGTCACCAATGCCACGTGCACTAATGCACCCCATACCATCACGGATGCTGGCTTTTGAATTGTGCGCTGATAACAAACCGGATGGTCTCTCTGTTCTTCAGCCTGGAGGATGCAGCATCCATAATTTTGATTTGTCAGACCACAGGACATTTTGCACTTTGCCTCAGTCCATCTTAAATGAGCTCAGGCCCAGAGAAAGCGGCAGCGTTTCTGGATCCTGTTTATATATGGTGTCTTCTGTGCATGGTAGAGTTTTAACTTGCATTTGTGGATGCAGCAAAATACTGTTCACAGACAGTGGTTTTCGGAAGTGTTCCTGAGCCCATGCAGTGATTTCCACTGTTTTTTTTTGTTTTTTTCTAATGCAGTGCTGCCTGAGGGCCCAAAGATTACAGCCAGCTGATGTTGGTCTTCAGCCTTGTCCCTTGCATACAGAAAGATTTTCTGAATTTTTTAATGATATTATGTACAATAGATGTTGAAATCCCCAACCTGTTGCCAGTTAACCTAATTAGTTGTGAGATGTTCCACCAGGTTTTTTTTTAGCATTAAACAATTTTACCAGTCCTTTGTTGCCCTATCAAAGTGGGAATATATTTTTTCAAAAAACAATAAAATTTCACAGTTTCAAACTTTGATATGTTGTCTTCATACTGTTATCAATTGCATATATGGTTTAATGATTTGCACATCATTGCATTCTGTTTTTATTTACACTTTGCACAGCATGCCCATTTTTGGAAAAGGGGTGGTACCAACAACAACAACAACAACAATATTAATGGAATTAAGTATTAAAATGCAATTAAAAAGTTAAAATAAAAAAGAATTAAAAATAGCCTTATAATAATAATAATAATAATAATAATAATAATAGGCAACGCTTCTTGTAGAAGAAAACATTGAAGAACTGTTACATATTCCTGTGCATTTATAGGCTCCATCTGCATATATGTTACAACTTTGGCAAGATGGCACTGCGAGTGGCAGCCTCAGCACAGTGCTCTCTAGTACTTTCTTTGTCTTTGTTTTCTGTGTGTCTGGTTACTCAAACCCGATTAGTTACACCAGAGATGAACTGCTTAACATAAGACAGTTCACTCTAGATAGTTTTTCATCAGTTCTCCTGACCCCAGGAAGTTTTATGGAGATCCTTGTTGGGACTGCCTCTCCTCAATGGGACGAACAAGAACTTGGCATGCTCATTGCCCTCTTTGCCTGTTTTACTGAGACCTGGCTCAGTGAATCCATCCCCAACAGTGGATTACATCTGCTGGGCTTTCATCAACACCGAGCAGATAGTGTAATGGAACTGTCAGGGAAAGCGAAAGGTTGCGGAATATGCTTCTACATTAATCAAGGTTGGTGCAAAGATGTCATAGTGTTGAATAAATACTGCAGCTCAAACTTAGAGACACTGTTCATAAACTGCAAGCCATTTTATTCACCATGTGGGTTTTCCTCATTCATTCTGGTCGGAGTTTATATCCCAGCCCAAGCCAACAAGAATGACACGCTGCAAATTCTGGCTGACCAAATAACCGGCCTGGAACAAATATTTACAGATATATAGTCCCTAAGGGATTTTAACAGAGCAAAGTTAAACCACTAAGTACCAAAATATAGGCATCATGTTAATCGTCCCACCAGGGATAATTAACACACTGGACCACTGCTACACTATTCTTAAAGACGCATATCTCTCTGTTCGCTGGGCAGATTTAGGGCACTCTGATCACTACTTGGTTCATCTTATTCCATCTTATTATTTTATTGCAAAGCAAGGACTGCAAGATTGTTTCAAATGTACCAATGACCCTGCATCAGTGTTGCGAGGCCTTGCAGATATTACAAACTACAGAAGCCCACCTCCCCCTGTCGAAGCAAATAAAGAGCTGGCTGATGACCTGAATGACTTCCATTAAAGGTTTGAGGGAGACAAATTCACACCCCTCAGTCAGTCCAGCTCAACTTCAGCCACCAAATACCTCTGGCAACCCTTCTCCCCTCCCAGGTCCAGACAGTGTTGCCCCCTCCTGTCTGAAAGCTTGTGCTAACCTGTTGGCTCAAGTCTTCACACAGATGTTCAACAGATCCTTGGAGCTGAAGTCCCCTCCTGCTTCAAATGCTCCACCATCGTCTCAGTCCCCAAGAATCCCTCCATCACAGGATAAATGACTACAGGCCTGTCATGAAGTCCTTTGAACGACTGATGTTGGCCCACCTGAAGGATGCCACACCTGCTGAACCCCCTGCAGTTTGCCTACTTGGCAAACAGGTCAGTGGATGATGCAGTCAACATGGGACTGCACTACATCCTGCAACACCTTGAATGCCCAGAGACATAAGCAAGGTTCCTGTTTGTGGATTTCACCCAGGCGTTCAAAACTACTCATCCCAAAAATCCTCTCCTCCAAACTCTCCCAGCTCACTGCATCCCAAGCCATCTGTCAGTGGATCACCAGCTTCCTCACAGACAGGAAACAGCAGGTGCGGCCGGGGGAAGTCACTTCTGCTATACAGAGACTCAGCACTGGTGCCCATCGAGGATGTGTACTCTCTCTGCTGCTCTTCTCTCTCTACACCAACAACTGCACCTCCAAGGACCCATCTGTTAAACTCAAGTTTGCAGATGACACCACATCGGTTTAATCCAGGATGGCGACGAGTCTGCATATCGGCAGGAGGTTGAACAGCTGGTGTTCTGGTGCAGTCAGAACAACTTAGAGCTGAACACACTCAAGACTGTGGAGATGAATGTGGATTTTAGGACACATCCTTCAGCACTGCTCACCCTCACCATATCCAACAGCCTTGTGTTAACCATGGAGACCTTCAAGTTTCTGGGAACTACCATTTCCTAAGACCTGAAGTGGGAGACGAACGTCGACTCCATTCTCAAAAAAGGCCCAGCAGGGGATGTAGTTTCTGCAGCAGATGAGGAAGCTGGGTCTGTAACAAGAGCTGTTGAGCCAGTTCTACACTGCAGTCATTGAATCTATCCTGTGCACATCCATCACATTCTGGTTTGGAGCAGCCACAAAACATGACAGGAACAGAGTGGAATGAAGAGTAAAGTCAGCTGAAAAAATCAGTGGTGCTTCCCTGCCCACCCTCCAGGACTTGTACTCTTCAAGAACCATGAAATGGGCAGGGAAAATTATTGCAGATTCCTCGCACCCTGGACGCAGCCTTTTGGCAGGCGCTACAGAACCACATATACTAAGACCGCCAGACACAAAGCAGTCATCACTCTCATAAATAGCTGACCAGTAATATCATCTGTTGGGTCATAGCTACTCTTGTTTTTCTTTCCTCCAGATAGTTATTAAACCCTGCTTCAGACCACTGTGCACCACAATTTTACTCCCATACATGATGTAGATTACTGTTGTTTCCACTACCACAGATAATTAAGTGTTTTGCTTGCTCCTACATACTCTGTATGTTGCTGGTATATTCTTATATTGTCTGTATGTTACTTGTCCATATACAATCTGTATATTGCTTGTATACTTGTGTATATGGTGTATATTGTGTATATTATATATAGTATATTGTGTGTAAATTATTTGTACATTGTTTTGTATATTTCATTTACTACTAGAGAGACACCAATGGCTGGAACCAAATTCCTTGTGTCATTGTCAAAATACTTGGCCAATAAATCTGATTTTGGTTCTGATTCTGATGAGCTCAAGCCCAGAGAAGTCAGCAGCGTTTCTGGACGTCATTTACTCATTGCTTCCAATGTGCACACTACAGACTTAACTCGAAATTTTCAATACAGCAACATACAGTGTTTAGTGACAATGGTTTGTGAAAATATTCCTGGGCTTATGTGGAGATTTCCATCACACAAACATGCTGATTCTTAATGTAGTGCCATTTGAGAAGTCGAAGGTCATGAACGTTGATTGTGGTTTTTGGCCTTTTCCTTTACACAAATCTTTTGATTATATTATGAACTTTTGAGTTTAAAATACCTAAAAGTTTTGCAATCCCTGCTTGAGGAACATTATTTTTAAAACCTTTGGATTTTTATTAATGCATTTTTGGCCATGTGGTGAGCCTTGACTCATCTTCATTTAGAAATGACTAGACCTTTCTTAAATGCTCCTTTTATATCCAAGCATGATTGCATCAACTGTGTAAGATTTTAAATTGCCCTGTCTAATTTTCTTTCAGCTTTTTGTTTTTTTTTTGTGCTTTTTACCTACTGTCCCAATGTTTTTGGAATTGGGTTTGTAAATATAGCTGATTGCTATCTCATTTAATGCAATGAGTTTAAATAAATTGTAACATAATTGTTTATTTTTTATTTTATGTTTTGTTTTTTTTTACTGTGAGACCACAATTTGAAATATTTTGGTAGAATGCATATATAGCAACTTCCCGGTAACAGACAAGGATGTGTATGTGCCAATTCTAGGTACTCTCAAATCCATTTTAAAAAACAAGGAAATAAGAAATAAGCTTCTTGCAGGGTAAACTGAGTGACAAACTGAGTGAATCGAGTTCCTTGTCGCAGTCCATCTAACAAGTCAAATTTGGGGTCACAGAGTGGACATGTTCCAACTACTTTATGCAATTACTCAAATTTTAAATCACCTACACACAAATCATTTAGTGTTGTCATTACAAGCTATAATAGAGGGTGACTATGCGGTTGAAGTAAATATAAAAAGTATGAAATTACAGTAATTTTTGGCAGCAATTAACAGTTTATTCACAGTACTCATCAGCCCAGGATAATCACATGGGTTTTGTGGGCGCATGCTCAGGGCCCAGAGCCACTATGGGCCCCTATGGGAAATTATGCCAGAATCTAAACAGCTATTTCGACTCACTGTTAGGAAATTTCCTAGCAGAACAGCCAAAAAAAACTCATTTTAACCCTAGAGCCAATCATAAATTTGACGCTGTCTACAGCATTCCACGTCCGATTCATGTTCTCCTCCCATCAATGCTTAGCAACCCTTTCACTATCCTCCTTTACCTCAGTCAAGCTTTCAGGGTGTTTGGGTGCTGGCCAAAAGGAGCTACAGGGACAGAGTGGAATCTAACTATCTTGGCTCTGATCTCAGACATATGTGGAGTGGACTGCGCCCTGACTACAAAGAAGGTGTGATCTGTGATAGGGGCTCTTCCTCCTCATTTGCAGAACTCCTAGCCATTCCTCTGTCTGAGGTGGTGAGATCCTTCAGGGCAGTTAACCACGTAAGGCACGCAGTTAACCTGTTCCCGATGGCGTCCACAGTCATGTACTTAAAGCATGTGCCAACCAGCTGGCTGAGGTTTTCACTGACATCTTTACCCTCTCCTTAAGACTGTCAGTGATTCCCACGCGCTTTAAGGAAACCACGATTGTCCCAGTCCCCAAGAAATCGTCTGTCACCTGCCTGAATGGCTACCGCCCTGTTGCACTGACATCAACAGTTAAGTGCTTCGAGTGGCTGGTCAAAGCTCACATCTGCTCAACACTTCTAGCCACATGGACCCTCACCAATTTGAATACCACTCCAACAGATCCACAGATGATGCCATTGCACTAACAATACACACTGCTCTCACACACCTGGACAGAAAAAACACATTCGGGAGAATGCTGTTCATAGATTACAGCTCAGCATTCAACACAATCATCCCTGCCAAACTCATTCCTAAGCTCACAGACTTGGGTTTGAACTCTAATCTCTGCAAATGGACACTGGACTTCCTGACGAGCAGACCCCAGGTGGTGAAAGTTGGGGACAGCTTCTCTTCCACACTGACTCTGAGCACAGGGGCTCCCCAGGGATGTGGACTCAGTGCTATCATGACAGCAATCTCTGTCTCAACATCAGCAAAACAAAGGAGATGATCGTGGACTACAGGAAGCTGCAGAGGGGTGGTCACTCTCCCCTATTCATCAATGGAGCCGAAGTGGAGAGAGTCAGCAGTGTGAAGTTTCTCAGTGTACATCTCACTGATGACCTCACCTCGTCCCTCCACACCAACACTATTGTGAGATCTGCCTGTCAGCGTCTCTTCTTCTTGCGCAGGCTCAGGAAGTTTGGTCTGCCTCCTCAGATCCTCACTATCTTCTACAGATGCACCATAGAGAGCATTCTCACAGGCTGCATCACTGTGTGGTACAGCAGCTGCACTGCCTGCGACCATAAGGCCCTTACAGGAGTGGTGAGGATGGCAGAAGCCATCATAGGCAACAAAGTACCAGTCTTACAGGACGTCTACCAGTCCCACTGCCTCAGGAAAATCAAAAAGATCCGGTCAGACAGCATCACCCAGCACATGGCCCGTTCACCACCCTGCCATCGGGCAGGAGATTCCGCAGCATTCAGGCTAGAACACCCGGTTAATGAACAGTTTCTACCCACAGGCTGTCAGGCTTCTGAACAAGCTGTGAAGCTGTGGGTCCTTCCCCAACTACCATTTCACTCAGTCACTTTGTCAGCATTATTATTATGTCGTATCACTGCTATGGACAATAACACTTTAACACTAAGTCACTTTAAATAACCATAACACTGAGTCACTTAAGTCACTTTAAAATGTATATATTCTTCATAGATTATCCCTTGTTTAATATAAATCTATTTGTACATAGCAGAGAGGGTTTTTTTCTCCTTACATAGGTCCCTCATGTCTCTATATTTTGTGTATATTTTGTGTATATTTAATAAATTTCAGTTTTAGTAATTTCTCGTATTTTTATTTGTACTTTGTTTTACTTTCTGTAGAGTGATTACCTGAGCCTCGCCACAAGCATTTCAATGCATCAATGTCCTGACATGTTGTGCAAATGACAAATAAACCTGAAACTTGAACTTGAAACTTGATCAATGTGTCACTGTCTACAGCATTCCATGTCCGATTCATTTTCTCCTCCAATCACTGCTTAGCAACTGTTTCACTATCCTCCATTACCTGAGTCAAGCTTTCCGGGTGTTTTTATACAATGAGCTAGTGTTCCTGTGAATGCGCTTTGAATTTGAATATGAAGTGCAGTTTTCAAATGAGTGACCCAGTATGTTCTTCTGTAGCCACTTCAAAGGCGTTTCCTATTACTTTCCTGCAAAGGGTCCAGATATTTCTAAAAAAAAATAGAGTATTGTTTTGATCTATGACAATCCTTTTTCAGCATTAAACACAGAGACAAAAAGACAGAAATATTATGATGAAAGATGAGAGAACATGTCTTGAGATGTGAATGGATGATAGAATTACAGGTATATAAAGCCACTTCCCTGTAAAAGACAAGGATGTGTATGTGACCATTCTAGGTAGATGTTAAAGATGGCTCATATTTCCAAAATCTTTCCCTATTCTCACAAGAGAGGCATGCTCTACATCTGTTATTTTAAATCTTCCCCCTAAATATAACTGTGCTAATGAACGTACATCTTGTTATTTTCTACACTAACAATCTGAAAAAATATGTTTTTGATGTGTTAAATATTATTTATTTACTTTTATTACCCTTGTTCCTTCTCTTGAACCTTCTTCTTGTTCCCTTGCCTTTTACGTTAATCTCGTTTGCATTTTGTATGTCTCTCTTGGGTGATATGTGGGGACTGTGGAGAGTAGTCCCTTTGTCATATAATGACCTCCAATGGTTAGCCTATTTTACATCTGGTTATCTATAGCTCCCCAATCTAGCAATGCCATTTGTTGTAGGGATATCTCAGAGACATCCTGGCTCCTAGACGGGGGAGACTGTAAATTCCTGGGTGGGCCTCAACACCTCTATTTTAATTACAAAGGTAGAGGCAGTTGCCCATCAAGTAAGGGGGTTTCTGGGTCGTTTAGACAAAGGGTCAACAAGAAGGTGTGGTTTACATGGTTGACTACTTAAGTCCATCGTTTTGTAAGCTTAGTTAGACTTGCTTGGTACAAAAACACACGCTTTAAACTTCTTTTTCCTTGACAAGTCTCCAATCCTGTTCTTCAAGAAACCAACATTTTTGCCAGCAGAGGTCAACAGATGAAATACTGAAACCTCTTATTGATGATTTAAAAATTTGACTGCAGACTGCAGGTCACTTAGCAATGAAGTCTCGCCTAGCTAGTAGCGAACAAAAAGGCACAGATTTAAGACGAACATTTGGAGATGAATGGACTTCTTCGCATTTATAAGCAGCGCAGTTGGTTTCCTGGTACGTTAAATCTGCAACGAGAGACTGTCAAACACTAGAAGTCGCAAAGATGAAGTCGCTACTCTTTCTAATTCTCCCGTTCCACCTTAAACGGTGTCGCATTTACATTCGGTGTCTCAGGCAGAATGTTGTGGCTCCCAAGGTGGTTTGATTTTTGTTGAAAGGACAAAATGTCTCTTCTTATCATTTGTGTTGTGACTCCTGACCTGACCTGGCTTTTAATGCAGAGCGAGCCGGTCGGATTTCTCGCTCATTCAGTAGTGTTTTTGTTATGTGCCGCCACAGACTGTCCGGGCGCTGCACTTCCCCACTTCCAAGTTCCCCTTTTTGCGTTCCATCAACATTATGCTAGAAATTAAATATTTAGAAAATCGTTTTTTGACATTTGTGAATCGATTCAGAATCGTTCACGTCCGCATCGCAATGCATCTAAGAATTTTTTTTCCCGCACCCCTAATATATATATACATGTATATGTATATATATATATATATATATATATATGTGTATATATACAATTTTAAAGTGCTGAAATTAACTCTGACAGAGTTATTTGAAGTTTGCTGATTTTGCTGCATGTTGTGGTTTTCGGCCTTTTCTCTGGTTTTCTACGATTTCCCTGAATTTTATGCACTGTAGAGGTTGAAATATGTGCAATCACTGGCTGAGGAACATTATTTTAAAACCACTGGATTTTTTGCTGGTGCATATTTGACAAAGTGACCTTGATCCATCCTCACTCATAAAGGCCTTTCCTAAATTCTCTTTTTATGTGCATACATGATTACATCACCTGTTTCTTGCATTTCTTGCAATCACTGGCTGAGGAATATTATTTTTAAACTATTGGATTTCTGTTGATTTTTTTTGCCAAAGTGGCCAGTCTTGACTCATCTTCATTACCTTTGCCTACCGAGGTTACTAAAGCTTGTAGTTCACTTCAGTTTTGTTTTTTTCATTTTCTTAGAATGGTAGACATACAGGTACACAGCAAACTGTAGGATGTATGTTTTCTCAACAATGGTAAAAATCTGTAAAATTACAGTGAACTAATTTCTTAAAAATACCACATTTTACTGCAATTGAAGTTTCAGTTGTTCCATTGTAAGAAAATGGAAAAAACAAAACTGAAATGCAATGAACTGGACATTTTTCATCTCATTCGTCACAGTCCCTGATGTTTAATGGGGCACTGTTCCTCAGTTTCATTTTTATCAGTAGCATGCTTTACTGGTGCATTCTCCTATTAAACTGCCATGGTTGAGAGTCAGTGGAATACAAATATTAGGAACTCATATTCAGAATACACACTACAGTATTTGTATTTAGTCCACTTAAAATTTTTAAAAGCAGTGCTCAAAATATTGTTAATTTTTACAATTTTATTATAATACTTTCTCACTGGATTAATGTGCAGGAAAGGGCTCATTAGACGGACTCTAAAGAGGAATTAAAAAAATGATTTCTTGCAAAGACTGATGTACATCCTATCAACAAATGCAAGTTCTACAGAAGTCATAGGTCAACATTAGGGGTGCGGGAAAAAATCAATTCTTAGATGCATCGTGATGCAGACGTGAACGATTCTGAATCAATTCACAAATGTCAAAAATCGATTTACTAAATATTTCATTTCTAACGTAATGTGGGCGGAACGCAAAGGGCGGAACAGTCTGTGGCAGCACATAACAAAAACACTACTGGATGAGTGAGAAATCTGACCGGCAACCTCTGAATTAAAAGCCAGGTTAGGTCAGGAGTCACAACACAAATGAGACATTTTGACCTTTCAACAAAAATCAAACCAGATTGGGAGCCACAACTTTTAATGTCCAGCATGTCTCAGTATGTGTTAATGTCCTAGTATAGGCTAAACAATATAAACGAAAACACTGACTTACTTTGCTCTGCTTTAAGCTTTAGCTTTAGCCGCTTTCCTCCAACTCTGCCAGAAAAAGTTTCCTCAAAAGTTGAATAGTTTCTTGTAAAATGTCTTTCAGTTTTCGGTAGTTTTACGAGGCTGAAGTCGCTTCTCATTCTCCAGCTTCTTGCTGAACTTTCCGGTTTCACCTTAAATTCTGACTGAGACGCCGAATGTAATTGCGGCACCATTTAAGGTGGAACAGGAAAATTAGAAAGAGTAGCGACTTCATCTTCGCAACTTTTTAGTGTTTGACAGTCTCTAGTTGCAGATTTAACGTACCAGGAAACCAACTGTGCTGCTTATAAATGTATATATATATACATATACTCAGACATAGAATTGGATGGCAGCTGTCGTGGGAGTTACTTAGACAAGAGTGAGAATCTCATCCTTCAATGAATCATAATCTGTGGCTTCCTGGGCCTGCTTATTGTAATAGGCTTGCTGAGCATCAGCCATGAGAATCATTCTACCAGCATTCAGCCCCTGCCATACAGTCAAATAGTTTCAAATAAGCCTCCGCATCATGAGTAGTAGTCAGCTTTGTTGAGTCCCTTTGCAGCCTGCCTCTAGACCTTGGCATGATGTGTCTGAACCAGGTCTTCCACAAGCAATGCAACGTATGACAAAGTATGTAAATGAACAAAAACAAAGGTGTCTCAATAGTTGTTTCCCCCTGCTGAATAAAATAGCATATGCATGGGCTTTGGTTGATACAATTTCCAATGTTCCATTCATCCTGCAATATCATATCATCAGGCCATAACTTATTCCTGGCAGCTGTGCAGTCATCATCCTACCAATTCAAACATTTCCACACTATGGTTATACAAAACAATAGCAAGACTTTGTACACTTCAACCGGGATACTAGATTTACATGAAAACAACCAGCACTGCATCACCCTTTAAGCATTGGTCCACTCACCAGAGGCAGGGCTGTAAAGAAGACCACCTTTGTCAAAAGTCAGTAAAACTCTCATCCTTTGCACTAAATCTTACTTAGTAAATAGTGTCAAGTATGTCAGAAAACAGGGATGGATGGACCAGTGGGATGGGGTGGGCAAGGGAGTTGTTTTTTTGATTTCCTGCAGTTCTGTAATGTTGTGATAAAATGCTGCTTGATTAACAGGAAACAAATAAAAAAAATTATCACAAAAAAAGAGTCAATAACACAGATTAATAACTGATCCCATTGATTTATCATTCTACTCAGGCTTTAGCAGAGCTCAGTAACACTGAGATTAATAACTGATCATCACATTGATTTATCAGTCTACTCAGCCTTTAGCAGAGCTCAGTAACACAGATTAATAACTGATCATCACATTGATTTATCAGTCTACTCAGGCTTTAGCAGAGCTCAGTAACACTGAGATTAATAACTGATCATCACATTGATTTATCAGTCTACTCAGGCTTTAGCAGAGCTCAGTAACACTGAGATTAATAACTGATCATCACATTGATTTATCAGTCTACTCAGGCTTTAGCAGAGCTCAGTAACACTGAGATTAATAACTGATCATCACATTGATTTATCAGTCTACTCAGGCTTTAACAGAGTTCAGTAATGTTAATAACTGTTCATCACATTGATTTATCAGTCTACTCAGGCTTTAACAGAGCTCAGTAACACTGAGATTAATAACTGATCATCACATTGATTTATCAGTCTACTCAGGCTTTAGCAGAGCTCAGTAACACTGAGATTAATAACTGATCATCACACTGATTTATCAGTCTACTCAGGCTTTAGCAGAGCTCAGTAACACTGAGATTAATAACTGATCATCACACTGATTTATCAGTCTACTCAGGCTTTAGCAGAGCTCAGTAATGTTAATAACTGATCATCACATTGGTTTATATTCAGGCTTTAGTAGAAGCTTCATGTTTGTTAAAAATTCCTGGAAACCCAGAGCATTCCCATTATAGTAGATGTTTAACAAACACTTAAACAACACAAAGCCATCAATGGAACAAATTATGTGACTCTTTTGATTTAGTAACTATAAGCACCTTAATAGGCAATGATTCAACCTCTCTTTCTGTAGCTGCTGATCAGCCCTGTGAAATGGAATGAATTACTCAGGCCCATTTCTTCATTCATAAAGCACTGTTACAGCACCTTACTCAGAGAATCTTATGAGGAAATGATTTTTAAAAATGGTTGTTTAGAATGCTTCCTTTTTAATTAAGACAAGCTTGGCGATCACATATAAAATGTTACAGTAGATCAGAACCTTTCTCTTCAAAAAAGTGTCACGAGAGTGCATGTTTATCAGAGAATTAAATATCAGGTTGAAACACAAGAAGGAAAATGTGCACCATGAAGGAAACAAAATGTTTGCAAAGAATGATCACGTTTCAATCAATTTTTCCTCCAACAATAAGAGCTGGGTGGGATCTGGAGTTTGTGAGGGTGTGGGGCTGTAGTATAAAACTACAGCACTTTCCCCACAGCAGTACATCTAATCTCCAAATCACAAGACCTACATCAAGAACTATCTGCAGGTATGAAAACGTTTATTCTACTTTACTTTTATTGTTATTTAAAGATTATATTTGCATTTACTTACATCAGATTTTTCTTTTAGAACCTGAAGAAGAGCCATTATGGTCCACATGACTGAAATGTCATTGCTTTTTGTTCTCTTCATGGCTTCGTCAGCTTTTGGTAAGAGTTTCATCCCTCTTACCATCACTGTAACACTGACACTGCTGATTGAAATACCAAATATAATTTAAAAAAATACTATTCACTTACAGCTTACTGTGTAAAATATACTGTACAGTGTACTCTGTAGAACAGATCACTTTAAATGATTTTTCTTCTTGATTTAGGTCAGGTGAATAAACCTGGATCAGGTAGTGACAGCAATTCAGCTCTTTTATTATAACCTCTTATTCTTCGTTAGTAGTTTCATTAAATGTAAAGAGATTCCCAGGTTAACTGTATGAATCAAAGAAAATCAAAGTAAACTGAAATTATCATCATTATCATAATCATTTGTTGATGATTACAGTAATGTCCTAAAATTCATTCATTCTCTTAAATAGGACAAACCAATGAGACACAAAATCGGGTAGCTACAAAGCAGTTTGATTCACAGTGTCCATGCAGTTGGGTGGGCTTAAATGGACGCTGCTTCATCTACTTTTCCCAATCTTTGGACTGGGCCTCTGCTGAGGTAAAGTTTGATCTCTTACGTTGAACCTGAATAAAGGCTTTAAGGAGGCATTCAGACTTTTTTAAACTCTCTGAAGTGTGCTTCTATTCATTGTTGTCTATAAAGCAATGCACACCATGCATTGTGTATTAAGCTGTGCATTTCTATTGAAAAATATCAGGTTTTCAACTGGATGGCACAAAAAGTGCCACACGTCATCACAGCTGATAAGTCAATACAGTTATAAGCAAAGGTTTGAACACCCCTGGTCAAATGACGAGTTTTTCTTGATTTCCACACTTAAATATTGTTTTGCTAATTTTAGTATACAATTACTTTTTATTTACTGAGTTTAACATGTTGGGAAAATAAGAACATGCAGCATGGGATGTGCATATTTTATACTTCATTGTTTTTATTTCGACTTGTTAAATTAAGCAAATAAACAGTAAATATGCATTAAAATATTCAGAAATGTGTTCTACGGGAGTAACTTAGGAGGTACCTTAACTGTTGGGGAAGGTGCCTGTCAGGCCTCGTACATTGGGTGTAGTGCTACACAGGCGGCCAGCCCAGGCAGCCCCGTAGCTACAGTGTAACATAACTCTACTGGCTGTCCCAGGAAGCCTCATACCTCAGAAATAGTCCTTAGCAGCAGAGAAAGGTTCCTCCCAGCCTGCGAGGCCTCACTGCAGGAGTGTAGCATCATAAAATCAGGTGTGCTTCAGCTTGTTTCAAATGAACACCTGCAGTAACACTGGACCCCAACCCCCACTCCCTGGTCTACACTCTGATGTAATGTGATTGTGCCATTGTTGTCCAGTGAGCTGGAACTTTAGATTTGACCTCACATACACCAAGTGCATGTTTAACATAACCCTACAGTCTATGGCACAGAGCTGATAGGAAGCCAAGGGTTTCAGTGTTTGGTTTACATTCTGTTGGATGTTATAATGTGTTATGGGTATCCAGCAATTCAGTGATTTTGCTCTCTTTTTTCTTTCTTTGTCTTTCTAGACTCATTGTATGAATATGGGTGCTCACTTGATCTCATTACACAGTGATAATGAATATCAGCTGATGAAGTCTCTCATTCTTCCTGGCAGTCCTACATGGCTTGGTCTCAACAACTGTATGAAGGTATATAAAGTCTGGAGACAAAAAATAACTGCAACTCTGACTGTAACATTAGTGACTGAAGATACAGTAACGTCAGTTACACAGGTCATTCACAGGTGGTTGTAATGTAAATGTTTGACAACACAACCAATGTTACCAACATATTAATAGTTGTGTAACAGTGCTAAAATGAGGTAAAATTAAAAAAAAACGAAACAAAAAAACAAGGCCTATTTCTGACCCAATACGTATGTATTTATCTTAACAGAGGGACAGCTACTTCTGGTCTGATGGGAGCAAATATGACTACAGCAAGTGGAATAAAGATGAACCCAATAATTTGCCTGGAGAGTGCTGTGTGCACGTGACCTCGATTGGTAATTTCCTGTTACTCCAGTCTGTGTTTATGACTAACTTTTCTAATCTCGGAAAATCTTTTCATAATTCTTAATTTCTCAATTCTTCTTTCTGTTTGATTACAGGTCAGATGGACTGGAATGATATTCCATGTAGTAGGGTTTATCCCTTCGTCTGCAGCAAGAAGATGGCATGAAACTCTGAAAGCCAAGAAAAACATTTTTAAAATGTCAAATACTGTTGATATACAGTTTACATTGATACAAACACACTCATATGATCATAAATAAAGCATTAAAAAACATTAAAAATAAAGTTATGTTTTATTTCAGATATGACATTTCATAGTACATTGCTTAATTTCAAAATCTATTCTAAATATTAAAATACATTAAAGTACTTTTTTCTTGCAAAATTCTTCCCACAATATTTCTCTATAATTCAGTGGTTGTAATGCAAACAATGTCATTCAGAGTGGTCTGATGTGAAATGGTTCACTGTAGAGAAACTTACTGACTGATTTCTTTACAGTGGTGCTGATAGAACCACATAAATATAGCCAGTTTATATGCAGTGCTGATTAAGATTAAATAGTGGTAAATATAAAAAACATGTTGCATTTGAATTAAAATACATTTTGGGCCAAAATCTCAGTAATGTCATAAAACAATCTCCAGGCATCAGGTAGCCTGTTAACTTACATTTCATCTAAAGATTTTCTGTGAGGGAGATTTTATAGACATTAAACTCTTCAGATGTCTGTTTCCTATCAACATCACTATGAACAATTCTGACTCTGTTTCTGAGTTCTCTTTGAATACTCTTTGAACACACCCACATACCACTCACTATAATCAGAATCAAAAGAAAAAACAATGTTACAAATTATTCTTCCAATTCTTCCACATGTTGCATGCAATGACACATTTCCATCAGAGTGGTCTCCAAATCCCCAAATCTTACATCTGCAGCTTTAACCATTTAATTCTTCAGAAATGTTGAATAATTTGTGGATTTTTAAACATTCAATACATCAATATATATTCAAATGTTGTATATTTCTTTTCTATATGAGAAATATACCTGCGTATAGGTAAGTAAATTCTCAAATGGAAAATTTGAAATAATATAGTTTCATTTAAAACTATACATCGGCTGACCACTTCAGAGTGTAAAGTCTGTTTAAAGTGACTTTGGAGTGATGATAATTATTATTAATGTTGTTGAACTGCGGCTTGTGGAGACCAAGATCTGGGTTCCATTTGGTCTTTGTGACTCTTCTGGCATTTTTCAACATTGAATCAAAGAAAAAAAAATAACCATTCAAAAACCCATCTATCTCAGGAACAATGTTTCCAAGGTTTCTTTGCTGACAATACCTTACATAAGTGTCAGGGTTGAGTTTTAGCATAATATTAGCAAATACGCAAAATCTGCGTAACTAACATAATCCATGCTAATTGCATGAGGATATTGAAGACATTGTAATAATTATAACGAATATATATATATATATATATATATATATATATATATATATATATATATATATATATATATATATCAATGATTGATTTACTTTTAGTCTTTAATTTTAATTTTTAAAACAGGGTTAAAATTCAATGTCAATATTAAAATATCATTGAAAATAAAGAGCATAAAATACTTTCCTTCTTCCCATGAGCTTCATGCACCCAGACTCTTTTACTACAATTATGTATTATGTTACTGACCTGCTGCCAATTAACCTAATTAGTTGTGAGAGGTGTCAACAGTTGTTTTTTCAGTATTACACAACTTTGCCAGTCTTTTGTTGCCCCGTCCCAAATCTTTGCTGGCATCAAATTCAAAATGGTAATATATTTTTCAAATATCAAGAAAATATCTCAGCATTTGATATGTTGTCTTTGTACTATTATCAATTAAATGTAGAGTTTAATTGCTTTGCACATCATTGTGTTCTGTTTTTATGTACATTTTGCACAGCATCCCACTGTTTTTGGAAACAGGGTTATAACAATAACAACAACAGCATTAATAGAAGCAACAATTAAAATGCAATTAGAAAGTTAAAGTTAAAAATAAGATTAAAAATAGCTTTATAATAATAGGCAATGCTTCTTGTAGAAGAAAAATAGAATAGCTATTAGCTATTCCAGTGCATTTATAGGCTCCATCTGCAAATACATATTAACATTAACAAACATGTTATAGAAATAAAATGAAACACTATTAAGAGTTTGTAATACGCGACCCAACACTTTTGAACAGCGTGCATTAGTGGCTCTGTGGGATAGACGTGTATGATGCCCCACTTTGGTAGATAAATACACCAACCTGGGTTCATAACCTGAGCCGTGATGTCTTCTTTTTGTGTAAGGATAAACGAGTGAAGAGGGAAAAGGCAGCTACAGAGAGGTGGTCTAGCTCACTAGCTTTTGGTTAGGCTGGATTAGCTTTAGCTCACCAAATTGACTCTGACACAGTGTGTGGGCGGGGCAAGAGATGTCAGCCTGATTGGTTAAGAAATGCTTACAGAGGCGTTATCCAAGATTAGGACCACCAAATTTACATTGAGAGGAGAGAAATATGGTTAAATACAGTAAGTATTTATTAGACTTTGGGAAGGTTATTCTTAAGACATGTACATGTATATTTTGAGCCCAGAGGAACAAGATTAACTTAATCAGAAAATAAACTCAGATTAAGGGTCCCTGGGGCATTAAGTGTACTTAATTTATCATTTTTATTATTTTATTTTATTTCCATGTTTATTTTCAGCTAAAACATGACTAAATCAGGTGGTAGTGTTACATTGGTTTTATTTCATTATCCTCTCTCTCTGCTTGTTTTCTTTTTCTCTCTCTTCTTGGTTTTCACTGATAACTCATAAAAGCATATACTATATATATATATTAAGATTAAAGTAATAAAGTCCCTGCATAAAACTGTATTTTACAGTTACACAAGTTCAGGCACAGGGCTTTACAGGCACAATGGCATACTTCCTGATTAATTATCACTATTAAATATAATTTAAAACATGGTATGAGATGTTTGAAGATCTTTATTTTCACTCATAATACAGAATTTGAAATGCTGATCAAGTGTGTTACATAATAGTACTAATAATGTAACAACCATGTAATATTATAGTTATAGTAACAGTAACATAACAGTGCCAACACATAACTGCATTTTATAGCAACATAAATTCAAGCACAATTTGCTCTGCATATCTACTGATTGATAGCTTTTATGTCAGTTTTCTTATATTTTTGGCATTTGGCAATCGTTCTTATCCAGAGCGACTTACAATTTGATCATTTTTTACACAGGTAGGCGAAGGTAGTGTTAGGAGTCTTGCCAAAGGACTCTAATTGGTATAGTGTAGGGTGCTTCCCCAGGCAGAGATTGAACCCCATTCTACAGCATGAAAGGCAGATGTGTTACCCACTACACTATACCAACCACAACTCCTGGGCCATTTATTAATGACAAAGAAAAACAGGCATCAACTTTTCACTTTCATAAAGTCTTGTGGAATCTGTTTTATATTATTCTACTTTATGTTCTGACATGTGAGGGAATTCTTTGGTTTTGAAGGTAATATGTACAAGAACTGCTGGCCTTTACAATGCATGGTTGAAGCACAGCAAATAAAGCATTTAAAAAAACAAATATTCAGACATATTTCTAAGGATTAGATCATGATCTATTTAAACCCAAGGCATTAATTGAGATAGTAATAAGCTAAATATATACACACTCATCATTTATAGGGCACATTCTATTAGGAGAAGTCTGTCCCAAACCCTAATCCCTTAATTTACACTTGTGGAAATAATACTTACATTTTCACACATACATGTGTTTTTTAAGCTCTTTTTGATTGAAGTTGAGAAATTTAGATTTAAATGTAAGTTTAATTCATAAAAAAAAGCTTTTGAGAAAAAAATGCTGTCCCACATTTTCATGTCAATATCAAAACACAAAGCATTTTAGTCTATGGGCGGAGCCTTATTTTAGCCACACCCCTGCATTTTAGAGCTGGTAGTCAGACTGCATACCTGAAAAGTCTGAAAATCAGGGTGTAATATTAAGAATTGTCACTTCTGAAACACATATTTTCTGCAATTAAGTAAAGTGTGTTTGTTAGTCATGCACTGGCCAGTGTTTTTGAGTTCTGCTCACTTTTATTTATTTATTTTTTTGTTTGTTTGTTTTGTCCAAACCATTTTTACCAGCACTTTTTTTCTTTGTGTTTACATGGACAGCTGCACTAACGACCCAAGTCTTTAGTTTGTTACATTAAATTAAACTATCACTGTGAGACTCTTTGTTTGTTTGGCTTTAGGTCCTGTTGTGCTGTTTGCTGTGAAGAAAAATAAAAGATTAACCATTATTTACACCCAGAAACAAAAGCAAGTGTGAGTGTAATCTGTAGCGTCCATAAACCTGCGTGACACACGATAACACATATGGGAGTCATAATCCAGCACAACACCGGCAAAGTCCAATTTAGCTTGAACTTGAGCCCATCAGCAGCTGATCTGGTGAGCACTGACATCCTACATGAAATAGAAGTCCAATATGGGAGACCCCTCATTATTTCTTTTTTTTTGCAGAAAGAGCAAATCTATGCATGTCAAATGTACAAATACCTATACAAAACCTAATACGCCAGAAAAAATAAGCCTGATTTCTGGGATTTCTGAGTTTCTGTCACCACACTTGAGCTCTGCACATTTATTTCCAATTAAAGTGACTGTCTTTGCCAAGCAACCATAAACCACTGAATACGGAGAATGTTCGGTTGCTCATATTACGGTCATTTCATGATTTTTATATAACAGTGAACATATGATAACATAGCAAATGCAATTTAATGCAAAACATTTCACTTTGTAAGTACTTTTAGTCACCAAATTACCACCGCGAGTCTTATTTAGCACCAATCCAGCGGTGCTCTCTTCTCATGTTGGGGCTGAATCTCAAATGGCTCCCTACACCCTACATAGTGCACTACGTAGGAATTTAAATACTGGATCCTGCAGCCCAACAGTGCAAAATATAGCTAAAAAATAGTCATTTGGGATTCAGACACATGGATATTTAATAAATAACGTACTACTTGGCTGTAGAGGCTAGAAATTCTAAAACTTTCATAGCACCCTATTTAGATAATATAGAGCCGTTTGGGATTCAGCCTGGTTTTGACGCTACTTCTGACTGAAACATGAACATTTAAAGCATGTAATTCATTCAAATGACATTTTCAGACTTTTACACTGCTGTTTTACAGTGAATCATATTGTAAGTACTTTGATTCAAGCCTGTTATTTTTTTTTTATTATTGTGTGTGTTGTGGCACAATAATATACAATTCAGTTGTTGTGAGGCGTCATAGGTGTGCGCATATTGTGGATTTTACAATGGCTTCAAATGCGGCTCAGCCAATCAGATTTTAGCACCGGAACTATCCGTTTTATAAAACATGTTCTCTGTCAATCTGAGGAATATTTCACCATGCAAAGAGCCCTCTAAGTGATTTTATACAGAACTCATGGTTCTAAATAGAATAATTGTCTTTACTAAAGAACCCTTGAAGAACCATTTTTTAAGTCTGTAATGAACTGGAAACACATGCTACTGTAAAGTATGTGGATCCAGTTTCATTAGTAGTTACCTAAGTTAAGACAATTAAGAAAATTTGTCTTTGTTTTGTGTCTTATGTGTATATTTTATGGGTTTAATTTTGTTGTTTTTTTTTGTTTTTTTTTAGTGAAGCGTTTCCCTGTCTGTTTCTGTTTTTGCCAATGTGAGAAGCACTCAATTTCAGTGTTAACATCAACCTGTCCAGATGAAAGTTTGCCATTTGACTAAATCTAGCTCATGTACATTAAACAATAATGATGCTGATTAATGTGTTCTCCCTGTTAATTAAACAAATAAAGTACCACATATTAAGAAATAATATCAGACAGTGGTGCAGATGAAGTTGAGTTCCTGAGTCTCTGGCAGACTGACCCACTGCTTACTTCCAAACTGTACTGCTCCTGTTCTTTCTCCTCCACTGCAGTCTTCCACCCCTGTCCCGCTCCCTGGAGCCCAGTTCTGGTAGCAGATAGTTGATCCACTCACCCAGAACCAGAAGCTCTGAGCGCAGGTGTGACGCAGACCCATCCACACATTAGCAGTGGAGGCCTTTTTAGTAACAAACTCCACCCAGTGCTGGATTTCCATAGTGTGAACTGACACCAGGTCCACATAATTATCTCTGCAGTACCTCAGAGCTTCTCGCCACGTCTTGCTCTGTTTAACCAGGATAAGTGGAATATCTGCAAACACATAATAAAAAAAATAACATTCTTATTTGGCATCATGAAATTATAAAATGTTTGAAAGATGCCTTATATTAGGGGTTTTACAATAAGCATCATGTAGTGTAACTCATTACACCACTAGACATTTTCAATTAAAATCTAATTTGGCAGGCAATGTATGGATTTGAAATATATGATATGTATTAGCATATATGTAATTCCATTATGTCCAATTTGTCATTTTGTACACACATTAACAAAGATTGTTCAGAAGTCTCCTGAAATATATTTAATTTAGAAGTGTTAAAGCTGCCCTTCATAGTCATACAGGTTTTTTAAAAAGTTATGGATGTAGGAAAACGTGTCATGTCTTTGACATCTCATGATCTTACATCATCTCAAACCTAGAGGACTCACTTTGATAGCAGACAAATTTATGTAGCAGGTTGCACTCTATAACAGTCCATCTGTATGCATCTTCACTTCGTAATTCCCCACAGTAATTAGCCTTGACGTCTGGCTGACCAGTATTCCAGTTCCTGTATGAGGTTTGACTTCCATCTGACCAGATCCAGCTCTAGGACAAATTAATACCTAATCAGTAAACAAATACACTGTACTCTCAGTTTTCATCGTACCCAAGAAAATAATATTTAATAGGACTAAATTTGCCAAGTTTGTGGAAAAAATTAACCATCTTTTTACTCATTTTAATGCACAATTATCATTAAATTGCTGAATTTAATATACTAACATGAATATACTGAATTTAAAATAAAATGTGGCACATGCAAAAGTTTGGGTGCCCCTTCCGTTGATATACTAGTGCTAATTTTTTCAAGTCTCAGATCTTATTTGACTCATTAGGCCTTAATCCAAGCCACGTATAGATAATTCTAGAGAAAAATAAATTCTAGGAATCAAAACTCTCTTACACTTAGCTTGGAGCTCATCAAACAGTTCAATGAGATATCTGACTCTTACAAAGCAAAAGAAGACTATAAAATAAAATGCCCACCACAAGTATTGACATCCTGGTAAACATGAGTAGGGCTAGCTACGACCGTGGTCTGTGTAGATTAGCACATACTGGAAGAGTGTAACACTGACAGCTGAGAAAACAGAACTGTGATCTGATGAAACAAAACCTAATATCTTTGCCCACAATCACCACAGGCACACTTTGAGAACACAATAGCAGTATATGATGAAAAGAACACCTTGCCAACTGTTACATATAAGGGAGGGTCTACTAAGCTTTAGGGTTGCAGTCAGTGGCCACACAGGTTACAGTAATGTCCCACAGTCAGTCAAGAAATGAACGGAAAAAGGTTTAATGTAACAGTAAGACAATGATCCATAAAATACATCAAATTCAACATTGAACTATTGAAAGAAACAAAAGATTAAAGTTTTCGAAAGGCCTTCACAGACCCCAGACTTGAATATTTTGAAAATCTGTTGAGAAGATCTCAAACATGTTGTGCATACACAATGATCGATAAAGATTTTGGAACTAGAAGTGTTTTGCCAATAAAAGTGGGGAGTATAGCCTAAATTAAGATTACAAAGTCTACAAGAAATAAGGATATGAGAAACATTTGGAGACTGTGATTTAGGCAAAAGGGGGTATCACTTAATACTGACTGACAGATGTCATATGTATGATTTATTCATTTTTTATGTATCATTTTTTCAATATCATTCATTCAACAAGTAAATGCTAAGTGTGCACTAAATTGTGCAGAAATATGACATTTAGGTTTGTTCCTTGCAGAGATGGTGTTAGCTTCTTTTCAAAATGCTTTTAGGTACCAAAGGACAGAATTAAGCAGAGTTAGTATTTGCACAGTATTCAAAGTCTTGAAAATGTACACAATTGCTTACAGGGGTGTTGTTTTCCACTGTCAGTATCAGACCTATCCAAAAATGGCCTTCTCTCCCACTGATAATGGTTATTACAGTGTCCATTTCCTCTCGGCTCTCAATGGTGGCCAGGTCAGTGAATTTGTCTCTGCAGTATTTCTGAGCCTCGGTCCAGTTCTTACTTTCTTCCACCACATGAAACTGATGAGTACCACACAAGGTGAGAGCCCACTGACCTGTTGTTGAAAATCTCTCAGCATCATGACAGTACAGGAATTAAACAATAGACAAGTTTTGCAGACGACCTTGAACTTACACTGACCTGAAAAAAGGAGGATAACATGCAGTGCCGAATTCATGACTGTGGAACAAGAGAGAGAAGTCAGGCGTTAAATATTAGTATAAACTTCACAAATCTCTGACAACAGGTACTGTAGCTAAATTCAATATGTAATCATCACCTCAATAACACTGACATTCTGCAATACTTCAGCTAATGCTTATTTAAATTATGACTGCATTTCTTCAAGGTAAAATGTGTCTTTCTAAAGCACAACCATGAATTTGCATAGAGAGGCTTGGCCACAGACTGAACTGCCCACTGTGTTCATCTCTGTATGAGACACTGTGCTAATGCTACCCAGATCAACTTTGACTTCTTTAGATGTAACATTACAGGTATGCAGCACACATACTATAGGCTAACACAGAACATAGTTATGATAAAATGTGACATGTGAAAAGTGCAAACCTAAAAATGTGTAAAATGCAAAGCTAGTCCCAGGTTTTTATTTGAAGCACTCATAACATGGGAAGGAAGAAATTAAACATAGCATATCAAATGTGCCATAACTTTTGAACAGGCCGCTTTGTATGTTTTCTTCTTCCAAATATGTTAATTTCAGCAAATAAACAGAACTTTTGCATTAAAATGTGCAGAAGTGTGTTCTCTGTAGTGGACATGTTAACTTATTTTCACTTAGAAAATCATGTAATTTGACCTGAGGTGCCTACACCTTCGTATATGACTGTATTTGTAAACAGCAGATTAAAAATAGAAGAGCATTAGAGCATTTTTTACTTTTAGTCAAAACTCATCAAATCCCACTGTTATGGAAATGACAAAGTTACATTTTAATCAGATTTCCAATAAAAAAACAACTATTTCAGAACTGATAATAACAGTCTGATATAATCATAAGCCATTATTTGGAGTTACAATGACATAAGAAACAAATGACTGTATAGTATTTCCAAAGATGCACATTAAGAACCAGTGCACAATAACATGACCTTGGAGCTTTTAAAGGTGTTTCTTACCTGTTACCTGTTCTTAAGTCTGCTACTCTGTTAGTCTGTCTGTCTCTCCAGTTTACGTCTGTATGGCTAAAGAGAAAATAAAAGCCAGTAGTTGTACTTGTTCTGTGCTTCTCCAGCTTTTTTATGGTCATTTACATGACGTCAGCAGAAAGAAATGCAAATGAAGGCAGAGACACAGCAGACCCATATATTAAAAAAGGCATACATTTTTCAAAACGCAAACATGTATTCAAATGAGTCTGATATTTGAATATCCATCCATCCATCCATCATCTAAACCGCTTATCCTTCTGGGTCGCGGTGGGGTGCTGGAGCCTATCCCAGCTGTCATCGGGCGGAAGGCAGGATACACCCTGGACAGGTCGCCAGTCCATCGCAGGGATATTTGAATATATGTCTGTGAAAAAGTGGCAATAAAATTAAACAACAGTTGTAAAGCCTGAAATAATTTAGAAGTCATAGGTGTTGAGTCGGGAGTTTTTCACACCACATCATATGTCTTTACATATCGACATCACGCACACAGTCTCAAAAAGAAGGTCCAGCTCAATCATCACCATCTTCTTAAACAGCTTGATCCAACTAGGGTCATGGTTGCAATAGAGAAAGCAAAGAAGCCCAGACAGTCCTTTCGCCCTGCAACTTCCTCCAGCTCATTGTGAGTCCGGCTCAATGTTTAGGTCTCAAATACAAAATCAACATTATACTGATGAAGATTTGATGAAAACAGTAGATCATTCACTGACATCTTTGGAAGACACGTCCTTCACCAAGTTTTGACTGAGTTCTCTTTGAATTCTCTTTCAATGCACTCGCAATCATCAGATTCATCCCCTTGGGGAAGGGGTCCGGAGAACAACTCACACTACAAAATGTTCTTCTGAACATCGTGTGCAATTATACCTTTACACCACAGAGGTCTCCAAATCCCAAAGTCATACACAGTGTAGGCCTAATGTTAGCTGTCATTTTGGCAAAGTAAACCACTTCTGTTTTCTTTTTTGGTTTTCTCAACATTTCATACCACACAAATATCTGTCCTGCATGCTGTCAGACACATAATCCATGTTTATACAAATTCAGTTTGATTTTTTCCATTTTCAGTTATCTCTGAATTAACTATTATATTTTTGATTTCTTTACTTATTCATTGATCTGTATGAAAGTGGATGTAAAAGTACTACAAAAACACAATCAATAGCAAAGCAGCACTTTGCCTTCATTTTGCTTGAAATAAATACAGAAACACGTCTTTGAAATATTGTAAAAAAAAAAGTACATCTTAGGATGCTACTCCTTTAGTCATTACTTGATTATTAGATTTTTGACCAGGAGAGGAGGTCATCATGTGCTAAGACAGATTTAAATAAAGAAATGCAGAGGTAAACCATGACTTTTAGAGCTAGGCCTTCAATTTGGACCATAAATTCAAAGCTCAGTCAAATACAAGGAAAAAGATCACCTCTAGAGTAATGCTAATTTCTACTAGCCCCTCTGTAAGATTCTGGTAGTACATTAGTGATAAGATTTACATGTTTTTCCTGTTCTACATTAAATACAGACATTTAAAACTTGTGAAAGATGCTCTATATGTTTCAGCAGTTTTACAGTGATTCAGAAACGAGATCTGCTGCTGCTGACTAAAAAACCTGGTAAGGTTAAAGCTCATATTCACAGTCAAGGAGGTATCTAGAACTTCTAGAAAGCCTAGAGTGAGATTTTGCTGTCCTGAAATTGGTTCCGCTCATTGGAAATCAAAAAATGATAGGTTGATTCCGATGTCACTCTATGTTACTTAATCTGACAGGTTAGGCCTTCAGTTCAGCTCCTGAAGTCCTAACCAATGGAAGAGCTCACTTGGCTGTGTCTACCTGCATATCACAGAGAAAAAAACCTCTGTTGAACAATTTTCTATTGGATGTTTTAAGATTTTAACCTGTTTGTTTCCAAATAAATCTTGATTGAAAAAGTGTATTGCTACAATACTTGAAGAGTTTAAAAACTACATGCATGATTCTGCTAAACAAAAAATGTATTTAATAATACCGACACAAAAATGTACATATACAGAGACAGATTTGAAGAGAAATGGACATAAATACTTCCCAACCACTGCACATGATCAGCGACTACAGAAAGAAAGAAAGAAGAAAGAAAGAAAGAAAGAAGAGGTTCTACTAGTTTCTAGAAATCTAAGAGTTTCTTTTCCGTCAGTAACTGTGAAAGACATTTATCTTTATTTATTGTAACAAATAAAGATCAGATCACATTTTAGGAACTGTTCATGCACAAATGTAGATTTCGAGGGTTCAATTAACATCTACTCAGCTACTTTCAGGTTTAAGGATAATTTTGTGTTGGATCAGAATGTGATTAATTTTTTCACTGTATTGTCATACTTGTCACCCCATGCCATTACTGTGATGACTAAGGGCTTTATTTTGACATTTTCTAGAACAATGTGTTTACCCACTGTGAGAAATGCATGAACACATATTCAGCACCTCAGAGCTTTATGTGCCAGTAAATTAAGGCAGTGAAGTTGTTTTGTTTTTCATTGGTTTCTTTCATCATTCAATTTTTGTTGCATCTTTTTTGCATTTTACATTTGATTTGTCACATACAGCCATATGCAAATGTTTGAGCATTCCGGTCAAATGACATGTTCTGTTGATTTTCTAGGTGAAAATAAGTTAACATCCTCTACAGAGAACACACTTAAATATGACAGTTTTCTGCTAAATCTAGTGAAAAGTGACATAGCTTTTACATAAGCCTCATTTAATTTTTATTATTAATATGTCAATTTCAGTAAATAAACAGTAATTGTGCATTGTGCATGTTAACCTATTTTTGCATAGAAAATCAACAAAACATATCTTCGACCAGAGGCTCCAAAACGTTTGCATATGACTATTCAATGCACTGACTTTTTTTACTCAGGGTCTGGAGAATATGGGGTCAGTGCTGAAGGTGAATTCTCCAGGAACAAAAACCTTAGGAGGAACCAGGATTCTATATTATTATCCAGTGACTGTTATATAATTCAGTGGAATTGCTTCATTACCTTTCCAAACTTGTAAATCATTAAACTTAAACCTACTCACCCAGACGTGACCATCAACTCCCTTTTTATCTTCACTAATGTTTATGGAGCTCTCTTATCAGCTCTTGCAAATTTCACGTTAAGTAATTTACTCCGAGCAGCTTACTTCCGGTGGCACGCACTGGAAGGCAAAAGCTAGGGACTTAGGCCCACCAGATAGGGCCCTTGCACACCCATACTTACCACCAGAGATCATCTTCCCTGGAAAACGAACTGGTTTCCATAGCTGCTAATCATCTTTGCCTGTGGACTGTTGGAACTGTTTTACCTGTCTACTTACACTCAGTGTTTTCTCTGTGATGTGGTGAAGCCTTGCTAGTTGTTCTTGTCTAAAATCCTGAGCCTTCTTACACTGTATTGCCAAAAGTATTTGCCCATCTGCCGTCACACGCATATGAACTTGAGTGACATCCCATTCTTAATCCTTAGGGTTTAATATAATGTCGGCCCACTGGTACACAGCCATGTTGGAACAGGAAGGGGCCATCCCCAAACTGTTCCCACAAAGTTGGGAGCATGAAATTGTCCAAAATCTCTTGGTCTGCTGAGTATTAAGAGTTCCTTTCACTGGAACTAAGGGGCCGAGCCCAACTCCTGAAAAACAACCCCACACCATAATCCCCCATCCACCAAACTTTACACTTGGCACAATGCAGTCAGACAAGTACCGTTCTCCTGGCAACCACCAAAACTAGACTCGTCCATCGGATTGCCAGATGGAGAACCGTGATGCGTCACTCCAGAGAACACGGCTCCACTGCTCTAGAGTCCAGTGGCGGCGCTTTACACCACTGCATTTGATGCTTTGCATTGCGCTTAGTGATGTAAGGCTTGGATGCAGCTGCTCGGCCATGGAAACCCGTTCCATGAAGCTCTCTACGCTGTTCTTGAGCTAATCTGAAGGCCACATGAAGTTTGGAGGTCTGAAGCAATTGACTCTGCAGAAAGTTGGCAACCTCTGCACACTATGCGCCTCAGCATCCGCTGACCCCGCTCTGTCATTTTACGTGGCCGACCACTTCGTGGCTGAGTTGCTGTCGTTCCCAATCACTTCCACTTTGTTATAATACCACTGACAGTTGACTGTGGAATATTTAGTAGAGAGGAAATTTCATGACTGGACTTGTTGCACAGGTGGCGTCCTATCACAGTACCACGCTGGAATTCACTGAGCTCCTGAGAGCGACCCGTTCTTTCACTAATGTTTGTAGAAGCAGTCTGCAGGCCTAGGTGCTTGGTTTTATACACCTGTGGCCATGGAAGTGATTGGAACACCTGAATTCAGTGATTTGGATGGGTGAGTGAATACTTTTGGCAATATAGTGTATCTCCTGGTTTTGCACCTTTTGGTTTTTGACTCCACTTGCCCAAAGGTGCACAATTTAAGCTTTAATGTTTTAGTCCCTAATGGCCATTTTGAATTGAACCTCAAGGATTTCATTGGTTAGTGTTTTCTCTGCTCCAACAAACTCACTTCAACCAAGTTACACTGTAAAAGTAAAACAGTAAAATAAGTAAAATAAATAAATGCTTCATGTGGTAAGAAGGAATTTAACTGTTTTATTCAAATCAACACTTTGGATGAGACAATCCAAAGCAAAATCTTAGTTTAGATGAAACAAAGCAACATTTTACATCAATTTTAACTTCAAAAACACTGAAAGTCAACTTGGGCCCTGTTCTACATTTTTCAGCATAGAGCTGAAAAACAACAAAACATTCATGGAAAGAGCTCTGCCAAATCAGGAACCACTGATGTAGATGATCCATCACGCAGTAACACCACAAATTGATCGTTACTATCTGATTTTCTGGTTATCTGTACCTGTTTAGATGCACATTCTAAATGTAGGCACTTGAAGCAGTGTTAAAGGTGTGATTGGTGTGAAGCTGCATTTCTGTTGGTGTGATTTTAACACTACAAATGAGTGCAATTTTTTTTTCAATGTTATTGTTTTATTTCTGTAGATCAACTTTATACATCAGTATGTTTAAAGTGATGATCAAACATCCATAAACGTTTAATAGACACATTTTCATTGGGTGCACTTTTTGTCATCACGGACACTTTAACTGGGTTACACAACTACAAATATCTTTAATTACACAGCAGTCCAGCGACGCCTTTTCTGTCAACTTTACCAGTAACAGCTCAGGAGTAAATTACTTAACATGAAATTTGCAAGAGCTGATAAGAGAGCTCCATAAACATTAGTGTAGATAAAAAGGGAGTTGATGGTCTAAGTTTAATGATCTACAAGTTAGGAAAGGTAATGAAGCAATTCCACTGAAATTCACAGCAGCCACTGGATAATAATAATCTTGGTCCTGGTTCCTCCTCAGCGTTCTTGCTCCTAGAGAGTTTACCTTCAGCACTGATCCTAATTTTTCCAGGCCCTGAATAAAGCAAGTCATTGTACTGTATGTAACATAAAATGTGAGATGGTCAGTAAAATTGTTAAAGAATGAAAAGCAGAAAAAACTTTACTTACCTTTGGGCAGTTACTGAATATGTTTCCCATCCTGAAGCATAAATCACTGGAGCTTTGCTCTTCTAAAACTGATACATTGAGGTTTATTCTGAACTATGGAATTTCTTCTGTTTGAGCAACCTTGTTGTTGACTTTAGCCCTGTGTGGTGAATCATTGTCATCTTGCATTAAATCTAAGTGACATTTTGGTTTGAGTGGTGCTTTTTAGAAGAAATAAACACTCAATTTTAACATCATCTTACTTATGTAGCAGCAGTGAATACATTCAGTACATTTTAAAGAGACTTTTAACTGTCAATACAGTTTGTTTATAATCTGCTCAGTACAGTAGTTTTTCACTTTATTTGGAGGATCCAGGTTCATATCTGTAGACGTTTAACCTGAGAGGTCACTGAACAAGTAACAGGTCTAATACAGACCATCTCTGTTATAGACACACTGCTGATGCTATTCTGTACCTGGATCTTAACCGGATTAGGTTTTGGTTAAGGTTAGGGTTAAGATTAGGGTTTAGGGTTGAGGTTAAGATTAGGATGAGGGCCAGTGTACCCTGGTTTTGGATAAGGTTGGGTAAGGTTAGGTTTTGCTTAATGGAAGTAACATATTAAGTCCATTTCATGTAGCATATTAACAGTGATACATAATGTATCAACAGAGCATCTACAAGATATTTACTTCAGTGTATTCAGATGCTGCAGTACTGCTACTTCACTGATGTGTTGTTGATGTGGTGTTGATACTCTGCTGAAAGTTTATTAATCATCTACAAAGTACCACTCAAAATGTTAAATCAACATCAGTACTGATATTAGATTAACAGCTGTTAAACCATCAGCAAGTGAATCAGGCCTCTTTTCCACTGTTCCACTGACACAGTTCAACATGGAACACATACAAACCGTGCTCAGAGTGATTCTCTGAACAACGTTAGCTAACAGTGTTCAGGTCCACAGAACAGTTTGGTGGAAGACTCAAAGGCGTAGCTATTTGCTGATTGATTTTACGGTTACAGCGTTATTGTGCCGCCAATCAAATAATCAAATACGTTCAGTTCACTTACATGATCACTAAATAAATGAAATCAGTACATGATTTTCAATCCACCATGGAATAAATGCTAAACCATTTAGTAACAACTGCTAAATGTTAAAAGGCACTGAACGAGGAGCTGGTTAGCATTGCATAGCTAGCACACCACTAGCTCATCTTACCACCGAACTGGTCCAATCCTGACTCATAGAACACTGACACAAGTTTACATGCCAATGAGTCAAATCTGAGGAAGCCGAGTCGAGTAGGTGGTGTTGAAGGGACAGAAAGCTGAAATTAAACCCGTTCCATGGTTTAGTTGCTAACCAGCTCCTCTAGCCTAGTTAGCTTATCCAGTGGCCAACACATCTGAAAGGATAAAGGCTAGAGAATAAAGACTTTGAGAGCACAAAATTGAGTGACTGGTGTTGGAGTGACAGCAGGAATTGAATGTGTACTGTAGCATTTAGCCTGTTAGCAGTTGCTGAGCTTCTCTGTTGTAATTCTCATCAGTATTTCCAGTATTTCAACAGTATTTCCAGACACCGTAACCCATTTGAATCTACAGTGGAACAGTGGCCTGTTCAATTGGCTGAAACACATTTTTTTTAAATCTGTGCAGAAATCTATATAAAACTTTTACTCACAATAAAATATTTACTAAGCATCACTGGGTTGTCCAAAAGCATCTTTTAGCACAAATATGTTTTTAAATAGTAAAGTAAGCATCATACAGAATGCTCTCTTTACCAGTTATGATGATGTTAACATTTTATTCAGAAAAAATACTTTATTTCCATTCTTGTCATAGTTCTGACATTTGGTCTTGTAGCCTCAGCTCATAAGGATAAGGTTCATCAAAATATTTTGTGTTTTTAAGGCTGTGTATGTATAGCATGGTTACCAGTGAATTTACGACATCTGTAAATCTAATAAACATCAATCTGGCTGGTAGCAGCAAGAGCAAACAAGATGGAGAACGTGTAGCTGGAAGGAAACAGGATGGTTGCCAATAAAAATCATGTTTCAATCAGCATTGCCTCCAACAAGAAGAGGTGGGTGGGATCTGGGGTTTCTGAAGGGAGTCCAGCACTTTTCCAAGAGTATAAAACTACAGCACTTTCTCCACAGCAGGACATCTAATCACCAAATCACAAGAGGTTCCTCATCTTCATCTACATAAAGAACTACCTGCAGGTATGAACACATTTCTGAAAATGTACCTTTATTGGTATTTAACACTTTATACTTCACTTACTTACCTCAGACCTTTCTTTTATCTGCTGAAGAAGAGCCATTATGGTTCGTGGGATATTGCTGTTTGTTCTCTTCGTGGCTGCATCAGCTTCTGGTACGTTTCACCTGTTTCCTAACAGGATAATGCAGATAAAGGCACCACATATAATATAAAGTGACAGCCTGCATGATTATTATGTGATTGAGGATGACAATTTTTTTTCTCTTGTCTCAGATTTGGGGATAAAACCTGTATCAGGTAATGATGGCAGTTCAGCTCTTCAGGATATCCTTCAAATATAAAACCATTTTTAATACAGCTTTTGTATTAACGTCATTCTCTATCTGTTTTTCTAGAGGCTGATTTTAATGCATTAATTAAAGGTAAAGAACTGCTCAGGTCAAAGAAAATCACTCTGCTTCACATTTCTGACTTAAAACCTAAAATCAAGTTGTAATAACGAATCAACTGCCTCTGAAAAATGTAAAATGTTGCTTCTCTTAAACAGAACAAGTCAACAGCCCACAAAATAAAGCATCTAAGAGGTACTCATGTATCCCCAACTGTCCATATGGCTGGGTGAAGTTTGATGGACGCTGCTTCAACTACTTTAGTATAGCAGTGGACTGGGCCTCTGCTGAGGTAAACTCAGACAGATGAGCACGACCCTTAAAGAGAAGCCCAATCAGGAATTAAATAGTACAATAAGTGGAACTAGACTGAAACTGACAGCTAATTGTGTGCTCCATTTAAATATGACCTACAGTGTACATCTGACAGCTCTCACAGTCAAATGGAAAATTTATAATTTTAGGATTTGATGTACAATTTATACAACCTCATTTCCAAAAAATGAAATGAAAATAAAAACAAAAACAAAATGCAATGATGCAACTCATTTAAACCCTGTATTTAATTGAAATAGTACAAAGGCAACATATCAAATGTTCTACCTGAGAATTTTTATTGTTTTTTAAAAATAT
This sequence comes from Colossoma macropomum, assembly GCF_904425465.1. Lineage (NCBI taxonomy): Eukaryota > Metazoa > Chordata > Actinopteri > Characiformes > Serrasalmidae > Colossoma > Colossoma macropomum. The sequence goes on from NW_023494805.1 coordinate 9,023,209, forward strand.
ATATATTTTTTTTCATTTTAAATCTGATGCCAGCAACACGTTTCAAAAACGTTAGAACGAGGGCATGTTTACCACTGTGTTGCCTCACCTCTTCTTTTAACAACACTCTGTAACAGTTCGGGGTCTCCTTTGTTGTATTTTTCATTTGGTAATGCACCAAATATTTTCAATGGTGACAAGTCTGGACTGCAGACAGGTCATTTTAGCACCTGGACTCTTTTACTATGGAGCCATGCTGTTGTAATATGTGAAGAATATGGTTTAGCATTGTTCTGCTGAAATAAGCAAGGCCTTCCCTGAAAAAGACATTGTCTGGATGGCAGCATATGCTGCTCCAAAATCGTATTGCCTCAGTACATCTTAAATGAGCTCAGGCCCAGAGAAGGTGGTGGTGTTTCTGGGTGCTGTTTATATATGGTTTCTCCTTGGCTTTGTGGAGTTTTAACTTGCATTTGAGGATGCAGCAATGAAGTCTGTTCACAGTCAGTGGCTTTCGGAAGTGTTCCTGAGCTCATGTAGTGATTTCCACTACAAAGTCGTGTCTATTTTTAATTCAGTGCCACCTGAGGGCCCAAAGAGAGATTTCTCCAGATTCTCTGAATCTTTTATTGATATTATGTGCTGTAAATGATGAAATCCCCAAGTTCTTTGCTATTTTATTCTGAGAAATATTATTTTCCTACGAAGCCTTTCACAGAGTGGTGAACCCCTCCCCATCTTAAGTTCTGAAAGACGCTCTGAAATGTTCTTTTTCTACCCAATCATGTTACTGACCTGTTGCCAAACAACCTTCTTAGTTGTGAGATGTTCCACCAGGTTTTCAGCATTACACAACTTTACCAGTCTTTTGTTGCCCCTGTCCCAACTTTTTTGAAACCTGTTGCTGGCATCAAATTCAAAAGGGCATATATTTTGTCCAACAAAAAGATTGTTCTGTTTTAACATTTTATTATGTTGTCTTTGTACTATTTTCAATTACATATAAGGTTTAAATGATTTGTACACCATTGCATTTTGTTTTTAGTTTCATTTTTCACAGCATCCCAACTTTTTTGAAAATGGGCTTATATTGTTTTGTTTACAAATTCTGGACTGGTTTCTTAGATAGGGATTAATCCCAGTCCTGGACTAGACAGAATTCTGAATAGATATTATCTGTTTTGTATTTTATCAGTAATCCAGTAATAACTACAGATCTTCACTGTCTTTCCAGGCTTACTGTCTGACTCAGGGCGCTAACCTGGTCTCAATACACAGTGAAAATGAATATCAGATGGTGAAGGCTCTCGTCCGTGCTCACGACCTCAAAGAGAATCCTACATGGCTCGGCCTCTCCAACTGTCAGAAGGTAAGAAACAGGACGTGGTCCTGCAGAGGAGATAAAAGTACCTGCAACTAATGAAACATTAATGAATAGAGATACAATAATATCATAGGTCTTTGGGTAGTAGATGGAGATGCATAATAATATTGGATCTGTATCAGCAGATAATTTATCAAAAAATATTGTCATCAGACACATGTTTAGATTTAACAGATATTTCAAACTCATATTGTTGATGTATTTATTTTGCTCCAAAAGAGCAGTAAAATATGAGAGTTCACTAAAAGTGAACTTCACTGCATTTGTAACCCCACAAAATAAGTGTTATTCCTCTGTAATGCTAATTGAACAATGTTAATGTCTTTCTGATATATTTTCTGAATTTAGCCCACAAATAAGTGCATTTTGGCATACAATAAAAATTATAATAAACCAAATTCAGATGTTTCACATGCTTTCATTCCCAATATTTCAGCAAAGGGCACGTGTAAATATCTTCACTAAAATATGTAGTCTGATACTTTAAAAAACTTCAAATTTAGTGCATTTTTTTTATGTGAATGTCCGTTTGTCTCTGTAGAGGAACAGCTGGATCTGGTCTGATGGCTCCAGATTTGTGTACAGCAGGTGGAATAGAAATGAGCCAAACCATAACAATGGAGAGTGCTGTGTGCACATGAACTGGAGCTGTAAGTATCAGTTAAAACTTAAACAGAAGAAGAACAGAAGATACAGTGGTGCTTGAAAGTTTGTGAAACCTTTAGAATTTTCTAGATTTCTGCATAAATTTGACCTAAAACTTCATCAGATTTCCACACAAGTCCTAATAGTAGACAAATGTCCTAAAATTTCCTTTAAAATTTGCTGGTATAATTCAGAGTTCGTTGTTCCATCAATGATGGCAAGCCATCCTGGCTTAGATGCAGCGAAACAGGCTCAAACCATGATACTACCACCACCGCGTTTCACAGATGGGCTAAGGAAAGCAGTTTTTTCCTTTCTCCAAACATAATACTTCTCATTCTCACGAAAAAGATCTATTTTGGTCTCATCCGTCCACAAAACATTGTTCCAATAGCCCTCTGGCTTGTCCATGTGATCTTTAGCAAACTGCAGACGGGCAGCGATGTTCTTATTAGAGCGCACCGGCTTTCTCCTTGTAACTGTGCCGTGCACACCATTGTTGTTCAGTGTTCTCCTGATGGTGGACTCATGACCGTTAACATTAGCCACTGTGAGACAGGCCTGTAGTTGCTTAGAAGTTACCCTGCATTCCTTTGTGACCTCGCAGACCATTACATGCCTTGCTCTTGGTGTGATCTTTGTTGGTCGACCAGTCCTGGGGAGCATAACGATGGTGTTGAATTTCCTCCATTTGTACACAGTCTGTCTTTAAATTAAACAGGGTGGTCACTCACACCTGATTGCCATCCCATTGGTTGAAAACACCCGACTCTAATTTCCTTCAATTATCTGCTAATCTTAAAGGTTCACATACTTTTGCCGCTCACAGATACATAATATTGGACCATTTTCCTCAATATTTTTGTCTGATTTGTTTGAGTTGGTTCTCTTTATCTACTACTATGCAGAAATGTAGAAAATTCTTAAGGGTTCACAAACTTTCAAGCACTGAAACTGTGCTTCATTAAGTTCTGCTTATTCTCCTAATCCTGAACATTATTATATCAATTAGTTTTACACCTTGTTTCTCTTTGCCTACAGCTGAGAAGAACTGGAATGACATTCCGTGCGACCTGAAGTATCCATTTGTCTGCGTCAAGAGGCTGGAGTGAAACTCTGGAAGCCAAGAAACACACGGCAGAATTAAAATGCCTTAAAATTACAGAAGCTGGTAATCTACAGCTTTTTACATAATTACAGTAAAATGAACAAATTCAAGTAAAAACTCCCAATCATATTAATCAATGAATCAATCATACTGAAAATAAAGAGTATTTAACTATTTAGAGTATTTGGTGATTTAATGCTCATTTTTACATACTGAGACAGTGCTGAACATCTGAGTTGATCTTTTGAGGTTCACATGCAGAGATCTAACTCAGTCTAGGATGACCAGCTCAGCTGTCAACTAACCGGCTATCGGGCTAGTTAGGTTTTCAGTTGAATTATTGACTGAAGGATTCAGTGCAAAACTGCAACATATAAGGTATGTGAGTTTAAGGGGAATCCAACCAATTTTGAAAAATCTCTGCATGATTAAATGGTTAAGATGTAAACAAAGTCATTCAGAGTGGTTTGATGTGAAAAGCTTCCTTCTAGAGTCAAAGTTGTTCACAGTGGTGGTGATAGGAACCAGATGTCTCAAGAGTTTAATGCCTCTGAAAGCTCCCTCACAGAAAGTTATTACATGAAATGGTTACAAATGTGCTGCCTGATGCCTTAGATGTTTTTATAACAGTTTTGAAAGAAACTTTTAGCTTAAAATATAATTTCCATGAGACAAAATACTGCCAAAATTAAACTTCTTTTACATTTTTTGACCACTATCACCAACATTATGCATAAAAATTCAGAAGACTGGTGGCTTTGGCTAATTAAAAGGGATATATTTGTGCTGTAGATATCACCACATCTGCTTCCTGTCACCACCACTGCAAAGAAATCTGTCTGATGGTGTCTCCACACTTAATCAGTTCCCCTTTAAAAGTCTTTCAGAAGCTTCAGGCATCCACTTTCAGGTTACAACTGCCATAAGTAGCATTATGTCCAGTCTAAAAAAAAATTTACACACACTGCCTTCAGCTTGACACTAACATAACACTGCAAATCCAATATGGACTAAACACAGTATTATTACAGTATTAAAGGCTATTTGGATAAACAGAAGCTACTTATAGAGTATGGGTTTCAGCACTGCTGTATCATGGTCTTGCTTAGAATTATAAGATTTCCTCAGCATTCACTGCTGTTTTGAAATATTTTCTATCAAAGAAGTCATTTTCAAAACTATATTATAGTCAACTTTAATAGTTTAACAGTTTAAGTGATTTACTTGACATATTTTTGATTTCTGAATATTAAAATTGTACAACCCCAAATTAGAAAAAGGTTAGGACAGTGTGTAAAATGCAAATACAAAAAGAAAGCATTGTTTTCTAAGATGTATTTTGACTTGTATTTCATTGCAGACAGTATGAACACAAGATATTTCATGTTTTTTTGTGATCATTCAGTTTGTAAATATACATCCATTCCTGCCATTCAGGCATGCAAAACATTCCATAAAACGTCGGGATGGTTTGCTATTTAGGGTTAGTAATGAGGTAAAATAATTAAATAATGATGTCATTTCCTGCAGGTGATAGTAATTACGATTTGGTACAAAAGCAGTCCAGGAACGGCCTAGTCCTTTAGCAAGCCCATGAAAGGTGAAAGGCCAAGGATCACAAGTTTGCCAACAAATGTGTGAGAAAGTTATTGAAATGTCTGGAAACAATGCTCCTCAAAGAAAGATAGAAAGGGATTTGGATATTATACCCTCTATGGTGCAAAACATAACTAAGATTTAAAGAATCTGGAGAAAATTCAGTGGTAAAGGGTGAGGGTGCAAGCCTGAGCTGAATAACTGTGCTCTCTGATCCCTCAGATGGCCCTGCATCAAGAACGGTCATTAATCTATAAATGGTACAACCACAAACATGTAGGTGCATCAACAAATGCCAGGTAAAACTTTACTGTGCCAAAAGGAAGCCTTATATTAGTTGCAGTTGACTTATCTGGGCTCAGAGGCACCTTGAACGGATCATCACACAGTGGAAACGTGTATCGTGGACGAATCTGTATTTCACATCTTTTTTTGTGAGAAATTAACACAGTGTGGTCTGGACAAAAAACGAAAAAGACCATCCAGGTCATGCCATGATTGTGACTGTTATGAGTGTAAGGGCGGACACTTCCACACAAAAACAACAACAAAAAAAAAATTGGGCCAACCCTAAAATACTGATGGTTTTTACTGATGGTTTTGGGCTGGTCAGAGTCCAGATTTAAACCCTATAGAGAATATTTGGTTTCATATTAAACACAAACTAGTTTGGCACTGCTTTTCAACTGTTTGAAGCCATCAGTGCTGAGTGGACAAGGATGAAAAGTACCATCCAGAAGAGGGTGCAAGTGCTGGACTGGCCTACCTGCAGTCCTGACCTGTCCCCAGTAGCGAATGTGTGGCGCATTTTAAAAATGCAAAATGCAACAACGAAGATCCCGAACTGTTGCACACCTTAAAACTTTGCAGAAAGAATCAGACAGAATTACACCTGAGACACTTCATCACTTGGTGTCTTCCTGAACATCTTATAAGTGTTGAAAAAAATGAATGGCAACATTACAACATTACAGGTGGTAAATTCATTACTGTCCCAACTGTTTGGAAATGTGTTGCAAGAACTAAAATTGAAATGTGTTTGTTAAAAAATACAGTATAATTCATGAAGTAACACATCAAATAATATGCTGATGTGTTGTTTTCAATGTAATACAGGTTAAAAATAACTTAAAAATCACTGTTTTCAGTTTAAATTTTACATACATGCATACATACATATCATCCCAACATTTTCTGATTTGGTGGTATAGAATGTCTTAAATTATCCTCTGTCTGGATGGATTAAATGCAGATGGAACTTTTTCATTCTGAGAGCTCTCACTGTGTGATTTTTCATCCATGAATAAATTTAAACTAGAATGAAAACTTCACCAGACTGTTTTAGATACAGACTGACTTGTCATAAATACTTAAAATACTTGAAATATAGAGGACAACAATTGATTTTGGGGAACGTAATGTTGTGGCATCGTTGTATATCTTCTCAAACTGAGTGACCATTTCTCATCAGTAAACAGTATATCATTGATGTCCAACAAAAGTTCTTATCTCCAAACTTTACAGGCAAAGAACAAAAATGTTCTTCACTTTCAGTGCAAGTTAATGTACCAAGACCTTATTACAAATCATTTTGGACCATTCTGACACAGGTATTTTCATTTTTAAACTCAATAAAAAATGAAAAGTGGAAAAAATGGAGATACATAGTTTTGTTCTGAGAGGAACAATGACTCATGCCGTGGATTTGTGTACTAATGCAGGTTCTGTTTGAATCTTTTACTTCATAGATTCTTAAAAATATAAGTGAAACAGGTCAAAAACATGCATTCATGAGATCCTGCTGTTCTGGGTTAATGCTGGTTTTCCCTCTTCAGTGAGGCACCCAAAAAACACTAGGCCGTCGTTAGGGTGTGCCAGGTGGTTGCTAAGCCATTCCTATGTTATTGTAGGTGGGCTAAGCTGTAGCTAAGCCATTGCTGTGCTAGCCCAGGTGGTTGCTAAGGTGTTGCTAGGCTGTTTCTACATCACCCTAGGTGGCTGCTAAGGTATTGCCATGCCGTTGCGATGGTATTGCATGTGGAATCTATGAGGGTCAGTGTGAGAGATGACCTCTGTGACGTCACTTTTCCTGCATTCAGAACAGGACATCTTTACTTTCCGAGACAATAAAACAACTGTTCTTAAAATCAAGGAGACCAGGGGACAGCCAGTCCTCCTCTGGCTGGTGGGGTTGTCCAATTATAGAGATTAAAGCTGTGAGTGTTGGTCTGGACTGACCATGGCCAGATGAGCTCTGGGCCTGAGAGAGGACATAGCTATTGTCCCAATCTGGAGTATTATGTGACAAAAAATATGCTTTCAGTAAAGTAATATTGGTTAATATTTGTTGATAAAAGGAAGATAATTTTAATGATATCTTTCAGATGGAGAAATCACCTCATAGAAGACAGTCTTAGTGAATAAATGGATTGAATTGCAATTCCATAAAAAGACACCAGAGGACAATGATGTATTAGCATTAATTCATACCTCCTCAGATTGGGATATGGTAAATTGTTTGCTTAGTTTGTGAGACAGTAGTGTGATTATGGGAACAACCGTGGACTGAAGCAAGTGAAGGGGGCCAAAATAATACTTTAATAATAAAGAATTTTGCAACTTCATTAAAGTAAGTAAATTTTTCATGAAACATATTAATAAAGGAATTATATGAAGAAAACTGAGAAACCAGTAACAGCAAGGAACACACACACACATCATCTAAATCGCTTATCCTTCTGGGTCGCGGTGGGATGCTGGAGCCTATCACAGCTGTCATTGGGCGGAAGGCAACATACACCCTGGACAGGTACAGCAAGGAACAATGTTTTTCCTGTTTGGCTTATCAATTTTTCAAGTATTTTTTCCCAACTCTGATAATAATCAGGACAAGGATTTTTTGGACACTATGGCCAACCAAAGATGGAAATTGTCTGGGAGTTTTTCTTTAATTATTGTTTTTGTAGTTTAGAGGAAAACCTGAAAGATGCATCCTGTGCTAAAATCTTGGACTAGACTGCATCCCACCGCAACCCAGAAGGATAAGTGGTTTAGATGATGGATGGATGGATGGATGGATAGACTGCATCCATTGATGCGGGTTCAGGGATATGTTGTGGGGTTAAAGTGAGATGCTAGATGATGTGAGATGTTAGATGTTGATGCTTTGGCATTATTTTTCAAAAGCAGATCAGGCTCTAAAAGAAATCAGTGTCATGTCAATGTGATGCATTGATAACACAACATAAATTAAGCGACAATGAAAAGGAACATTTTTAAGGACCGTAAATCAGGGGCGTGACTGGGTCCAGGCTATCGGGATGTAGCCCCAAACATTTTTTTTTTTTTCAATAGCCCCGGATGTAATAATTCTAAGATTAAAATAAGAATCATATATAATACATATAGGCAAGACACACTATTATTTATTTGCCCAGGTGCCCACACTTTTGCATGCTCTTACTTCTTTTATTCAGGGAACAAGAAACCTTGGGAGGAACCAAGATTTCGAATTATAATCAAATGACTTATGAAATTCAGTTTAGAATTGCTTCGTTATCTTTCCAGACTCATAAAGCATTAAACTTATGCCAACTGACCCAGACGTGGCTATGAATTCCCCTCTATTTACCTAAGCTAATGTTTGTGGAGCTCTCTTATCAGCTCCTGTAAATATTATGTTACGTGATTTACTCCTGAAACATCACAGGTAAAGGTGACTAAAGGAAAATCCGTTTCTGGGCCGCTGTGGAATTAAAGATGTTTATAGCTGTATGACTGTTACACTGTTTGTGTGTTTTGAATGAACGTGATGAGAAAAAGTGAACACACCTGATTAAAATTGGTATGTTTTTTCAACATTTTGAGATGTTGATCATTGCAAAAATACTGATAAGGTGATGTTTAAGAAATACTAATAATATTGATGAGACACATTTTCAAAAATGTCAAAAATCAATGAAATGTGTCGTTTGACCAGGGGAGCCCAGACTTTTACATACAACTGTGTATTAGGTTTCCTGCTCTTGCACGCCTCATCCAGTTAATTAGCTGATTAGCAAGTCCTGCTGAGTAGACAGTGAGTGGGATTAAAACTATGTCATGTGTCACACCCTCATACAGGCTACATGCTGAATTCAGCGTTGATGGAAGATGTTAGCAGGAGATTTTTACATTAGTTTAACTTTTTAAAAGAATATTTTCCACCGGCATTTCATCAGAACACCTACGTTACACAGGGAGCCACTTACAGCAGAAGGGGAGGAGGGAACAGTAAGAGGATTGTTCAATCGGGGTGCATTCGCTCTCGGCTAGGTCAGCCTCAGTGAGCCATATAGCTAGCCATTAAACTTGACAATGCAAAATCTTTAAGAATTTTAAACATAATGTACATACAACCCCATTTCCAAAAAAAGTTGGGATGCTGTGCAAAATGTAAATTAAAACAAAATGCAACAATGTGCAAATCATTTCAACCCTATATTTCGCTAAAAATAGTACAAAGCCAACATATCAAATATTAAAGCTGAGAAATTTTATTGTTTTTTGAAAAATACGTGCCAAGTTTGAATTTGATGCCAACAACACGTTCCAAAAAAGTTGTTTCATCACGTCTTCTTTTAACAACCCTCTGTAAGTGTTTGGGAACTGAGGAGATTGACTGCTGTAGTTTTGAAAGTGAAATGTTTTCCCATTCTCGCTTAACATAGGATTTCAGCTGCTCATCAGTTCAGGGTCAGGGTCATCGGGCCACAGGACACTTTTCCACTTCCCCTCAATCCATTTTAAATGAGCTTGGCCCAGAGAAGGTGGCAGCATTCCTGGATCCTGTTTATGTATGCTTTCTTTTAATGTTATTATGTACTGTAGATGATGAAAAGCAAAACTTCTTTGCTATTTTATGTTGATAAACGTTATTTTTGAATTGTTGCACTATTTGCTTGTGCAAACTTGGTGAACCCCTCCTCATCTTAACTTCTGAAAGACTCAGCCTCTCTGAGATGTTTTTTTTTCTACCCAATCATGTTACTGACCTGTTGCCAATTAACCACCAGGTGTTTTTTTAAGCATTACACAACTTTACCAACCTTTTGTTGCCCCCGTCCCAACTTTTTTGGAATGTGTTGCTGGCATCAAATTCAAAACGGGAATATATTTTTCAAGAAATAATAAAATTTCTCAGTTTCAACATTTGATATATTGTCTTTGAAGCATTTAAAATAAGCTAGAATTAATGAAAAATCTAATTAATGAATTTTAACTTTGGGGATCATTGGTGGTTTAAAGTTTCCGTCACATACAGATCATTTATTAGTTCATCAGTGGTTTCACTTTACCTGATAATATGAACATACATCATTGAGAAGATGAAGAATATTTAAATTCTTAATTTTGTCAAGCTTGTATTTGGTTTCAGCATCAATCCAAAAGTGTTTTGCTGCATCTCATGGAAACGCTGCATGCTTATTTCCGGTACCACTGTCTGTTTCGCACATGCACAGACTGAGAAATCCGAAAGAAATCAGAGTACGAGTTTACATGCACTGAGAAATCTGATTACTAAGCTAAAATCCAGCTCTCCTTATTGGATTTCTTAGTCTGATTTCTAGACCTTACTCTGATCCAAGAAGTCAAAGTATACTGGCCACTTCCTATAATTATGTTAGTTATTCTGACAGGTTAGGCCTTCAGTTTAGCTCCTGAAGTCCTACCAATGGAAGAGCTCACTTGGCTGTGTCTACCTGCATATCACAGAGAAAAAAATCTTCGTTGAACAATTTTCTGTTGGATGTTTTAAGATTTTAACCTGTTTGTTTCCAAATAAATCTTGATTGAAAAAATGTATTGCTACAATAAATACAGAGTTTAAAAACTACATGCATGATTCTGCTAAACAAAAAATGTATTTAAAAATACAGCAAGGACCCAGATAGGGCCCTTGCACACCCATATTTACCACCAGAGATCATCTTCCCTGGAAAACGAACTGGTTTCCATAGCTGCTAATCATCTTCGCCTCTGGACTGTTGGAACTGTTTTATCTGTCTACTTACACTCAGTGTTTTCTCTGTGATGTGGTGAAGCCTTGCTAGTTGTTCTTGTCTGCAATCCTGAGCCTTCTTACACTATATTGCCAAAAGTATTCGCCCATCTGCCGTCACACGCATATGAACTTGAGTGACATCCCATTCTTAATCCTTAGGGTTTAATATGATGTCGGCCCACCCTTTGCAGCTATGACAGCTTCAACTCTTCTGGGAAGGCTTTCCACAAGGTTTAGGAGTGTTTATGGGAATTTCTGACCATTCTTCCAGAAGCGCATTTGTGAGGTCAGACACTGATGTTGGACGAGAAGGCCTGGCTCGCAGTCTCTGCTCTAATTCATCCCAAAAGTGTTCTATCGGGTTGAGGTCAGGACTCTGTGCAGGCCAGTCAAGTTCTTCCACACCAAACTCACTCATCCATGTCTTTATGGACCTTGCTTTGTGCACTGGTACACAGTCATGTTGGAACAGGAAGGGGCCGTCCCCAAACTGTTCCCACAAAGTTGGGAACCCATTCCATGAAGCTCTCTACGCTGTTCTTGAGCTAATCTGAAGGCCACATGAAGTTTGGAGGTCTGTAGCGATTGACTCTGCAGAAAGTTGGTGACCTCTGCCCGCTATGAGCCTCAGCATCTGCTGACCCCGCTCTGTCATTTTACGTGACCGACCACTTCGTGGCTGAGTTGCTGTCATTCCCAATCACTTCCACTTTGTTATAATACCACTGACAGTTGACTGTGGAATATTTAGTAGCGAGGAAATTTCACGACTGGACTTGTTGCACAGTGCCATCTTATCATGGCACCACGCTGGAATTCACTGAGCTCCTGAGAGCGACCCGTTCTTTCACTAATGTTTGTAGAAGCAGTCTGCAGGCCTAGGTGCTTGGTTTTATACACCTGTGGCCATGGAAGTGATTGAAACACCTGAATTCAGTGATTTGGATGGGTGAGTGAATACTTTTGGCAATATAGTGTATCTCCTGGTTTTGCACCTTTTGGTTTTTGACTCCACTTGTCCAAAGGTGCACAATTTAAGCTTTAATGTTTTAGTTCCTAATGGCCATTTTGAATTGAACCTCAAGGATTTCATTGGTTAGTGTTTTCTCTGCTCCAACAAACCCACTTCAACCAAGTTACACTGTAAAAGTAAAACACTAAGTAAAATAAATAAATGCTTCATGTGGTAAGAAGGAATTTAACTGTTTTATTCAAATCAACACTTTGGATGAGACAATCCAAAGCAAAATCTTAGTTTAGATGAAACAAAGCAACATTTTACATCAATTTTTACTTCAAAAATACTGATTGATTGATACAACAAATTGATCATTACTATCTGATTTTCTGGTTATCTGTACCTGTTTAGATGCACATTCTAAATGTAGGCACTTGAAGCAGTGTTAAAGGTGTGATTGGTGTGAAGCTGCATTTCTGTTTGTGTGATTTTAACACTACAAATGAGTGCATTTTTTTTTTCAATGTTATTGTTTTATTTCTGTAGATCAACTTTATACATCAGTATGTTTAAAGTGATGATCAAACATCCATAAACGTTTAATAGACACATTTTCATTGGGTGCACTTTTTGTCATCACGGACACTTTAACTGGGTTATGCAACTTTTCTGTCAACTTTACCAGTGATATCTCAGGAGTAAATTACTTAACATGAAATTTGCAAGAACTGATAAGAGAGCTCCATAAACATTAGTATAGATAAAAAGGGAGTTGATGGTCTAAGTTTAATGATCTACAAGTTCAGAAAGGTAATGAAGCAATTCCACTGAAATTCACAGCAGCCACTGGATAATAATAATCCTGGTCCTGGTTCCTCCTCAGGGTTCTTGCTCCTAGAGAGTTCACCTTCAGCACTGATCCTATTTTCTCCAGGCCCTGAATAAAGCAAGTCATTGTACTGTATGTAACATAAAATGTGAGATGGTCAGTAAAATTGCTAAAGAATGAAAAGCAGAAAAAAACTTTACTTACCTTTGGGCAGTTACTGAATATGTTTCCCATCCTTAAACATAAATCACTGGAGCTTTGCTCTTCTAAAACTGATACATTGAGGTTTATTCTGAACTATGGAATTTCTTCTGTTTGAGCCACCTTGTTGTTGACTTTAGCCCTGCGTGGTGAATCATTGTCATCTTGCATTAAATCAAGGCGACATTTTATTTTGAGTGGTGCTTTTTAGAAGAAATAAACACTCAACAGACATTTTAACATCATCTTACTTATGTAGCAGCAGTGAATACATTCAGTACATTTTAAAGAGACTTTTAACTGTGTCAGTACAGTTTGTTTATAATCTGCTCAATTCAGTAGTTTTTCACTTTATTTGGAGGATCCAGGTTCATATCTGTAGATGTTTAACCTGAGAGGTCACTGAACAAGTAACAGGTCTAATACAGACCATCTCTGTTATAGACACACTGCTGATGCTATTCTGTACCTGGATCTTAACCGGATTAGGTTTTGGTTAAGGTTAGGGTTAAGATTAGGGTTTAGGGTTGAGGTTAAGATTAGGATGAGGGCCAGTGTACCCTGGTTTGGATGAGGTTGGGTAAGGTTAGGTTTTGCTTAATGGAAGTAACATATTAAGTCCATTTCATGTAGCATATTAACAGTGATACATAATGTATCAACAGAGCATCTACAAGATATTTACTTCAGTGTATTCAGATGCTGCAGTACTGCTACTTCACTGATGTGTTGTTGATGTGGTGTTGATACTCTGCTGAAAGTTTATTAATCATCTACAAAGTACCACTCAAAATGTTACCTAAGTACTGATATTAGATTAACAGCTGTTAAACCATCAGCAAGTGAATCAGGCCTCTTTTCCACTGTGGGGCCGAATGGCTCTGAGCACAGAGAGGAACCATTCTAGTGGCATTTCCACACCGACACAGTTCAACATGGAACACATACAAACCGTGCTCAGAGTGATTCTCTGAACAACGTTAGCTAACAGTGTTCAGGTCCACAGAACAGTTTGGTGGAAGATTCAATGGCGTAGCTATTTGCTGATTGATTTTACGGTTACAGCGTTATTGTGCCGCCAATCAAATAATCAAATACGTTCAGTTCACTTACATGATCACTAAATAAATGAAATCAGTACATGATTTTCAATCCACCATGGAATAAATGCTAAACCATCTAGTAACAACTGCTAAATGTTAAAAGGCAAACTAAACTGGTCCAATCCTGACTCATAGAACACGGACACAAGTTTACATGCCAATGAGTCAAATCTGAGGAAGCCGAGTCGAGTAGGTGGTGTTGAAGGGACAGAAAGCTGAAATTAAACCCGTTCCATGGTTTAGTTGCTAACCGGCTCCTCTAGCCTAGTTAGCTTATCCAGTGGCCAACACATCTGGCCTGTTCAATTGGCTGAAACACATTTTTTTTAAATCTGTGCAGAAATCTATATAAAACTTTTACTCACAATAAAATATTTACAAAGCATCACTGGGTTGTCCAAAAGCATCTTTAGCACAAATATGTTTTTAAATAGTAAAGTAAGCATCATACAGAATGCTCTCTTTACCAGTTATGATGATGTTAACATTTTATTCAGAAAAAATACTTTATTTCCATTCTTGTCATAGTTCTGACATTTGGTCTTGTAGCCTTAGCTCATAAGGATACAGTGCATCAAAATATTTTGTGTTTTTAAGGCTGTGTATGTATAGCGTGGTTACCAGTGAATTCACGACATCTGTAAATCTAATAAACATCAATCTGGCTGGCAGCAACAAGAGCAAACAAGATGGAGAACGTGTAGCTGGATGGTTGCCAATAAAAATCATGTTTCAATCAGCATTGCCTCCAACAAGAAGAGGTGGGTGGGATCTGGGGTTTCTGAAGGGAGTCCAGCACTTTTCCAAGAGTATAAAACTACAGCACTTTCTCCACAGCAGGACATCTAATCACCAAATCACAAGAGGTTCCTCATCTTCATCTACATAAAGAGCTACCTGCAGGTACGAAAACATTGCTGAAAATTTAGCTTTATTGGTATTTAACACTTTATACTTCACTTACTTACCTCAGACCTTTCTTTTATCTGCTGAAGAAGAGCCATTATGGTTCGTGGGATATTGCTGTTTGTTCTCTTCGTGGCTGCATCAGCTTCTGGTACGTTTCACCTGTTTCCTAACAGGATAATGCAGATAAAGGCACCACATATAATATAAAGTGACAGCCTGCATGATTATTATGTGATTGAGGATGACAATTTTTTTCTCTTGTCTCAGATTTGGGGAAAAAACTTGTATCAGGTAATGATGGCAGTTCAGCTCTTCAGGATATCCTTCAAATATAAAACCATTTTTAATACAGCTTTTGTATTAACGTCATTCTCTATCTGTTTTTCTAGAGGCTGATTTTAATGCATTAATTAAAGGTAAAGAACTGCTCAGGTCAAAGAAAATCACTCTGCTTCACTTTTCTGATTTAAAACCTAAAATCAAGTTGTAATAACGAATCAACTGCCTCTGAAAAATTAAAACTATTGCTTCTCTTAAACAGAACAAGTCAAGAGGCCACAAAATAAGGCATTTCTGAGGTATTCAGGTATCCACAACTTTCCATACAGCTGGGTGAGGTTCAATGGACGCTCCTTCAGCTACTTTGGTCAAAAACTGGACTGGGCCTCTGCTGAGGTAAACTCAGACAGATGAGCACGACCCTTATAGAGAAGCACAATCAGGAATTAAATAGTACCATAAGCGTCTAGACTGAAACTGACAGCTAACTGTGTACTCCATTCAGTATGACCTACAGTGTACAGCACAGCTTTCATGGTCAAATGGAAAATCTATAATTTTAGGATTTGATGTACAATGTATACAAGCCCATTTCCAAAAAATGAAATGAAAAATAAAATAAAAAACAAAATGCAATGATACAATTCATTCAAGCCCTATTTTTAATTGAAATAGTACAAAGACAACATATCAAATGTTCAAACTGAGAAATTCTATTGTTTTTTTTAAATATATGCTCATTTTAAATCTAATGCCAGCAACACATTTCAAAAAAGTTGGGACGGGGACATGTTTACCACTGTGTTGCAACACCTCTTCTTTTAACAACACTGCAAGCGTTTGGGAACTGAGAAGACCAATTACTGTAGTTTTGGAAGTGAAATATTTTAATAATTTATCCAGATTTTCTGAATCTTTTATTAATATTATGTACTGTAAATGACAAAATCCCCAAGTTGTTTGCTCTTTCACTCTGACAAATATCATTTTACTGCAAAAGCTTTCACAGAGTGGTGAACCGCTCCCCATCTTAAGTTCTGAAAGATTCAGCCTCTCTGAGATGCCCTTTTTTATACCCAATCATGTTACTGACCTGTTGCCAATCAACCTACATAGTTGTGAGATGTTCCACCAGGTGTTTTTTTTTTTCAGCATTACACAACTTTACCAGTCTTTTGTTGCCCCTGTCCCAACTTTTTTGAAACCTGTTGCTGGCATCAAATTAAAAAAAAATTCTAACCCAGTTTTAAAATTTGATATGTTGTCTTTGTATGATTTTCAATTAAATGTAAGGTTTGAATGAATTGTACATTATTGCATTTTGTTTTTATTCTCATTTTTCACAGCATCCCAACTTTTTTGAAAATGGGGTTGTATTATGCTGTTTATAAATTATGGGCTGGTTTCCCAGATAGGGAATAATCCCAGTCCTGGACTAGACAGCAATTTGAATAGACGTTCTCTGTTTTGTATTTTATCAGTAATCCAGTAATAACTGCAGATCTTCACTGTCTTTCCAGGCTTATTGTCTGAATCGGGGTGCTAACCTGGTCTCAGTACACAGTGAAAGTGAATATCAGATGGTGAAAGCTCTCATCCGTTATTACGACCCCAGCGAGAATCCTACATGGTAAGAAACAGAAGATGATATTGCAGTGGAGACAAAAGTAACTAATAAAACTAATAAAATAATAACTAATAAAAATGAATGAATAGAGTAAAAATATTATCAAAGGCAATTGTGTAGCAGTTGGAGATGCATAATAATATTGGATTTGATGTCTGTATCAGCAGATAATTTATCAAAACTATATTGTGATTGGACGCATGTTTAAATTGAACAGATATTTCAAACGGATATTTTATGATGTATGTTGTCCAAAAGAACAGTAAAATATAAAAAAAGAGTGTTATTTCTCTGTAATACTAATCCAACAATGTTAATGTCCTTCTGAGTTTAGCCTGAAAATAAGTGCATTTAGGCATACATAAAAAATGATAATGAACCAAATTCAGATGTTTCACATGCTGTCATTCTCAATATCTCAGCAAAGGGCATGTGTAAATACCTTCACTAAAGAAAAATCGGTAACACTTTCTATGAATGTCACGTTTGTAAGCATCTATAAACACATTTATAACATGTTATAATGCATTCATAAGGCATTATAAACATGGTCATAAATATTTATAAAAATGAATTACACTGAATTACACTTTATAGCTATGTTTATTATACATTATGAATTGTTATTATAATGCATTATAAGCAGTGTTAAGTTAGGGCCAAGCTAACAGTGGTGTACATTACCCTTCCCACATTGGGTAAAACACTGATGGCAGCACTAGTTTAAACTCTGACATTTGAAGCCTGTAATGTGCTTTATTGTGTATGTTTTAGTGTTTCAGTAAATTATTCAGTAAATACTTCAACTTGAAGCCTCACTGGAAGAGGCTTTAGTACGGTATGCTTCACTTTACTTAGAGCGCACAAATACCACTTATGAGCTCTTATAATTTGTTATGAAAAGTACTTATTACGCATTATGTTAACAATTCATAATGCATAATAAGCATGGCTATAATGTGTAATGCATTTTTATAAATATTTCTAGCCATGTTTATGATGCCTTTTGAATGTATTATAACATGTTACGAATGTGTTTATAAATGCTTACAAACATGACATTCATAGAAAGTGTTACCGAAATATCTAGTTTGGTACTTTTAAAAATCTTAAAGTTTAGTGTAATTTTTTTATGTGAATGTTTGTTTGTCTTTGTAGAAGAACAGCTGGTTCTGGTCTGATGGGACCATGTTTATGTACAGAAAGTGGAATAAAAATGAGCCAAATCACAAAGGAGAGTGCTGTGTGCACATGAACGAGGACCGTAAGTATCAGTTAAAACTTAAACAGAAGAAGAACAGAAGATACAGTGGTGCTTGAAAGTTTGTGAAACCTTTAGAATTTTCTAGATTTCTGCATAAATTTGACCTAAAACTTCATCAGATTTTGACACAAGTCCTAATAGTAGACAAATGTCCTGACATTTCCCTTTTTGTGCTTGTATAATTTGCTGGTATAATTCAGAATTCATTGTTCCATCAATGATGGTAAGCTGTACTGGTTCAGATGCAGCAAAACAGGCCCAAATCATGATACTATCACCACCGTGTTTCACAGATAGGTTTTTATGCTGGAATGCAGTTTTTTTTCTCCAAATATAATGCTTCTCCTTTAAACTAAAAAGATCTATTTTGGTCTCATCTGTCCACAAAACATTGTTCCAATAGCCTTCTGGCTTGTCCATGTGATCTATAGCAAACTGCAGATGGGCAGCGATGTTCTTTTTGAAGAGCAGCAGCTTTCTCCTTGCAACCGTGTCATGAACACCATTGTTGTTCAGTGTTCTCCTGGTGGTGGACTCATGACTGCTAACATTGGCCACTTAGAAGTTACCCTGGGTTCCTTTGTGACCTCGCAGACCATTACACACCTTACTCTTGGCATGATCTTTGTTGGTTGACCACTCCTGGGGAGCATAACAATGATCTTGAATTTCCTCCACTTGTACACAGTCTGTCTGTAGAACATTCTTAAGGGTTCACAAACTTCCAAGCACCACTGTGTTTCATTAAGTTCTGCTTATTCTCCTAATCCTGAACATTATTATATCAGTTAGTTTTAAACCTTGTTTCTCTTTGCCTACAGATGAGAGGAACTGGAATGACATTCCGTGCGACCTGAAGTATCCATTTGTCTGCGTCAAGAGGCTGCAGTGAAAGAAACACACGGCAGAATTAAAATTATCTACAGCTTCACACAAGGCAGAATTAAAATGTCTTAAAATTCCAGAAGCTGGTGATCTACAGCTTCTTACATAATTACAGTAAAATGAACAAATTCAAGTAAAAAACACCCAATCATATTAATCAATCAATCAATCGTACTGAAAATAAAAGATGCATATGAAAAATGAGCAGTATTTAGAGTATTTGGTGATTTATTGTTCATTTTTACACACTGAGACAGTGCTGAACATCTGAGTTGATCTAAGATTCACATGTGGAGATCTAAGTTAGTCTAGGATGACCAGCTCAGCTGTCAGCTAACCGGCTAACAGGCTAGTTAGGTTTTCAGTTGAATTATTGACTGAAGGATTCAATTTAAAACTGCAACATATAAGGTATGTGAGTTTAAGGGGAATTCCACCGATTTTGAAAAACTCTGCGTGATTAAATGGCTAAGATGTAAACAAAGTCATTCAGAGTGGTTTGGTGAGTGGTTTGGTCAGAGTTGGTCACAGTGGTGGTGATAGGAACCAGATGTCTGAAGAGTTTAATGCCTCTGAAAGCTCCCTCACAGATATTTATTAAATGTGCTACCTGATGCCTTAGATGTTTTTTATAACAGTTTTCAGAGAAACTCTTGGCTTAAAACATATTTTCAATAAAACAAAATACTGCCAAAATTAAACTTTTAAAGTTTTTTTGACCACTGTCACCAACAACACCACATTCAGAAGACTGGTGGCTTTGGCTAAATAAATGGATATATTTGTGCTGTAGATATCGCCACATCTGGTTCCCACTGCAAAGAAATCTGAGTTAGTAGGTGTCTCCACACTTAATCGTTTCCCCTTTAAAAGTCTTTCAAGTGTCCACTGTCAGGTTACAACTGCCATAAGTAGTATTAGGTCCAGTCTAAGAGAAATGTACACAGACTGCCTTCAGCTTGAGACTAACATAACACTGCAAATCCAATATGGACTAAACACAGCATTATTACAATATTAAAGGATGTTTGGATGAACGGAAGCTACTTACAGAGTACAGTTTTCAGCACTGCTACATCATGGGCTTGCTTAAAATCCGCATCTGCATTCACTGCTGTTTTGTATGTGAATATGTAAATATATATCCATTCCTGCCAAATTCCACAAAAAGTTGTGCTGGTTTGCAATTTATGGTTAGTAATTAGGTAAAATAGTTAAATAATGATGTGATTTCATGCAGGTGATAGTTATTATGGTTTGGTATAAAAGCAGCGTCCAGCAAAGGCCTAATCCTTTAGCAAGCCCATGAAAGGTGGGCTGAGGATGACCAGTTTGCCAACAAACGTGTGAGAAAGTTATTGAAATATCTGAAAACAATGCTCCTCAAAGAAAGATAGAAAGGGATTTGGATATTACACCCTCTATGGTGCAGAACTTAATAAAAAGATTTAAGGAATCTGGAGGAAATTCAGTGGGTAAAGGGTGAAGGTGCAAGCCTGAGCTGAATAACTGTGCTCTCTGACCCCTCAGACAGCACTGCATCAAGAACGGTCATTAATCTGTAAGAGGTACAACCACAAGAGCTCAGGATTACTTTGGTAAACCTTTGTTAAGCAATAAAATATGTAGTTACATTCACAAATGCCACTTCCTGTGCCCAAGGATAGCCTTATATTAACTTACCTGGGCTCAGAGGCACCTTGGACGGATCGTCACACAGTGGAAACGTGTATTTGGTCGAATCAACATTTCACACCTTTATTTGTGAGAAATTAGCACAGTGTGGATGAAAAGGACCATCCAGGTCATGGTATGGGGTTGTGTCGGTGCCCTCTGGCAGTGGTAACTTACGCGCCTGTGACGGCACCATTGATGATGCAACAAAACGCTGCTGTTGGAATAAAACTTCCTATCTCCAAAATGAGAATTTTACAGAAGAAGGAAAAAACATGCTTTACTTTTAATGTAAGTCAATGGAACCACTTTTTTCCAAGTAATTTTGGGTCATTTCTTTTGGTCCATTCATTACGAAAATTACACACAATGTAAAGGGCAATAGACATTTCAAATTATGTCAAAAACTAGAAAATGACAAAAATGGAGATAAGAGGTTTTGTTTTGACAGCATTGATATGCTGCCCCCAAGACAACATCTTTTCCAGAGACGTCCATGCATATTTCAACAAGACAATGCAAAATTACATTCTGCACTACATTACAAAGGCATGGCTTATTGAAGAAGAGGATGCAGGTGCTGGACTGGTCTACCTGCAGTACTGACCTGTCCCCAGTAGCGAAATGTGTGGCGCATTTTAAAAATGCAAAATGTGACAATGAAGACCCCAAACTGTTGCACACCTTAAAACTTTGCAGGAAGAATTGGGCAAAATTACACCTGAGACACTTCATCACTTGGTGTCTTCCTGAACGTCTTGTAAGTGTTGAAAAAAAATGAATGGCAACATTACAACATTACAGGTGGTAAATTCATTACTGTCCCAACTGTTTTTTAATATGTTGCAAGAACCAAAATCGGATGTGTTTGTTAAAAAATACAATAAAATTCATGAAGTAACACATTACATAATGTGCCGATGTGTTGTTTTCAGTACAAAACAGGTCAAAAATAATCTGGAGGGATTAAATGCAGATGGAACTTTTTCATTCTGAGAGCTCTGTGTGATTTTCCATCTGTGAATAAACTCAAACTAGTATGGAAACTTCGCCAGACTGTTTTAGATACAAGCTGTCCTGTCATTAATACTTAAAATACTTGAATGTAGAGGAATACAACTGATTTTGGGGAATGCAATGTTGTAGGATTGTAGTAGATCTTCTCAGATTGACCAGTTGAGTGACCATTTGTCATCAATAAATAACATCACTGTCATCACTGTCCAACAAAAGCTTATATCTCCAAACTTTACAGCCAAAGAAAAAATTGTTCACTTCAAATTAAGTTAATGTACCAAGACCTTATTACAAGTCATTTTGGACCATTTCTATTTGTCTGTCCTTCAAGAAATTCTGACACAGGTATTTTCATTTTTAAACTCAATAAAAAATGAAAAGTAGAGAAAATGGAGATACATAGATTTGTTCTGAGAGGAACAATGTCTCAAGCTGTGGATTTGTGTACTAATGCAGGTTCTGTTTGAATCTTTTACTTCATAGATTATTAAGAATATAAGTGAAACAGGCCCAAAACATGCATTCATGAGATCCTGCTGTTGTGGGTTCACGCTGGTTTTCTCTTCTTCAGTGAGGCACCCAAAAAACACTAGGCCGTCGTTGCTATGGTATCCCAGGTGGTTGCTAAGCCATTCCTATGTTATTGTAGGTGGGCTAAGCTGTAGCTAAGCCATTGCTGTGCTAGCCCAGGTGGTTGCTAAGGCTGTTTCTAAGGTGTTGCCATGCCGTTGCCATGGTATTGCATGTGGAATCTATGAGGGTCAGTGGGAGAGATGACCTTTGAGACATCACTTTCCCTGCATTCAGGAAGGGACAGCCAGTCCTCCTGTAGCTGCTGGGGTTGTCCAATTATAGAGAAAGCTGTGAGTGTTGGTCTGGACTGCAGTCCTCTGAGACTGAGTACGGCCAGATGAGCTGTGGACTGGAGGGAGGATATAGCTATTGTCCCAATCTGGAGTATTATGTGACAAAAATTCTGCTTCCAATAAAGTAATATTTGATATTTGTTGATAAAAGGAAGATAATTTTAATGATATCTTTCAGACGGAGAAATCACGTCATAGAAGACAGTTTTAGTGAATAAATAGATTGAATTGCAATTCCATAAAAAGACACCAGAGGGCATTGATGTATTAAGATTAAATCATACCTCCTCAGATTGGGATATGGTCAATTGTTCGCTTAATTTGTGAGACATTAGTGTGATTATGGGAACAACCGTGGACTGAAGCAAGTGAAGAGGGCCACTCTGGACAGGTACAGCAAGGAACAATGTGAATTAAATAAAAATGATAAATGCAGAGTTTTTCCTGTTTGGCTTATCAATGTATTTTACATATTTTCTGAATATGCATTTAGGATAGTGTATTCAGTATTCAGCCATTTTTCAAGTATTTTTTCCCAACTCTGATAATAATCAGGACAAGGATTTTTTGGACACTATGGCCAAATAAAGATGGAAATTGTTTTTTTATTATTATTAATTTTTGCAGTTTAGAGGAAAACCTGAAAGACTGATGCATCCTGTGCTAAAATCTTGGACTAGACTGCATCCATTGTGGGGTTAAAGTGAGATGCTAGATGATGTGAGATGTTAGATGTTGATGCTTTGGCATTATTTTTCAAAAGCAGATCAGGCTCTAAAAGAAATCAGTGTCATGTCAATGTGATGCATTGATAACACAACATAAATTAAGTGACAATGAAAAGGAACATTTTTACGGACCGTAAATCAGGGGCGTGACTGGGTCCAGGCTACTGGGCTATAGCCGCAAATGTTTTTCTTTTTTTTTTCAATGTAGTAATTCTAAGGTTAAAATACGGATCACACATAATACATATAGGCACCAACTCTGGGAGGGGATGAGGCATTGGGTCACCCCCCAGGCAAACGTTTCTTTTTTCAAAAGTACCCACACTTTTGCATGCTCTTACTTCTTTTATTCAGGGAACAAGAAACCTTGGAAGGAACCAAGATTTTGAATTATAATCAAATGACTTATGAAATTCAATTTAGAATTGCTTTGTTATCTTTCTAGACTCATAAAGCATTAAACTTATGCCAACTGACCCAGACGTGGCTATGAATTCCCCTCTATTTACCTAAGCTAATGTTTGTGGAGCTCTCTTATCAGCTCCTGTAAATATTATGTTACGTGATTTACTCCTGAGACATCACAGGTAAAGGTGACTAAAGGAAAATCCGTTTCTGGGCCGCTGTGGAATTAAAGATGTTTATAGCTGTATGACTGTTACACCATTTGTGTGTTTTGAATGAATGTGATGAGAAAAATAAGCATACCCAAATAAGATTTGTATGTGTTTTCAACATTTTGAAATGTTGATCATTGCAAAAATACTGATAAGGTGATGTTTAAGAAATACTAATAATATTGATAAGACACATTTTCAAAAATGTCAAAAATGAAACGTTTGACCAGACTGTGTATTAGGTTTTCTTGCTCTCCCACGCATCATCCAGTTAATTAGCTAATCAGCAAGTCCTGCTGAGTGGACAGCAAGTGAGATTAAAACTACACTATATTTCCAAAAGTATTCACTCACCCATCCAAATCACTGAATTCAGGTGTTCCAATCACTTCCATGGCCACAGGTGTATAAAACCAAGCACCTAGGCCTGCAGACTGCTTTTACAAACATTAGTGAAAGAACGGGTCGCTCTCAGGAGCTCAGTGAATTCCAGCGTGGTGCCATGATAAGATGTCACTGTGCAACAAGTCCAGTCATGAAATTTCCTCTCTACTAAATATTACACAGTCAACTGTCAGTGGTATTATAACAAAGTGGAAGTGACTGGGAACGACAGAAACTCAGCCACGAAGTGGTCGGCCACGTAAAATGACAGAGCGGGGTCAGCAGATGCTGAGGCGCATAGTGTGCAGAGATCGCCAACTTTCTGCAGTGTCAAACGCTACAGACCTCCAAACTTCATGTGGCCTTCAGATTAGCTCAAGAACAGCGTAGAGAGCTTCATGGAACGGGTTTCCATGGCCAAGCAGCTGCATCCAAGCCTTACATCACCAAGCGCAATGCAAAGCATCAAATGCAGTGGTGTAAAGCGCCGCCACTGGACTCTAGAGCAGTGGAGCCGTGTTCTCTGGAGTGACGAATCACACTTCTCCATCTGGCAATCCGATGGACGAGTCTGGGTTTGGCGGTTGCCAGGAGAACGGTACTTGTCTGACTGCATTGTGCCAAGTGTAAAGTTTGGTGGAGGGGGGATTATGGTGTGGGGTTGTTTTTCAGGAGTTGGGCTCGGCCCCTTAGTTCCAGTGAAAGGAACTCTTAATGCTTCAGCAGACCAAGAGATTTTGGACAATTTCATGCTCCCAACTTTGTGGGAACAGTTTGGGGATGGACCCTTCCTGTTCCAACATGACTGCGCACCAGTGCGCAAAGCAAGGTCCATAAAGACATGGATGAGTGAGTTTGGTGTGGAAGAACTTGACTGGCCTGCACAGTCCTGACCTCAACCCGATAGAACACCTTTGGGATGAATTAGAGCGGAGACTGCGAGCCAGGCCTTCTCATCCTACATCAGTGTCTGACCTCACAAATGCACTTCTGGAAGAATGGGACAAAATTCCCATAAACACTCCTAAACCTTGTGGAAAGCCTTCCCAGAAGAGTTGAAGCTGTCATAGCTGCAAAGGGTGGGCTGACATCATATTAAACTCTAAGGATTAAGAATGGGATGTCACTCAATTTTATATCTGTGTGAAGGCAGACAAGCGAATACTTTTGGCAATATAGTGTATGTCAAGTGTCACATCCCCATCCAGACGACATGCTGAATTCAATGTTGAAGGAAGATAGAGGAGAAATTAGCAGGAGATTTTTACATTAGTTTAACTAAAAGAATTTTCACTGGCATTTCATCAAAACACCTACATTACACGAGGAGCCACTTACAGCAGAAGGGGAGGAGGGAACAGTAAGAGGATTGTTCAGTCGAAGTGCACTCGCCCTTGGCTAGGTCAGCCTCAGTGAGCTATATAGCTAGCCTTTAAACTTTGCAATGCAAAATCTTTATGAATTTTGAACATAATGTACATACAATCCCAATTCCTAAAAAAGTTGGGACGCTGTGCAAAATGTAAATAAAAACAAAATGCAATGATGTGCAAATCATTTAAACCCCATATTTCATTGAACATACACAGACAACAAATCAAATGTTGAAACTGAGAAAGGTTATTGTTTTTTGAAATATACATGCCAATTTTGTATTTAATGCCAACAACACGTTCCAAAAAAGTTGGAACAGGGGCATGTTTACCACTGTCTTCATCACTTCATCACGTCTTCTTTTAACAACACTCTGTAAGCGTTTTTGAAAGTGAAATGTTAGCCTGGTTAGCTTATCTAGTGACCTGCAGATTCAAAAGGATAAAGGCTTAAAGAGCACAACGTTGAGTGACTGGTGTTGCAGTGACAGCAGGAATCAAACATGTTCTGTAGCCTTTAGCCTGTTAGCAGTTGCTTAGCCACTCGTGTGTAGTTTTCTTCAATATTTCCAGATTCTGATTTAGCAGCACAGCAGAAACTGCAGAAACCATAACAGGTCAGACAATCTGGGACCCATTTGACTCGACAATCTGAGACCCATTTGACTCGACCGCAGAAAAGAGGCCTGTTGAATTGGCTATTTTAGATGATCACATGGTTTGTCCACTGAATATTTTAATTAAAACCATTTGGTCACTGCAGGTTCAGCAAAATACAATGTATTGTTTGTTATACATATGTATGTATATATATATATATTATGGCAAGCCAAACAGGAAATATTTAATGAACTTTGATATATATGGAATGAAATTTAATATATATGGAATGAACTTTAATATATATGGAATGAACTTTGATATGTATACAATGAACTTTGATATATATGGAATGAACTTTGATATGTATACAATGAACTTTGATATATATGGAATGAACATTGATATATATACAATGAACTTTGATATATATGGAATGAACATTGATATATATACAATGAACATTGATATATGTATACAATGAACTTTGATATATATACAATTAACATTGATATATATGGAATGAACTTTGATATATATACAATGAACATTGATATATATGGAATGAACTTTGATATATATTGAATGAACATTGATATATATACAATGAACTTTGATATATATGGAATGAATTTTGATATATATGGAATGAACTTTGATATATATTGAATGAACATTGATATATATACAATGAACTTTGATATATATGGAATGAACATTGATATATATGGAATGAACTTTGATATATATACAATGAACTTTGATATATATGGAATGAACTTTGATATATATGGAATGAACATTGATATATATGGAATGAACTTTGATATATATACAATGAACTTTGATATATATGGAATGAACATTGATATATATACAATGAACTTTGATATATATGGAATGAACATTGATATATATGGAATGAACATTGATATATATACAATGAATTTTGATATATATTGAATGAAAATGTATATATATTGAACATTGATGTACATGGATCGAACATTGAGATGAAAAAATGAATAATATAATTCATAAAGTGTTTTGTTTAGACAGGGAGGGACTTTTGGGGTTGTGTGTGTTGTAGCCTTGCACAAACAGACTGTTTACATTGTTATTTAATGTTGCTATGTTGTTGTTCTTCAGTTACAGTGTGTGTATGTGTTTGTTTACTCTGTTATTTTGTGTCCAGCTCAGAGTTAGGGAGAGTGTGTTTGTGTTTGGTGACCATCAGAAGAAAGAGCAGGGCTAGGAGTGACCTACCTCAATTTTCAGTTGCTTTTCAAGTGGCACTGTTTTCTCTTGCTCTCAATAAAAGAGCATTTTTCAAACAGAGGTTATGGCCTCATCTGACTCTTCTTCTGCACCATGTCAAATTATGTATATATTGAAACTCCACCCATCTGTGTCTTCACATCATATATCAGCCACTCTCAGGTCACTCTGTCCACAGGATCAATGTGTATAGATACTGGTCACTTTATCAGAATTCCCTTCCTTTAAGCTCTACCTGGAGTTTGTTAATGCCCATTTATTGATGTACAGTTTTTCTTGGCCATCCTCAACCCTTCAACAGCGACTTTCATTCCATATATATCAATGTTCATTCCATATATATCAAAGTTCATTGTATATATATCAAAGTTCATTGTATATATATCAGTGTTCATTCCATATATATCAAAGTTCATTGTATATATATATCAATGTTCATTCCATATATAGCAAAGTTCATTCCATATATATCAAAGTTCATTGTATATATATCAATGTTCATTCCATATATATCAATGTTCATTCCATATATATATCAAAGTTCATTGTATATATATCAATGTTCATTCCATATATATCAAAGTTCATTGTATATATATCAAAGTTCATTGTATATGTATCAATGTTCATTGTATATATATCAATGTTCATTGTATATATATCAATGTTCATTCCATATACATCAAAGTTCATTGTATATATATCAATGTTCATTCCATATATATCAATGTTCATTGTATATATATCAAAGTTCATTATCATCATCATCATCATCATCATCATCGTTAACCGCTTAGTCCAGATAGGGTCGCGGTAGCAGTTGGGAGAGCAGAGAATCCCAGGTGACCCTGTCCCCCGCAACTTCCTCCAGCTCATTCCCGGGGACCCCAAGCCGCTCCCAGGCCAACTTGGAGATATAATCCCTCCAGCGGGTCCTAGGACGACCCCGGGGTCTTATTCCGGTAGGCCGTGCCTGGTACACCCCCACCGGGAGGCGTCCCGGGGGCATCCGGATCAGATGCCCGAACCACCTCAGCTGGCTCCTCTCAATGCGGAGGAGTAGCGGCTCTACTCCGAGCTCCTCCCGGATGGCCGAGCTCCTCACCCTATCAAATAGAGTGTAGCCCGCCACCCTGCGAAGAAAGCTCATTTCTGCCGCTTGTATTCGCGATCTCATTCTTTCGGTCATTACCCACAGCTCATGACCATAGGTGAGGGTCGGGATGTAGACCGATCGGTAAACAGAGAGCTTCGCCTTACGGCTCAGCTCCCTCTTCACCACTACAGTCCGGTACAGCGACCGCATTACTGCTGCCGCTTGTCCCAGCCTGCGGTTGATCTCACGATCCTTCTTCCCATCACTCGTGAACAAGACCCCGAGATACTTAAACTCCTCCACCTGGGGCAGGTCCTTTCCCCCTACCTGGAGTGGGCATACCATCCTTTTCCGGGCTAAGACCATGGACTCAGACTTGGAGGTGCTGATCCGCATACCAACCGCTTCACACTCAGCTGCAAACCGCTCCAGTGTGCGCTGGAGGCATCCATGTGATCCAGCCAAAAGAACAACATCATCTGCAAATAGCAGAGACGCCACCCTCCGGCCTCCACACATAATGCCCTCCTGACCCCGGCTACGCCTTGACACCCTGTCCATGAATATCACAAACAGGAGTGGAGACAGGGCACAACCCTGGCGGAGTCCAACGCTAACACTGAAAGAGTCCGACTTAATGCCGAGTATACGAACACAGCTCTCACTCCGGGCGTACAGAGATTGAATGGCCCGGAGTAGTAACCCCGGCACCCCATACTCCCGGAGGACCTCCCACAAGATATCTCGGGGAACACGGTCGTAAGCCTTCTCCAAATCCACAAAACACATGTAGACTGGGTTGGCAAACTCCCATGCCCCCTCAACAATCCGTGAGAGGGTGAAAAGCTGGTCCATTGTTCCACGGCCGGGACGGAATCCGCATTGTTCCTCCTCAATCTGAGGTTCAACTATCGGCCGAAGTCTCCTTTCCAGCACCTTGGCATAGACTTTCCCAGGGAGGCTGAGCAGTGTGATACCCCGATAGTTGGCACACACCCTCCGGTCCCCTTTCTTGAAAATAGGGACCACCACCCCGGTCTGCCAGTCCAAGGGTACTGTTCCCGAGGTCCATGCACTATTGCAGAGGCGTGTCAGCCACGACAGCCCCACAATATCCAGAGCCTTAAGCATCTCCGGACGAATCTCATCCACCCCCGGTGCCTTGCCACTGAAGAGCTTGCCAACTACCTCAGTGACCTCCACCAGGGAAATGGAGCTTGACACGCCAGAGGCCTCTGGCCCTGACTCCCGTGAGGGAGGCATGTCACCCGGATTAAGGAGTTCCTCAAAGTGCTCTTTCCACCGACCGACAATATCCTCATTTGAAGTCAGAGTTTCTCCACCCCTGCTGAATACAGCCTGGGCGCAGTCACCACTCCTGAGTCGCCGGACAGTTGTCCAGAACCTCCTCGAGGCCGACCGAAAGTCTTTTTCCATGGCCTCACCAAACTCCTCCCACGCCCTGGATTTTGCTTCTGCCACAGTTGCAGCTGCCACCTTTTTTGCATGTCGGTACCTATCTGCTGAATCGGGAGTCCTTCGGGCCATCCAGTCCCTAAAGGCCTCTTTCTTCAGCTTGACGGCCTCCCTCACCACCGGTGTCCACCAGGGGGTTCTTGGGTTACCGCCATGACAGGCACCGACAAGCTTTTGGCCACAGCTGCGCCTGGCAGCTTCCACAATGGAGGTTTTGAACAGGGTCCATTCAGACTCTATGTCCCCTACCTCCTCCGGGACATGAGAAAAGCTCTCCCGGAGGTGGGAGTTAAAATCATTCCGAACAGGGGCCTCCGACAGTCGTTCCCAGCACACCCTCACTATTCGCTTGGGCCTACCGGGTCTAACCCTCAGTCTTCCCTGCCATCTGATCCAACTCACCACCAGATGGTGATCAGTTGACAGCTCAGCACCTCTCTTCACCCGAGTGTCCAGAACATATGGTCCCAAGTCAGATGAAACAACAACAAAGTCGATCATTGACCTTTGACCCAAGGAGCTCTGGTACCATGTACACTTATGAACATCCTTGTGTTCGAACTTGGTGTTCGTTATGGACAATCCATGCCTGGCACAGAAGTCCAATAACAATTCACCATTCGGGTTTAGATCGGGCAGGCCGTTCTTCCCAATCACGCCTCTCCAGGTCTCCCAGTCATTGCCAACATGAGCATTGAAGTCTCCCAGTAAGACTATGGAGTCTGTAGTTGGGACCCTTTCCAGAACCCCGCCCACTTGCTCCAAGAAGGCCGAATACTCCGACCTGTTGTTTGGTGCATAAGCACACACAACAGTCAGAGTTTTCCTCTCTGCGATTTTAATACGCATTGAGGCGACCCTCTCGTCCACCGGGACAAACTCCAACTGTACTGCCGCCAGCCGGGGACTCGTGAGTATCCCCACACCCGCCCGGCGCCTCTCACCTTGTGCAACCCCGGAGTAGGAGAGGGACCAACCCCTATCCAGGAGTTTGGTTCCAGAGCCGATACTGTGGGTGGAGGTGAGCCCAACTATATCTAGTTGGTACCTCTCAACCTCCCGCACAAGCTCCGGCTCCTTCCCCCCCAGTGAGGTTACGTTCCACGTACCAAGAGCCAGTTTCTGCCGCAGGGGCCTAGGCCACCAAGGGCCCCCCTGCAATCTCCCACTGCCTGTACGGCACTGCACCACTCCCCCATGCTGGACCTTGCGGGTGGTGGGCCCACATGGTCCCCCCACGTTGCCTCTTCGGGCTGAGCCCGGCCGGGTTACGTGGGCTGCCCGGCCACCAGGCGCTCGCCGAGGGACGCTACCCCCAGGCCTGGCTCCAGGGGTAGGTCCCGGTGACCCTCTCCCGGGCAGGGTACATGATGTTTTGCGTCCGTTTTTCATGGAGGTTTTTGGATCGAGTTAGTCTGGGTCTTCACTCCAGACCTGTTCGCCCTGGGAGACCCTACCAGGAGCATGTTGCTCCCGACAACTTAGCTCTGAAGATCCCTAGACCACACAAGCCCTTCCGCCACGACAAGGCCCCGATCCAGGAAGGGTTTATTATATATATATTAAAGTTCATTGTATATATATCAATGTTCATTGTATATATATCAAAGTTCATTCCATATATATCAATGTTCATAAAATATTTCCTGTTTGGCTTGCCATAATATATATATATATATATATATATATATATATATATATATATATATATATATATATATATATATATATATCTCAAAGAAAATTACTCTGCTTCACCTTTCTGCCTCAAAAACTGAAGTCAGCATGTTGGAACCTCTGAAAAATTGAAACTATTGCTTCTCCCAAACAGAACAAGTAAACAGCCCATGAAATAAGGCATCTGAGAGGTACACATCCAAGCTCAACTGTCCATAGAGCTGGGTGAGGTTCGATGGACGCTGCTTCGACTACTTTGGTCAAGGACTGGACTGGGCCTCTGCTGAGGTAAAATCACACAGATGAGCACGACCCTTATAGAGAAGCACAGTCAGGAAAGAAATAGTACAATAAGCGTCTAAACTGAAACTGACAGTTAATTGTGTACTCTGTTTAAATATGACCTACAGTGTACAGCACAGCTTTCACAGTCAAATGGAAATTTAAAATTTTAGGATTTGATGTATTTATAGTATGTTGATTACAAATGCTGGGCTGGTTTCCCAGATATGGATTAATCTCAGTTCTGGGCCAGACAGCATTCTGAATAGACACTCTCTGTTTTGTAGTTTATCTGCAATCCAGTAATAACTGCAGATCTTCACTTTCTTTCCAGGCTTATTGTCTGAATCTGGGCGCTAACCTGGTCTCAGTACACAGTGAAAGTGAATATCAGAGGTGAAGGCTCTCGGCCGTGTTTACGACCCCAAAGAGAATCCTATATGGCTCGGCCTCAACAACTGTCAGAAGGTAAAAAACAGGACCTGGTTCTTCATTTTACTGCATTACTCATTTTAGATATGAGATGCAGTTACTGAGAAACAAGATGTAAAGAAATAAGTTTGTATTTTACAGCTCCAGCATCACTTACTTTCGCTATAATAAGAGATGTAACTATGTCTGTGCATCACTGCACATCATCATTTAAACACATAATAGCTCTACAGTATTGTACAGCTCTACTACCACATGACTGTAGCAGCTCTACTGTACTGTTTTTGTGATAACAACTCACATAATAAAACCTTATAATGACAAAAAAAAGTTTTGTTACCATTATTTTTCCATTTTATTACCAACTTGTTACCACTACAATTACTACCTTATTTTTTATTATACAACAGTTAGATGCTCAAGACATTTGAACATTTTTACTTCTTACTTTGCCACAAAGAGAAACCAACAGCCGATTTGGTCAGACTCTGAAGATGAGACTACACTAAATTCCATGGGAAGAGAACGATCTTTCAGATTTACAGTATGGGGGGGGGCAACACGCGGGTTAGTTGAAGACAAAGCCAACCTGCAGCAGTCAATAGGGCAGCTAGACATTGAACTTATGTCCTCCACAGCCTCCTTGCCCGATGCCGCTATCAGGCCCGATGTAACTACAATGGATCAGGGAGGTAAAGGGACTGCTGTGACACATTGATCATTTTAATCACTGTATGCCATAACATTTCCATGAAGTGGAGAATCCATATTTTTATTTGACAAATAAAAATAGTATTTGACAAAATTTAAAATGATTGTAATTTAGAATGGATTTATTTCATCACTGGAGGAATATGGTGTCATGATAATTGCTGGCAAATGTATTTCTGCATCAGTGTGGGGCAAGGAAAAAAAAACTGACATGGTTTACAGACTGCAACAACAGCCATTTTCTCACTCAAACATAGTTATTAAAGTAAACAGAAAATATAAAATGGCCAAATAACAATGTATGGTGTAACTTTGCATTACCATAAAAGCAGCATTGCAGAAATTACTTTTCACATGGGGGCGGAGATGAAACACTTAGAAAATCTGAACTCTACTAACAGAAACACGTTTTGTGTGTTGATAATTCTAATATATCATGCTTCGGTGGGGACGAAAAGCTACTGTCCTCACCGAACGCTTTGGGATAAGCTTTCGCTTCAAGTGTTCATGCATAGCAGTTGCACTGCTGTGCAG
Source organism: Colossoma macropomum (assembly GCF_904425465.1). Taxonomy (NCBI): domain Eukaryota; kingdom Metazoa; phylum Chordata; class Actinopteri; order Characiformes; family Serrasalmidae; genus Colossoma; species Colossoma macropomum. Next base: position 9,056,764 of record NW_023494805.1, read on the forward strand.
AGGTGGGAACAAATCACTAAGTTGCAAGTAACAATAAGTCTCAAGTCTTCACACTCAAGTCCCAAGTCAGGACACTCGAGTCTCAATTCAAGTCCTGAGTCAGTGCAGACAAGCCTCAAGTCAGGTCTCAAGTCAATAGTCCTAATCTTAGAGTCCTAAACAAGTCAGTCTGCATTCTTCAGCTAATTTAAGACCATAACACTGAATAATTGTAACAGCACTACAGCCTTTCAATGACAGCACATTAGCAGTGTATGGATGTAGATACATTTTTTATTTTTTTTTACCCTTCCAACTTAAATAAAAAATCCATGATACACAGATAACCATGACAGACATACTGTATACACCAAGAATAGTGCAACTCCACATACAAGAATTTCAAAAGTACTACTGAACTTAATAGAAAATATCATATTTGAAGATAATTTTGATGATTTTTGGAAACATTAGGCGCACAGGATTAAAATAAAAACTAGGTAAGCCAACTAAAAACAACCGCTAATTTGAATTGAATTTAGATGGTAACCAGAAACCAAAACGACCAACCTGAGCTGAACAAAGTTTACAGAAAAGACAGCAAAATTATGGTGAATGTGCGAAGCTGAAGTTGACTGTTTTTCTCCAGCTTCTTATTTGAATTTTCCATGTCAACTTAAATGGTGCAGCAATCAGGTCCTGGAATGTAACTGCTGCACCATTTAAGGTGGAACAGCAAATTCGAATATGAAGCTGGTGAATAAAAAGTCAGCTTCAGGGTGAATGTTGTGCTTGTTTTACCTGCAGAAGCTGTTTAAATCGGTCAAACAGAGAGAGCTGTGTTTCTTTTGTTTTGCTACCATGAGGAAAATGGTCAGTTCGCCTGGTGAGTTTCTCCAATAAGAGTTTAAGTGCTGAGTGAGGCTTATTGATACTGGTGACACTTCGCTTGTTTCCAGTTTATGGAAGCGAACTTGAGCTCTAAACGCTTCTCTTGTCTTTCGAAATAAAACAAACTAAATATAAGCACGGAAACAGACACCTGACAATGCTGCTGTTCATTCAGTTTACGACAGGAAACGAATCCATTCACATTAAATAATCATCTGTGTCACATCTGCAGTCAGACTCTCTCCATTTGGCTTCCACTTTGAGTCTCGAGTCTTTCCGAGACATGACGCTCAAGTCCGAGTCACTGGTGTTGAAGTCGAAGTCGAGTCTCAAGTCTTTCTTGATATTCCAAGTCGAGTCTAAAATCATCAAATTCGTGACTCGAGTTGGACTCGAGTCCACACATCTGCTACTATGATAAGCACATCATGGGATCTCTGTCTAAACTACTCCCACACTGTAGATGATCAAGGTGAGGTTTTTTATCTGCAGCTTGTTCTCCAGGAGAATCCATCTTACTTCATAGCGACACACCAATGCACATTATGCAAATCGACTTGTAATCGATGGCCCATTTTACGTTGATGAGTCACCCAAGCCCTACTGAGTTTGTGTCACTGAATCTTGAAACAAGTGTTTGTTTGTTTTTTTAGTGAAAAAGAATGGTACCATTTGAGACTCTCACTAATGTAGCCTTTTTTTACCAGTAAATTACTAAATTTTAAGATTTTCTGACTAATTGAGGCATAAAAGACATATCATAATCAACTTACGAACATGCCATCATTTAAAGATGGAAAGTGACTAGTGAACAACTTTTAAAACAAGATTATTAATCTCATATTTCCAGATCTAAGATTTTAAATCTTGGTAAGCCCAGAACAACTGACAGTGTAGCTCCTGCCATTGTTTGAGATTTGGTTCTATGAGGCACAGTTACCTAAACCTTGACCTGAGTGGGTTGGGATCCACCAGCTTCATCACTCTACATTTTACCTCAGTCAACTCCATCCTGTCATGGGTGCATAGACCACAACCACATTGGACATCCTAACAATAAAGCCCCATTTTGTTTTTCTCTTGATGAAAGAACATTCCATCCTGTGGATACTGAGAGCAGCTCCCAATGCGGACAGCGAAAGACAATAATAAGTTGCTAAACCAAATTTTTCCTACACCAAAATCCTAAAGACATTGATAACTCCTACATGTTTAGTAGTTTTTCCCTTGAGCCCCTGCCCCTGAAATGTACGAGCATGAATTGTCAATCTGTCATTGTAAGTTTGCTTCAATTTAATCTTGTCCACTTGTTCCAGATTGCCCGATTTAGTGACAAAACAAATTCACAACTGCAAGACTTTCGGAGGACGCTGAACTTGTTGAATCATTTACTACAAAGTCAGCAATTTAAAAATCCTTGTGGGAAGACAAGTTTTGTTTGGGGGATTTTGGAAATGTTTCAGCACCACACATATAATTTCAGTTGTGTCAAAAAAACAAATGTGAACTAGAGCACTGTAATTTCCCACAAGTGCAGATAACGCAGTGGGCAAAGAACTTTCCCCATGGCTATAATCAAAGACAGTTCAGCACCCTACTTTGGTCTTCTACACATCATACTTCCAGGCATATGTACAGTCATTTCGGGGGGATGGGGGCTCAAGAGAGAAAAAAAGGGCAATATGAAGTTAACCTAAATTAATCCACAGTCTATTGCAGACACTCTTGTTGGGACAGAAGAAAACATTGTATCAAGAGCTTTCTCAAGGCAGTCAAAAATACTTACACTACTGCCTGAGCAGGTATTTAAACCTCCAGTGTACAAGGCTAATAGTACCATCTATGCGATCTAAATACTATAAACTCACGAGTTTAAACTCGAGTCCACACATCTGCTACTATGATAAGCACATCATGGGATCTCTGTCTAAACTACTCCCACACTGTAGATGATCAAGGTGAGGTTTTTTATCTGCAGCTTGTTCTCCAGGAGAATCCATCTTACTTCATAGCGACACACCAATGCACATTATGCAAATCGACTTGTAATCGATGGCCCATTTTACGTTGATGAGTCACCCAAGCCCTACTGAGTTTGTGTCACTGAATCTTGAAACAAGTGTTTGTTTGTTTTTTTAGTGAAAAAGAATGGTACCATTTGAGACTCTCACTAATGTAGCCTTTTTTTTTACCAGTAAATTACTAAATTTTAAGATTTTCTGACTAATTGAGGCATAAAAGACATATCATAATCAACTTACGAACATGCCATCATTTAAAGATGGAAAGTGACTAGAGAACAACTTTTAAAACAAGATTATTAATCTCATATTTCCAGATCTAAGATTTTAAATCTTGGTAAGCACAGAACAACTGACAGTGTAGCTCCTGCTATTGTTTGAGATTTGGTTCTATGAGGCACAGTTACCTAAACCTTGACCTGAGTGGGTTGGGATCCACCAGCTTCATCACTCTACATTTTACCTCAGTCAACTCCATCCTGTCATGGGTGCATAGACCACAACCACATTGGACATCCTAACAATAAAGCCCCATTTTGTTTTTCTCTTGATGAAAGAACATTCCATCCTGTGGATACTGAGAGCAGCTCCCAATGCGGACAGCGAAAGACAATAATAAGTTGCTAAACCAAATTTTTCCTACACCAAAATCCTAAAGACATTGATAACTCCTACATGTTTAGTAGTTTTTCCCTTGAGCCCCTGCCCCTGAAATGTACGAGCATGAATTGTCAATCTGTCATTGTAAGTTTGCTTCAATTTAATCTTGTCCACTTGTTCCAGATTGCCCGATTTAGTGACAAAACAAATTCACAACTGCAAGACTTTCGGAGGACGCTGAACTTGTTGAATCATTTACTACAAAGTCAGCAATTTAAAAATCCTTGTGGGAAGACAAGTTTTGTTTGGGGGATTTTGGAAATGTTTCAGCACCACACATATAATTTCAGTTGTGTCAAAAAAACAAATGTGAACTAGAGCACTGTAATTTCCCACAAGTGCAGATAACGCAGTGGGCAAAGAACTTTCCCCATGGCTATAATCAAAGACAGTTCAGCACCCTACTTTGGTCTTCTACACATCATACTTCCAGGCATATGTACAGTCATTTCGGGGGGATGGGGGCTCAAGAGAGAAAAAAAGGGCAATATGAAGTTAACCTAAATTAATCCACAGTCTATTGCAGACACTCTTGTTGGGACAGAAGAAAACATTGTATCAAGAGCTTTCTCAAGGCAGTCAAAAATACTTACACTACTGCCTGAGCAGGTATTTAAACCTCCAGTGTACAAGGCTAATAGTACCATCTATGCGATCTAAATACTACAAACTCACGAGTTTTAACTCTCTTTAAGAGCTTCACAGAACCCATCTCTGTCTTTTAGAATGAGAACAACTTGGTTTAGCAATTTACTAGAATATTTACTGCTGACATTCTGTTTAAATGCTGATTATGCATTGCTGTGCAATGTGACGCTTTCTGAAAGAGATTTAGAGAGAATTTCCAGTGCTGTTGTGATGAGTGCATCCTTTACTGGGGTGGAATTTTCCCAGTGGTCGGTACTGCACCAGTAGGGATGCCCAAGAGCAATGAAGCTCATGGAAGCTAAGCAGATCCACAAGGTTCCCAAGGCAAAGCTGAGCTGAGCTTCACTGAAACAGATTCTGAAGAAATCCACAGCACTATGTATGGTGTAAAAAGGGCTAATCATCCCAACACTGAAGTATGGTAGAGAGAGCTCATGATTTGAGGCTGATTTGCTGCCTCTGGGCCATCATCGAGGGAAAAATGAATTTCCAAGTTTATCAAAGTGTCCTACAGGATCGTGTAGGGGTTGCTGTCTGGCACCTGATGGTCAGCAGAAGTTGGCTGTTGCAGCAAGAGAAAGACCCTAAACACTGAAGTAAATCTACACCAGAATGTCTTCAAAAAATAAAACCCAATGGCTCAGTCAGAGCCCAGACCCCAATGAAGATGCCATGGAATGACCTCAAGAGAGATATTTACTCCAGATCTCCAAAGATTATGGCTAAGCCAAAGTGGTTCTGTTAGAAAGAATGGTCCAGTATTCCTCTTAAACATTGTGCAGGTCTAAATCACAGCTACTGGCAGCATTTCCTTCGCGTTACTGATGCCAAAGGAAGTTTGAACAATTACTAAATCCACAATGGACTGTATACACTATACCTGTGGAGTTCAGTTCTCAATATAATACACTTTAGAGTATGGGCCAGACCTGTATCATCCTATCTAACAAGATAATGTTCTAATAAGCCCATCACCCAACTATAAAGATTGCCTCCAACCCCATGAATATCCAGTTTGATTAGCAGTCCCTCTTTTCACAACAACTTGCACACCTTTTCAATATCAAAGAAAACTACAACTGCCTCTTTATGAGTTTGTGCTCTCCTAATATCAGATTCTAGACATAATACTGAACCCACTGTCGTTCTATCCTTATGACAACCACTTTGATAGGGGTGGGGGGTGGGGCTAGTCTGGTTCTAGTCATTAAAGAAAATTCAGGATCTAAAATGCTAACAAAAACCCTCCTCCTAAGTAACCCTGCATTCACACTGGCAGTGAGACAACGCGACAAGGCAGCCAGAAGTCATTCATTTTCAACAAGACCTGGCGATTTCCAGTGACAGGAGGAGGCGTGAGGCATGTGGCGATTACCAATAGGAATTGAGCATTGGACACCATAGCACATGCTCTATCTCCGCCACTCTGAAACAGTACGGTCCTTTTTTTCCTAGATTATTGTTCCTAATAGAGGTGGTATAATAGTGACAGTGCTTTTGCCGCAAATAGACAGTAATCACAAAGACCAAATAGCGTTTTCCTCACAAACTGACTACATAGATACAGGGATTAAATAAAAAAACAAGCACACAAGCGATTTCTCACAAGGATTTTTATTTTTAGCTGGAATGCATCTGATTTGTGCTTGACATCAGTGAAACGATGGCAACCACCAGTCGATGAGCGACCACGTGACAAAAAGTTGCTGCCAATGTGAACGCAGGGTAGTGCCCCAGGATATTGTGATAAAACCTAATCCCTGCAAACACTCATCACATTGGTTAGACATGCTGAGCTATGGACTGAAAAGTTTGTGTTAATAGTTCCGCCTTTTCTTTATCAAACACTGCTTGTGTATCCTCATACTGCAACACAGGTATTTCACTACCTTTTCTTACACCACTAATTTTCTTGATCATTCCCCAAACTTCGCTTACTGTCCCAATATTGTCAATTTTTTTCTCCAGTACTTTTTTTTGCCATTTTCTAAGTTTTCTACTACCACTTGTGCCTGATTGTTTTTAATTAAAACACAGGGTGGGAGAGTTTTCCTCACTTTATATAAAGCTTTACTGTGATCCCACATCACTACAGAACTTCCCACTGTCCACCAACGTACAGCTTTCTTCTGTCTAGGATATTTTTTGAGGTATGGCCTCCTTTGCAGGCTTGTACAAAATAGAGCAAAGCTCCTGATTATATTTATCAATATCCCCATTAATCGACTATTCTTGTAGCCCCAAGTCACAGATATAAGCAAACTTTATCCAGGCAGCTTTGTTAAAATTCAATTTGGGCAAGAACTGCCTTGTTACTCTACTAACCTCCATTCCCAGTTTAAGTCTGGGGCCACTGCCATCATTAAGGAGGAACTCTTCCATTGCTATCCATGACTGAACTACCTCACAATGTACTGTGTGCATTAAAATTTCCAACATATCTAAGTAAGTTTATTGCTTGGATTGTACAGATGAATCACCCTAAGCTTCCCAGAGCTATCCCGTATCTCTAGCACAATTGACTTAAACACATCTCTTATGTTAAGAACTTTAAATCCTGTCACTTATAAAAGTCATTACACCTCCACCGTTACCCTGATCTCTATCTCTGCAAAAGCTCACATATCTGCACAGGTTTCAACCATGTTTCTTGTACACAGATAACATCTGGCATGTAGTTTCTACTGGCCACAATTATTTTAAAATCTTGACCATTTGCAATAAGACCCAGGCATATACTGTAATATTCGAAAGGACCATTACAGGCTGTCACTGGACTGTGTCTGAACAGCCCTTTCTGTTAGCCCAGTGCTAATCGAGGCCCAGGTTATTCTTTTCATATCTGCAGATCATACAATTATCTTAATCCTCTCTGTTCTACCACCCATCTAGGCTGTGCAGGTAACTACATCAGCCATGAACATCACAAACCCAACTTTCTCCACAACTAGAGGGTCTTTAGTAATAGGACACTGAAAGTTGAGGCCAACATCAGGCCTACCTGTGACATTCAGTGTCAGAGCCACCCCTGAGGTGCTGGTCTTTCATTAGTGCTTCTGCATAAGAGACCTTTTTTAACTCTAACACTTTGGACCTTTTTTTGCACACCTCACATCCTATATATGTTGCTCTATGATCTCCCCCACAGTTAAAGCATTTATGCACTCCCCTCCACATACACCACATTTTTTCTTTCCCCTGCAAACTGTAGCTTTTGGCTGTTTATATTTAATTAAAACACAGGGTGGGAGAGTTTTCCTCACTTTATAGAAAGCTTTATTGTGATCCTACATCACTACAGAACAGAAGTGGAACATACGTTCTGACTGCATAGCTCACATAGCCCAGACTAAGCCTGTCTGGCAGTGCTTCCCTATTGAATTGCATGATATGGGGCAATTCATGGTTCACCCAGAATGATAAAAATGAAGAGGAAAGAGAAAATATAAAAGTACAAAAAATTCTAAAACTTTTTTTTTGAGAGAACTGAAAAAGTACTTCTTCTGAGTTTTTAATACAAGCAACATCTCCAACAGTACAGATACTGTGTGTGAAATTTAATTAAAATAAAACTATAATTTCCTTTTGCTGCATTCGTAGCCTGAATCCATGGCATAATAGTGGGTGGTTGGTTCTCTGTTGTGTAAAAGAGGGCAACTACCTTCCAAATGTTGTCACTCACAATTGTGACAGTAGGTGGTTTTCCAAAAACCTGGACCTCTTGAATCTTCAGCTGCAGTTTCAGGGGCTGAATATTCTAGTGTGGCTAGAAGCTCAAATTGATATGGTCCAGGGCTTCTGTGGTCTTCCCCATTCCAAAACCACTGAGAGTCATCACTGTCCACTGTTTGGGGACAATCGGGGCTTTTGTGAAGTATGCTAATTTGGGGCTATTTCACTAAATCTATGGAGCTGATTTGTTGACACTGTTATATATCCTGTCCCTCTCCTCCCATCACACAATACACCCTGCCACCAAACACATTTTTGATACAACCCCCTTACAAACATGCAATTGGCAAGTATGCTTAGAGGGTGGAGACCAGCAGAAATCAAGAGTGGATCTAGTCTTTCTAACAATTCTAACATTGAAGTTCATTCTGGGCTCTAACCTGCAAATTGTTCCAACCACAAATCAAACAGCAAGTATGGTTCATCTAATTGAATTGCTTTTAGTCATCTCCATGACTTCTACAGCTTTGGGTAAGTTACATATCTTAAAGTATCAGTTCAACATAACACAAATTCTAAATGATAATGAATGATAACATTTTATGATCACATCTTCTCTTCTTTAAGCTCTGGTTGTGACACCTGCACCAGGTAATGATGGACATTAAGCACTTCTTGACACAGTTAATCACCGCAGTCATGTTCTGAAGAGCACTAACACTGTTTTTCTGTCTCGTTTTAGTATCAGACTGGGATGAATTAGTGAAAGGTAAAGAGAAGAGCTGTGCGTTTCAGTGCTGTGATTCAAAAAATCACCAAAAATCTCCAGTAAAGTCAGCATCTAAACAGTTTCTTGTACTTTGTAGAGACTTATTGGTGTTTCTTTTTTTCCTTTTAGAGTCCATGCAAGACAGACACCCTGAAACAGAGTATTTTTCTGTGCAGAACCCTTCATGCTCACCTTGTCCATCAGGATGGGTGACCTACGCCAGGCGCTGCTTCAAGTATTTTGACCAAGGCATAACCTGGGTCTCTGCTGAGGTAAGCCTCATTTTATTCACTTAGTCCAAAAAGACTTGAGACTTAATAGTCTTCGAAAGAAAATACATTAAAGGCAAGACAAGTACAATGATGAAATATAAATTAATTCAAATTATAATTTAAAAGGTAATAAATTAATGAAGAATAGAAATTAGAAACATTATTAAAACAACAGATTTGAAAACAGAAGAATTATTCAAATGAAAATCAAAATAAAAATGAAATTAGAATAATAAAGCACCATTACAGTAAAGAAGTGCAGTAGAGCTAACAGTGTTTTAAACGCTGCTTCTCCATATTTAGTCTTTATGTTCAGCAGGACTAACTGACTAGTTCATAATGATCTGAGAGTTCTGCTCAGCTCATATTGCTGCGGCATGTCGGATAAATACGCTGCTCCTGAACCATTTTTAGATTTATACACCTGTAATAGTACCTTAAACTCTATTCTGTAACAGACTGGCAGCCACTGTAAGAATTTAAGAACGGGGGGTGATGTGTTCCCTTCTTTTACTCCTAGTGAGACTCTGGCAGCTGCATTTTGAATCCTGGTCTGTTTTAGTCTGATCTTGTTGATGTTCCTAAGGTGATAAAAAGCTGATTTAGTAACTGCTTTGATATGACTGTCAGTCAGCCAGTCTGTGCCTCTCATTGCTATTCCCGAATAAAATAATGTCTTATTGTTGTTTTATTTTTATTCAACTGCAGGAAGTTTTGTTCCATCCAGTTAGTGATGTGCTCAAGGCACTTACAAAGTGAGTCAAGTGTTCCATAGCGCCAAGTAGATCTGAGTATCATCTGCATAGATGTGGTAAGATATCCCACAGTCTTGCAGTATTTGGCCAAGAGGAAGCCTGTACAAATTAAATAAGAGCAGCCCAAGAACTGAGCCCTGGAGGACACCACAGGTCACTGGCACTGTCTCAGAAACACTGTTTTCTATTTTGAGGAAGTAATCCATTCTTTGCAGGTATGAACTGAACTATATTAGGACAGTTTTTGAGATACCAACCGAGTTCTCAAGTCTATCCTTAAGATTTTTATGGTCAATGGTATCGAAGACAGCGCTAAGATCAAGCAGTAGTAGAACAGATACTTTTCCAAAGTCTGTATTTAAGTGAATTTCATTAAGAACCTTAATTAGAGCTCTTTCAGTACCATGATTAGGTCGATATCCTGACTGAATTTGTCTAGATACGTATTTAAGGACAGAAAGCCAGTAAGTTGCTTGAAGATAATTTTCTCAATGATTTTTCCAGTGAAAGGTAAATTCAAAATCCACCTGTAATTACTCAGTTGGTAAGTCTAGGTAAGAGAGGCTTCACAACTGCAGTTTTAAATGTGACAGGAAAAACACCGACATGAGTGAGGTGTTTACTATCTGAAGTAGTTGGTTGGTAACGTGTCAAGACTACAAGTGGGTGATTTGAGATGACTCACCGTATCAATCAGAATGTCATTATTAATAGCACTAAACTGGGACATTTTAACCATGACATCTTTACATGGTAATGGAGAGAACACGGCCCTTTGGTGGATACAGATGTATCAATAGCTTGCCTCGTTTTATGGATTTTATGGTTTAAAAAATTCTGCAAACTCATTACATCTCTCAGTTGATACTAGTTCAGGGGCCATGATAGTCTAGCTTTGCCCATTATTTTGATGTAATCAAGCAGCCTATCTTTGAAGATTTCTTTGTGGATCTGAAGCTTGGTTTTAAGCCATCTGCATTCAGCCATCCTGCATTCTCTCTTTTGGAGTTGAACTGTAGTAGCATTCTGTTGGCATGACATGGTTTTAACTTTAACTGGTGCAATCTCATCCATGACACTGGCAATTTTTGCGTTGAAGCTATCCAGCAAAGCATCGACAGAATCAGATAATTTGCATGGTGCTGAGCACATTCTGGAGAAGGCTCTGTTAATGGTGCTTGTTTGATGATTTGATGAACTAGTAAACAGAGCATGGCATTCATTGGCATTTAGCTGTTTTAATCTCTCTTTTTTTGCTTCCTTTCAGAGAATAGATTAAAATGTAATAACAGTGTATTAATAATCTCCACTATAAACTGCAGCAGTAAAAAGATGTAATCACATTCTGTGTTGTACAGGAAAGCTGATAGTCAGGAGTGGAAAAAAATGAAAAAGTGTTTCACAACCAAAGCCAAGAGTAAAATTACACAATCTCTGATTCCCCTCACACCTTCAGTGGAAAAGATGTGATCTCTAATGCAGCAGCTGTGAAAACCACAACCGTTTAACAGGACATGAAATCTGCTGATCTTCAGACGTCTTGGCCTCTACCATTTAATCTTATCTATATCTTAGAGGGGAATGCCACCATTTTTTTAGATGTCAGCATAATTTGATTGCTGATATGTGAGCAAAGTCATCCAGAGTGGTTTGATAGGAAATCATTCTTAGTACAAAACTCTGATTTCTTCACTGAGGTGCTGATGGGAACCAGAGGTCACAATGTCTACAACACAAATATAGCCATTTTATTTTACTTGTATTGTTGTTTATGTTAAAAAATAGTGGTAGAAAAAGTTTTGTGTGCTACTTTAGAGGTATAGGGGTACCCTGTGTATACCTCTACACATGAATGGATTAAAGAATTTAAAATTAAACCGTAACTTTATCTTAAAACCATGGTAAAACAATGTATCTGGCACCAGTGGTGCATATACACATGTCTGAGGAGACTGATTTACCGTATACATGTCTGAACATTACTAGAGATGCGTTTGTGTCTGTGTATTTCGTGTTGGACTTTGAGTTGACCAGCAAAGACTTTACATTCATCCACAAGTCATATCCTGTCATAGCCAGTGTGCACCTTTATGTCTTGCAATGTTTTCTAGTGTTCTTCTTTTTCCCACCTTCATGATACGGTCATAACATTAATATAAAACCAGCTATCAGATAGCTGATATGTAGCACGAGTGTAAATTTAACATGTCAAAGCACGTTATTTGAATTTATGAAATAATGATGACAACAGTAACACCAACACCCACAATCCAACCCAACAAATCATGATTTAATTCTCCCATCTTTAGTCAATTTTCATGAGTTTTTAACTTTCACATTTGACATAACAAATGAATAAACTTACGTAAAATAAGCAATTTTAAGCACTACATGCAAAAGTTTATACACCCCTTGATGAATTACATATTTTTGTCAATTGAAAATATTTTTTGATGAGAAGAACTTCTACAGAGAACAAACTTTGCATTTTTCTGGGAATTTTAGTGAACAATTTCTGTTTATTTGCTAAATTTCACATATTGGAAAACATAAAATATATGGACATAAATATTGTGGACACTTTTGCACAGGCCATTCAATTTTTTTCTCAGTATGTTATATGTATATGACTGTATATCCACATATTCAGATATCACTACACTACTGGTTTTAGGCATCAGGCAGCTCATCTGTGACCATTTCATTTATTAACTTTCTGTGAAGGAGCTTTTAGAGGCATTAAGTTTTTCATCTTCCGACGTCTGGTTCCTATCACCACCACGGTGAACAATTCAGACTGTAAGTTTCTCTACAACAGAGTGTTTCACACCAAACCACTCTGAATGACTTTGTTTACATCTTAAGGATTGATGTTTTAATGGCTGATTCATCTTAAAGGGGAATTCCACCAGTTTTTCAAAATGTCTGAATAATTTCTTGAGATGTAAACAAAGTCATTCAGAGTGGTTTGGTGTGAAATGGTTCATTGTAGAGAAACCTGCGGACTCAGATTTCCTGACAGTGGTGCTGATAGGAACCAGGGATCAACACAAATATAGCCATTTTACTATCCAAACCAACCATTGAACCTACACATGTCTTCTGAGTTTTTATATGCAATGATGATGATGGTAAAATAGTCATAAATATGGAAAAATAACTTCTTTTGGGGCTATTTTGCTTCACAATGCACTGCATGTACCTCTCTGTCGTGACTGGATTAAAATAAATGAACTGAAATACATTTTAAGTCTAAGATTGATCATAAAACAATGCATCAGGAAGCGTAGATCTAACCTTTTCATTTAATAACTTTCTGTAAGGGAGCTTAAACTCTTCAGACATCTGGTTCCTTTCGCCACCACTGTGAACAATTCTGACTTGGCGAGTTTCTCTAGAATGGAGCATTTCATACCAAACCACTTTGAATTACATTGTTTACATCTTAAGCATTTAATTATGCAGAATTTGTGAGGAATCTGTGGAATTCCACTTTAAGAATTGATTTAATTGTGTGGAAAATAAGCAGAAATCCCCCTTTGGAACTCCCCTTTAAAAGATAATGCTATTCATGATCACTAGAAAATAAGGTAACACATCCTCTGCAGAGAACACACTTCTGCATGTTTAATGCACAATTATTGTTTATTTATTTTTATCAACGTTGGGGAAAAAAACTCTCTGTAGAGTTTCTGTTAACTTAAATTCAACAAAACAAACTTTTTCATACAACTGTAGTATTGGATCAGTAGTATTTGATCTGTAAAACAAACATATATTGTGTTTTTGGTATACAGTAAGACATTGGGGAGGGCACAATGAATGCAGTGAGTAAGTGCTCTTTCATTCATGCCAGCAGAAAGACACACAACACAACACAACAGCAAACCTAAGGAGAGGTCACCAGCAGCCATAGGCTACCAACCAATGGTGACCCCCTCCCCAAAACAAAATACCCACTCCCAGACACGTAAACAACAACATAAACACTTACATATACCTCATAACAAAACAAACAGCAACATAACAACAAAATACAACAGTAAGCAGTCCGGGGGTGCGCACCTACCCATAAGCCTCCTCACCTCCCAATGGAGTACGGCCAGTAGTGGGGTGCTACATAGCCTCCCAGCCACATTGACCATCCTGGCGATGAAACAGCTCTAGCCAAGTCCCTGGATGGTTGCTGTGCAGCGATTGGAGGGCTGAGAGCATAATGATGTGATTGACCATACACTCACAGAAAACAAATGAAATTTCATCAATCCTACCAAATTTGGTTTATTAAAATATTCTTTCCCTGTTCAATTATGTAAACCTATGGTCAATCTGGGTAGGCCCTGATGGTGAAGGGGAATAAATAAATCTCATCAAAAAAAAGAAAAAATAGGCCAATAAGTTGCCCTGAATTACTTGGGCCCCCAGGCAAGCCAATAACGGTATAAGTGGGGAATTTTTGGTAAAATAAAAAAATACATCTAAAATTTTTAGTTCGATTTTATTGAATAGACCCATTAAGCTTATTGTATTTAAACTCTGCAAATATTGTAGCAATTTCCGTGTTACTATTTGTTTGAAAACAAAAAGCTTCAAATCTTGAAACATCAAATGGAAATTTGTCCAGTCAGTGTTTTTGTCTCTGTGGTATTTATGTAGATACAGCCAAGTGAGCTCTCCCATTGGTTAGAACTTCAAGAGCTGAACAGAAAATCTAACATGATATATTAACCATTGCCATGAACAGGAACTGACAGTGGAATCAACTATTGTCAGTTCCCAAATATTTAGGATTTATAATAGGTGGGACCTTTGAGTTTAAAATGTCACTCTGGGCCTTGTGGACGTCTTAGATATGTGCAACTTACAAAGTAAAATATATGCAAATCTCTGTGAAAAGCTTCAAATAAATGATGGAACGTCTTTAAAAGCTTCAGCTGTTTAATCTAGAACCACAAAAAAGTTAATGTAAATCACTGTTAGCTTGATGCCAACATAGGAATCCCATAGGGGTGCTAGCAGGATTCAGCATTATCACAGAGGTATGAATACATTCATATACCTAAAGGATTTAACACCTGACCTCATATGACTCTTCTTTGTATTGATGTCAATGTTTTAATGAACAATGACCAAATGAAAATGCACAGCTAACATATTTATTCTCTTTCTAGACTCACTGTTTAAGTCTGGGTGCCAATTTGGTCTCAATACACAATGAAAATGAAAACCAGCTGGTCAAAGCCCTGATCCGCGCTTATGACCCTAAAGAGAAACCTACGTGGATCGGACTCTCAAATTGTCACAAGGTACAGCAATGTTCAAACATGATTGATGATTTTGAAAAACAAGCAGAGATATTTTACTATTGTGATAAAATGTAAAGTAATTTCAAATGATCACTTTATTATATGCATCATGTACAGTTATTTTACACATATACTGTAACACTGTACTGCTCAGAGCTGGACAGCACGGCACTAGAAAATCTTTTTACAACAGTGCATTTTGTGCAGTACATATTTTTTCGAAGAAATCGGTTTCTTCAAGATGAAAAATGAAGAAGACCTGTTTTCTGTTATGATTTTCTAATACTATTTTCCATGGCAGAGTTTTTGCAATCCCAACCACCTTCCAATCTCTTTCCAATTCCTCAGTCTTACCACAGTTATTAAACATTGGCTGGGGGGGGTCCGACCTTCTGGCTCCAGGCAGAAGTCATCCAGTACTCAAGCTAAAGTCCTCAGAATTCTCTCTCCTCCCTCAATCAATCTTCCCTCACATGACCATCATATGTTGAAGACATGGTCCAAAACTTGCAAACTGAATTTTCATCATTGTACTGCGTTTTTAACCCTACAGAAAAAGTGTTCATTCTCTATAATACTGATCAATGCTAATGTTAACATCTTTCTGATATATTTTCTGGTTCTAGCCAGAAAATAAGTGCATTTAAGCATACATCAACAATTCAGTATATACATACATACATACATACATACATACATCAAGTTTTCCTTAATATCTCAACAGTAACAATTATAATAAACTAAATGTAGATGTTTCACATGCTATCAATCCCAATATTTTAGCAAAGAGGCATGTGGATATAACTTCACTATAGAAATGTCCAGCCTTTTAATTAAAAAAAATCTTAAAATGTAAAACCTCTTTATCTACACCATGAATGTGTGTTTGTCTTTGCAGAAGAACAGCTGGATCTGGTCTGATGGAACCAGATTTGTGTACAGCAGGTGGAATAAAAAAGAGCCAAATCATAGCTATGGAGAGTGTTGTGTGCACATGAACTGGGGGAGTAAGTTTCAATCAAAACTTAAACAGAAGATTTTTGCTTAAGTTCTGCTTATTCTCCTAATCCTGAACATCTTTCAGTGAGTGACCTTGTTCCTCTTTGCCTACAGTGGAGAAGAACTGGAATGATATTCCATGCAATGAGGCGCATCCATTTGTCTGCGTCAAGAGACGGTGGTAAAACTGTAAGGGCCAGGAAACACATGGCAGAATTAAAATGTTTTAAAATTGCAGAAGCTGTTAATCTAAAATTTGTATTGTAATTAAATAAAAAAAAAATCATTCTGAAAATAAAGGATGCATATGAAGAATGAGCAGTATTTAGAGTTTTTGGTGATTTAATGCTCATTTTTACACACTGAGACAGTGTTGAACATCTGAGTTGATCTTCTGAGGTTCACAAGCAGAGATCTAACTTGGTCTAGGATGACCAGCTCAGCAGCCAGCTAACCGGCTAACAGGCTAGTTAGGTTTTTAGTTGAATTATTAACTGAAGGATTCAGTGTAAAACTGCAACATATAAAGTGTGCACAGGATTCTCTGCATAGTTAATGGTTAAGATGTAAACAAAAGTGGTCAGAATGATTTGGTGTGAAATGCTCTGTTGTAGAGAAACTTGCTGAGTCAGAATTGTTCACAGTGATGGTGATAGGAACCAGACGTCTGAAGAGGTTAATGCCTCAAAAAGCTCCCTCACAGAAAGGTATTACATGAAATGGTTTCAAATGTGCTATCTGATGCCTGAGACTTTCTTTATATAATAGTTTTGAGGAAACTTTTGACTTAAATTATGCCTTAAAATCCATTCAAAGTGGAGTGATATATGCTTGGTGTTGTGAGGTAAAACAGTCCCCAAAGGAAAAGTGTTTTGTCAAATTACCTCGATTTCCCCATCATTATTATATATAAAAACTACATAACTATAAAAACTGGTTTTCCATAGTAAATAAAAAGGCTATTTTTGCCATGGCTATTGTAGATGATGTGACCTCTGGTTTTTATAAACCACCACTGTAAAGAAATCAGTCAAGTTTCTCTACAATGAAACATTCTCTTTTACACCTGATTGATATCTGATTGCTGTGTGGGAGGAAATATGCAAATCCAGTCATTACGTGGTGACCGACTACTAATTGTTTATCCGTTTAGCCTCTTCTTGTGCTATGCTAACGATGCTGCCTCGAAATTCGTAATTTTACAACCCCAATTCCAAAAAAGTTGGGACGCTATGTAAAATGTAAATAAATGTAAATAAAAACAGAATGTAATGATTTGCAAATCTCATAGACCCATATTTTATTCACAATAGAACATAGAACATATATCAGATGTTGAAAGTGAGACATTTTACCATTTCATGAAAAACATTAACTCATTTAGAACTTGATAGCAGCAACGCATCTCAAAGAAGTTGGGACAGGGCCACCTCTAGAATTGTGTAGCATCCTCTCTTCTTTTAACAACAGCCTATGAACATCTGGGAAGTGAGGAGACCAATTGCTGGAGTTCTGGGAGAGGAATGTTGTCCCATTCTTGTCTGATGTAGGATTCTAGCTGCTCAACAGTCCTGGGTCCTCTTTGCCGGATTTTTCGTTTCATGATGCACCAAATGTTTTCTATTGGTGAAAGGTCTAGACTACAGGCAGGTTTGTTCAGCACCTGGACTCTTCTTCTGCAAAGCCATGCTGTTGTGGTGGATGCTATGCATGGCCTTCCCTGAAAGAGATGTTGTCTGGACGGCAGCATATTTTGCCAAAACCTGTATATTTTGTTCAGCATTAATGGTGCCTTCACAGATGTGCAAGTTACTTATGCCGTGTGCACTAATGCTCCACCATATCATGGATGCTGGCTTTTGAACTGTGTGATAATTACAAGCAGGGAGGTCTTTAGCGTGGAGGATGCAGTGTCCATGGTTTTCAAAAAGAATTTAAAATTTTGATTCATTGGACCACAGGACACTTTTCAACTTTGCCTCAGTCCATCTTAAATGAGCTTGGGCCCAGAGAAGTTGGAAGCGTTTCTGGATACTGTTTATATATGATTTCTTCTTTGCATGGTACAGCTTTAATTTGCGTTTGTGGATTGCACGGCGAACTGTGTTTACAGATTTCTGGAAGTGTTCCTGAGCCCATGCAGTGATTTCTAGTACAGAATCATGCATGTTTTTTATGCAGTGCCATCTGAGGGCCCAGTGATCACAAGCATCCAATATTGACCGTGGGCCTTTGTCCTTTGTGTACAGGGATTTCTCCAGATTCTCTAAATCTTTTATGTACTGTACATAGTGGGATATCCAAAGTCTTTGCAATTTTACATTGAGGAACATTTTTCTGAAATTGTTTCATAATTTTTAGATGCAGTTTTTCACAGGTTGGTGAACCTCTGCCCATCTTTGCTTCTGAGAGACTCTGGCTCTCTAAAATGCTCTTTTTCAGTCATGTGAGTTAGTTGCAATTTATTCCTTCAGCTGTTTTTTTATTAGCAGCACTTACTTTTCCAGCCTTTTGTTGCCCCATCCCAACTTTTTTGAGATGCGTTGTCGCCATCAAGTTCTAAATGAGTTAATGTTTTTCATGAAATGGTAAAATGTCTCACTTTCAACATCTGATATGTGTTATATGTTCTATTGTGAAAAAAATATGGGTCTATGAGATTTGCAAATCATTACATTCTGATATATATATATATATATATATATATATATATATATATATATGCATATATATATATATATAATATATATATATATATATATATATATATATATATATATATATATATATATATATATTTATATATACATACACATATATGCAAAGTTTTGTGGTTCTAGATGAAAAAGAATAATAATAATAATATGAGGAATGTCTCATTATTACTGTAAGGGAGACTCTCCAGACAGATTGGAATATGATACCCGTTTACTCAAAACACATAAAAACCAAAAGCAGAGCCAGAAACAGTCCAAAAGTAAAAAAAAAAACAGAACACAGAGTCCAAGAGTTCAGAAAAGGGTCTAGGTAATCCAAAATATCCAACAGTCAAGAGGAAACAAGGCTTGGCATGCAGATTAACTGGCAATACCTCACAGAGAGCCAGTGTTATCGAAGGTCCTTATATAGGGAGGTAAATGAGCTGCAGGTGAGAGAGGTCAGGGTGTAACTAGGAAGTAAGTCAGTACTCAGGTGAGGCTGGTGGCGAAGGCGGGTATTA
Organism: Colossoma macropomum; assembly: GCF_904425465.1. Classification (NCBI taxonomy): domain Eukaryota; kingdom Metazoa; phylum Chordata; class Actinopteri; order Characiformes; family Serrasalmidae; genus Colossoma; species Colossoma macropomum. The sequence continues at coordinate 9,075,956 of NW_023494805.1, forward strand.
CACCTAACAATTACAATCTTGACATTGTAACAATAGAAGAAAGCTTTTTGGTGCTGTATAAAACGCTTCTCAAAAAAGTTCTATATAGAACCATCTACAGCACATTCTCCATCAATCTGAAGAACGTTTTCAGAATGCAAAGAACCCTTTAATCATACAAAGAGCTGTTTGAGTGTGCATGATTCTATATAGAACCATTTTCTTCACTAAAGAACCCTTGAAGAGCTATAATTTTTAAGAGTGCAGCAGAGCTGAACTGTCATCTTAGAACAATATCCATTTTAATGCAGTGAATTGCCTCAAGTATGTATGTTATATGGTATGTTTTTGGAAATATTCATCACGTTTCCTCTCTCTTAATCCTCTTGGACAGATATCATTCCAGTCTAACACCAAAGCCTGCTGTACAGACACCTTGTTGCACCCCAGGATAGCACAGCTAATTCGTTTGGACATTTGAACGGGACCTTAAAACAAAATTCTGCAGGGAATAGAAGAGAAACTCATAAGAGATTCAAAGCTGCATCAGGTCTGAGTTAAGGTAAGTTTTTTTTTGTTTGTTTGTCTGCAATAATTATGCAGGGAGAAGCAGTCAAGTCACGTTTAAAAAGCGGACAAAAAGCAGTACAAAGCAGCAGCGCTGTGTAAGAGTGGCGATTCGCATCAGCAGCACTGTGTGTCCTTTCTGTTGGTTCTGGCAGAGCTGGGTAAAGTGCAGTTTATAGTTTTATTTGATTTCCAGTAAGTGTGGCTAGTGTTGGTACACCACTGTTTATTAAAGTTAATAATTAATTAATTTTACCGTAAAGAGTCATGGGTCATTGTTTAAGGGGAGTCGTGCCCTCTCAGTCATTTCTTTCACCCCCTTGCCTAATAAATCCTGCCACCAGGCCTGTAATAGATTCACACAGCTCTTTTAAAGCACCTTATTATGCAGACAACATAATAAGGAAATGATTTAAGGGCTTTTTCTAGAATGCTTTCTTTGTAATGCATTCATAGTTGTACCCATATAAAATATCACACTAGTTCAGAATGTCTCCTTTTCTCTTTTAAAAAGGTGCCACAAGTGCTTAATCACATATCCAGAAATTTGACTGGAATGCACAAGATGGAAAACATGCAGCATGAAGGAATCAGAACAGTTTCCAAGAAAGCTCATTTTCAATCAATTTTTCTTCCAACATGAAGAGTTGGGTGGGATCTGGAGTTTGTGGGGGTGTTCACCACTTTCTGAAGAGTATAAAACTACAGCACTTTCCCCACAGCAGTACATCTAATCACTGAATCACAAGAGATTCCTCATCAAGACCTGCATCAAGAACTATCTGCAGGTATGAAAATGTTTATTCTACTTTACTTTTATTGTTATTTTCAGATTATATTTGCATTTACTCACATCAGATCTTCTTTTAGAACCTGAAGAAGAGCCATTATGGGTAGCGTGACTCAAATGTCATTGCTTTTTGTTCTCTTCTTGGCTTCGTCAGCTGGTAAGAGTTTCATCTCTTTTAGCATCACTGTAACACTGACAATACTGATGGAAATACCAAATATAATAAATATAATTACTATTTACAGACAGCATAATATGTAAAATATACTGTACAGTGTTCACTGTAGAGGAGACCACTTTGAATGATTCTTTTTCTTGTTTCAGATCTGGTGATTAAACCTGTATCAGGTAATGATGACAGTTCAGCTCTTCTATTATACTTGTTCTTCGTTAATAAAGCCATTACAGTAAAGACCAGCTTATTAATATTATTCTCTATCTGCTTTTTCAGAGACTGATTTCAGCACATTAGTTAAAGGTAAAGAGATTCACAGGTTAACTGCATGAATCAAAGAAAATCAGAGAAAACTGCAATTATCATTATCATATTGATAGTTGTTAGTCATTACAGTACTGTCCTGACATTTCTCCATTTCCTTGAACAGAACAAACTGAAATGAGACCTGAAATGCCTACTGAGCAGTGTGGGCCCAGCTGTCCGTTCGGCTGGGTGAAGTTTGATGGACGTTGCTTCAACTACTTTTCTCAAGCTGTGGACTGGGCCACTGCTGAGGTAAAGTCCGGTCTCTTGTATTGAATTTGAATGAAGGCTTTAAGGGCTGTTTAGAGGGCCCCCACCCCAGGACTGCTGGAACCGCAGTGGTGAGCAGGCATTCGACCCACCACTTTTCAGAGTGCTGTGGCGATGCCCTGCTACTTTTTGAGATCAGGCGTACACATAAAAACCTCCGCTTTCCTTAAACTGCACCGGAACGCTGACCAGCATGAACAGACAGAGTAAAACTGAGCAGCAGAGCCAATCGGAGCCTCCATTTCAGCTGGGAGGAGACCTGCCTTGGTTGATGCGGACCTGTCCAACTTTTTTTTTTAGACTCCACCCGAATTCAGGCAGCACCACACACCTGAACTGCGCTAATTCATGAGAGAATTCAATACCAGAGCACATTTTTCCACTGCACATTTTCGCTGTACTGTCTGCACAACCTGCTGCTTTAACATTTCACTCTTTACAGACTCATATCAGTCCTGCACTGCGAGCTGCTGTAAACAATGAGATACAAGCAATACAATAATGAAATGCTTTAGATTTTGGTATATGGACCATGGAGCATAATTTTGGCCAAGTATCAGCGACCTGACCGGTTAAATTTAAACTGGTGTACACACAGTCTCTATTTTTTGTTTTTCTGTTTCCATGGTGGTGAGTGTAAGAGTAACATAGCGCTTGCAAAACTTCTGATCAGTAAACAAACACCCACGTGTGTAATTTAGTCCACTTTGGCCGTTGCAGTCCACCATCCAAACCAATGGAAAGAGATACAATATCACAAAAAAACACCCCCAAAAATACTGTGGTGCATCTTTAGAAAATGAACTGGGTAGGAAAACAGCCTGATGGTCTTCAGAGATATTAGCTAACAAATACTGCTATCTGAGGCTGCAGCTATTGAAGCAGCATCAAAACAAACACTGACACTGTTCATGATCATGTTCAGAGGTGGGTAGAGGAGCCTAAATGAAGTAAGTAAAAGTAAAGTAAAACTATCTTCCCCAAAACAACCTAAGCAGAAATTCAAAAGGAGCAGGTTGAAAATCTACTTAAGTACTGAGCCAGCATTTGTCAGCATAGGAACTGAAGAGTGTGCAGTTTTGTTATTCTCTTTTGGGAATCTTGAGTTTTGGTACAAATCTCTGAAGTCAGATCACAAATCAATTACAGTACAGTCTAAATATTGCCACCATCGAAAACAAACTTGAAATCCATCAGTATTTTAATTAAGTACATGTTCTGAATAGATTAATAAGATGTCATTAGCATGATATGAAAGGCAATTTTAGGCAGTGGCCTAAGTGATTTAGTCACTTAGCCAGCCACTTTTTTTCCTTTTTTTTTAACAGTATGTTTTGCCCCACCACTTTCGGAGGTGCGGCACCACCCCTGCCCCACTCCCGGGTCTGCACTCTGATGTAATGGGATTCTGTCATTGGTGACCTTGAAATTTGGATGTGTTATGGGTATCCAGCATTTGCCTTGCATCAAGAATTCAGTGATTTTGCTCTCTTTTTCTCTCTGTTTTTCTAGGCTCATTGTTTGAATCAGGGCGCTAACCTGGTCTCGATACACAATGAAAACGAAAATCAACTGGTGAAGGCTCTCATCCGTGTTCACGACCCCAAGGAGAATCCCACATGGCTCGGTCTCAACAACTGTCAGAAGGTAAAAGAAACCGCAGCTCTAACATTAGATAATGAAGACACAGTAAAGTCAGTTACTCGGGTAGCAGGTGGTTTATTGTGTACTTTCTTTAGCACAACTGATAAAAAGATCACAGTAGTGCTAAAATGTGATAAAACAAAAAGGAAATGGCAAAAAAGCTCTTTAACTTTACTAGATTGCCTTTACTTGTATTCAGACCTATTTCTGACCCTAACTAAATCATTTATATGTAAGTACAAAAAGGAAGTCTGTTTAAAATCTTATTTATCACTGCTGTCAGAAGAAAACCTCATATATCCAATTTTAGTCGTTTTTCAGTTTTTGACATAATCTAAAAATGCCTGTTGCCCTTGTACATAGTGTTTAAATTTCATGATGAACAGCCCAAAATGAGTTGTAAAAACATCTGGTTCCATTGAATTACATTAAAATGAATGTAGGTTTTTTCCTTCTCCTGTAAAGTTAGCATTTTGGAGATAAATGCCATGGCTTAGCAAACAGGCCTGTGTCTTGCAGTAACAAAAAACTCTTGTCTTAAATCAGAATTTAGAGCCAGTTTTCAAAGCCTGTGTAACACATGAGCCTGTCTTTATGTTTTCAGAGGGATAGCTGGTTCTGGTCTGATGGGACCAAATACGACTACAGCAAGTGGAATAAAGATGAACCCAATCATTTGAATGACGAGTGCTGTGTGCACTTGAACTGGGGTGGTAAGTTCTAGTTAATCCAATTTGTTTGTGTTTATAAGTTTCCTAATCTTGGAAAATCTTCTCGTGAGTCTTTATTCTTGTTTCTGTTTGTCTACAGATGAAAAGAACTGGAATGATATTCCATGTAATCAACCGTATCCCTATGTCTGTGTCAAGAGGCCGGCGTGAAACTCTGAATGCCAAGAAAAATATTGTTAAAATGTCAGACGCTGTTAATAAAGAAAAAAACAGATCAGACATCGGACGCAGACATGCAGAGATGCATCACAGATACTGTCCAAAATAAAGCCTTTTGAAATAAAAATGTTTCTACAAGACTCCCTTTTGCCATGAGCAATAACAGGTGGTTTCAGGCAGTACTCCTCCATTGCTGAGGTCTGAATCACTATACAGGTGTAATAGTGATGAAATATGTTTTGTGAGTTTGGAGACTTTTGCAGTAAGAAGTAATCGTAATAAGTTGGAATTATGTTGTCTTAAAACAGTAACAATGAAAGCCAAGCAGTCTTGAAAGTAGTCAACATAAGACCTTACCTAATAAGTCTTCTCTCTGTGGCTGTAGTTAAATAGTAGGGTTTCAAATGAAACGCATTTAGGCACCAGACTGTAACTACTGCAGTGTTTGAGGCGAGATGGAAAAGACGTTAATCGCTTTACAGTGGAGCTTGTGACAGACATATTAGTGTGTTAGCTGTCGCTCTTTTCCATTTTTAACAGCCCATTCATTAGGCTGACTTATGCAGAAGAGTGATTGTTTTTCTCAAGAAATTGGTGCCGCCTATTGAAAATCAAACCATGATTGGTTTATTTGTTTGTCACTGTGTAATTATGCTAAGAGTTAATTTAATGCAGGGGTGCACACCTCTGGTCCTGGAGGGCTGGTGTCCAGCACAGTTTAGAGGTTTCCCTGCTCAAATACACCCATTTAACCTGTGTTAGAGCAGGCAAATCACCAAACTGTGCTGGACACCGGCTCTCCAGGACCGGACTTGTGCACCCATGATCTAATGCTTTAGGACTTCTCTTCAGCTCTTGAGGTCCTACCCAATAGGAGAGTCTAGAAGTTTTAATAATAAAAGGGAAAGGCCAAAACAAGTGCAGTGATAGGCTAAGGTCAAAACTGAGAGAGCAAACTGACAAAACATCGGGCTGAGCAAAACAGTAGTCAAGGTCAAAAGCCAAAAAGAGATTCCAAAAAGCAGCAAACAAAATGAATCCAAAGACAAAGAATGATTGTTAGGAGACAGAACTGGCCAGACGCTTGCGATTAAAATCAGGAAATGAGACTTTAGTTAGAACATGATCAATACCCATCGTGAAAAACATGCAAAGGCCAAATGCAGAACAAGACACATACAAGAAGGGACGAACATAATAAAGAGAAATATGGGCAAACATGATCCAAGGGCAAAAAAGTCAAGAAATACAAAGTGGAAGTCCGTTACACAGGAAACAATAAACACAGGATAAACACTCAGCAGCTCTAATGAAAGAAGCAATATATCGCTGTTGTTGGAAGAAAACCTCAAAAAAATCTCCAAAATGGTAACTTTACAGGAGAAGGAAATGTAAGTCGATGGAACCAGACAGTACTGGAACACTATATCAACTCACATGCAGTGTTCACAGGGGAACAAATAAAAATGCTAGAGTAAAATGTATTTTTCATAACTATTTTGTTTGTCTATTAAATTATGTGTTTAACAAGGTTCTCATATTTGTCAGAAACTTTCACAATAAGTAGATAATGCCTTAGCAACAAAGTCCAATTTGTCCACACACTCATCTGGCATGCTATGTTCACAGGGCCAAAATAAAAACGTCTTCAGTAAAATTTCTTTTGCGGTAATTTAAGAGTGTGTTATATTATTTTTTATACAACAGTTAGTCCCAGCCACGCAAGCTGATTGGTTGAGAAGCGTTCTAACTGTGCTGTTATTTCGCCATAACATCACAGGTTTTTCACAAACACTGTATCATTCCGCTGAGACGCCGTTGCTAAGCAACTAGTTTGACAGCTGTAGGTGACGCTCAAGCCATTTGAACACTTTTACTTACTACTTTGCCACAAACAGAAAATGAACACTTTTACGATCACGTTTGACCGACAGCCGATTTGGTCAGACTCTGAAGATGAGACTATAGATAATCTGACGTAGCAACAAGCTGCTTGTTGAAGAAACTATAATTTGGCAGAAGGAACTGCTGACATTAAAACATATTAAACACCACGTTCACAGCCCAGTTCATTCATTTCTTACTTTATTTACTTAACCGTTGTATAAAAGCAATAGAACACTTGAGGTCATGTGTTATCATGAATAACATAATGATGCCTTACTCAAAAGTACATTTTGCCTTAACTCTATAGTCTTAGATGCCATGTTCACAGTGTCATTATAAAAAAGTCTACTGAAAAATTTCTTTTTCTTCAGGATTTTGACAGTTGGTTGAATTCTGTATTAATCCTGATTATGAGAATCAGGAGATAATACCTTAGTACTTAGGCCCTAAAGTACATTTTCCCCTTCACTCTAGTTTTATACACTGAGGGTCATAAAAAAGTACTTTAATATTTTTTACATTCTTCTTCAGGATTTTGATTTTTTTTTAATCTTATTTCCGATTTCATGAGGTGTTTAGATATTCAGGAGAGTTCTCTGTAAAAAATCTTGATTGATAAGTGTCATTCAGATGTTTTGAGAATCTCAAGATAAAATAAGTGCCTTAAACTACATATATATATATATATATATATATATATATATATATATATATATATATATATATATATATATTAATGTCACAGATCATCTTCAGAAGATAAATACAATCACGATATGGTTCGCTAAATTTTGTAAGTAGGCTTCAAACAGTAAAATAACAAGATATTAAGGGCAGCCAAACAGACAATGCAATACCTACTCCCTATGTATTAAAACAGTAGTTTTAAGAAAATGTGGCATTGCAAAATGTCTCATAATTCAGCATAATTCAGCTTTTAATAATTGGACAATAAGTCCATAGCAAATTAGCACAACTTTACACTTTCTCTTATTTACTTACTGTGTTTTACACAATGCTGAGTTATAAAATATGGGGACTGTGAGATTCCGTTCAAAATTAAACTTGGACAGTCACTGAGTGTGTTTTTGATTTTTATTCAGGGTTATTACACAGCGTTTGATTTATATATGTGTATATATATATATATATATATATATATATATATATGCCATTCTCAGTGTTAAGGCACGCCATCTACAGGTGTCAGACTGTAACTGCGGCACAATTTAAGGTAAATTCAATTAAGAAGCTATCAAATACAAAACTGGCTGTTGAGGCAGGTTAGATTTATTGAGTTTGACCTAAAATGTCATTACTTTCCAACTTACCTTTTTCAGTGACCGCCGCTGAGACCAATTTCCCGCTCAGACTGGGTGAGGACGTTGCAGCGTCTCTCCCACTCAAATTATCATATTATAAGTTTTTCAGAAGCGATTAATTTAATTTAATTATGTATATATATATATATATATATATATATATATATATAGAGAGAGAGAGAGAGAGAGAGAGAGAGAGAGAGAGAGAGATAGATAGATAGATATTTCACAGCTGTTGGAGCAAAACCTGGCATCTCCAAAATCGTGACTTTACAGGAGAAGGAAAAACATACTCTACTTTTAATGTAAGTCAATGGAACCAGACTTTTTTCCAAGTCATTTTGGGTCATTTTTTTGAATCCATTCATCATGAAACTGACATACAATGTAAAGAGAAACAGGCATTTTTAAAATATGTCAAAAAGTGAAAAAAGTGAAAAAAGTGAAAAAAATGGAGATGACAACAGCGTTTAATATGTATATATATATATATATATATATATATATATATATATATATAGAGAGAGAGAGAGAGAGAGAGAGAGAGAGAGAGAGAATGAACATAATCAGTACTCAGTACTCAGGTGACTAGGATCTGCTGACTGAACGCTGATTGGCTGGCTGAGTTTGTATTGAAGTGTGAGTCCAACTGAGAACTGGGAAGCGTGACAATGTTACTACTAATGTTTCCATAACGTTAGTTTTTGTCTAACAGAGAATATTGTGGTAGCAATATATAATAATAAATTAAATAAATAAATTAGAATAATATTGTGACACAAACCATTATTACAGCACACGTTTCAGAACGTTCCACAAACGTTATTTCTGTAACATTACAGTCAGACGCAGCTCACATTAAATAATGTGACAGATTGATATTTCACACTTTATGATCACAAAAGATATTGCAACATGATTTATGAGAAATACAGCATTATGATGAAATTTTAGCGGAAGCTGTGCTTTCTGCGTAGTCTTCGAGGAGCTGCCACTGTGCTAAAGTAACGCTAGCTAGCACAGTGTTTCTCAACCTGTGGGCCACGGACCACCAGTGGGCCATGAAGCACTCTCTAGTGGTCCATGGGCCTGAACTCGGTGGGAGGCAGTAGTTCGTAGTGGGCCGGTAGAGACGTGTAAACAAAAACACCACAGTCGCAGGCTAATTAAAAGTCACCAGTTTGAGACAATGGATAGGTTCCTTATGGTGTTTCTCCTATGTTGTTCGGTGCAGACCTATCAAACCTTTTTCTTTAGCTCGCTCCATTCTGACTCCATCCGTATTCGGGTCTGAAACAAACAGCTGAAACCCGCGGGTCTCGATCTGCTTCCAACCAAACCCTGTTCAGTTCACTGCTGGTGGGAACGCGTTTTATGGTCAAACGAGGGAATTCATCAGTAGGACCAGCTTTCCTTCTCTTCTAGCAGCACGTCAGCGCTGTCCTGTCAGCATAATCTGCCTGTTTTAACGTCTGACTTATTGGTCTCATATCATTCCTACAGCTCGAGTTGCAGCTGATAAAAATGACAGACGAGCCATAAAATAACAGCTGTGATCCGTGTTTGATGTCTGGCTGAGCATCAGCGACCTGAGTAGTTAAACTCAGCTTGATAAACTACTGACAAGGAAGCAGATATCAAGTAAAATGTATTATTATTGTTGATTGTAGCAACGCTGATCCAAAAGCATGAGTGGAGTGAGGTTTATTTCAAATGAGGCACTAAAAGCCTCAAAACTAAAGGGACTCTCCAGACCAAACAGTGACTCCTGTGGAAAGGACACAAGAGTATTTTCAGTGAAATCGTGATGGACTGCAGCTCCAAATCACAGTCCACATCTACATCTACCTGTTTTTCTTTTTCTTCTTTTTTGATCTCTGCAAACACACACACACACACACACACACACACACACACACACACACATAAGAAACACACGCAAATAAGAAAAACAAGAAAACCATTTGAAAAAAAACAGCACCAAAAAGTGTTCGTTTATTATTTCAAGCTTGACATCGTAACAATAGAAGAACCCTTTTTGGTGCTGTATAGAGCCCTTCAGAAAAAGGTTCTAAATAGAACCATCTACAGCACATTTCACATAATACAAATTTCACACATAGTAAGGTGGTTTCTATTTTCAGAAACAACAGATCACGTATACAGCAATTTCAGTGAAACACAAGAGCAAAACAGAGTCATAATATAATAAACACCTGCAATACACAGCTGTACAGCAACAGCCTTTCCTTTAATCACTCTAATCAGGGACTTTTTAGCACATCACTAAAGGAAATGTCAAACTTCCTTGAAAAGCGGTGCCTGGCTGACACGTGTAGTGCTTTAGGAGCAGTTATGAAATGAAAACAAAGCAGTTTCAATCGAATTTCATAACAGTCATCAGACAGCTATGAAAAGCTTTCTAGCACCCAGGGATGGATCGTGGTCTTGAGAGGCCCCTGGACACAAGAGTCATTTGAAGCCCCTTTCTGGTAACGTAACAGTGGCAGGGGCAGGATTATATTTCAAGAACCGTCCTTCAGCTTGTAGGCTACCTTTATTGTCCAGGTTCTGTTATCTCTTAGGATGTATTATGTAATGTTGTTTGATCTTGGAACATCTATCTTCCTTATAAAAGAAGAATCCAAATCCGTAATCTGCTGTTGTCACAAAGTAGAATGTCAGAAAATGAACAAAACCCTAAAAAAAAAAAAAGTATGTATGGGGCATACAGGATTACGGCTGCTGGCGCTAGTTATCTAATACACACACACACACACGGACACACACACACATCCTTCTGGGTCACGGGGGGTGCTGGAGCCTATCCCAGCAGTCATTGGGCAGAAGGCAGGATACACCCTGGATAGGTCACCAGTCCATCGCAGGGCAGACAGACATATACATTCATACACACACTCACACACACACTCACTCCAAGGGGCAATTTAGCATCTCCAAGTAACCTGACTGCATGTCTTTAGACTGAGGGAGGAAACCCAAACAGACATAGGGAGAACATGCAAACTCCACACAGAAAGGACCCTGGTCGAACCCAGGCCCCTTTTTGCTGTGAGGCGATAGGGCTACCCACTGCGCCACCGTGCTGCCCAATAACTAAGTAAGTAAGTAAGTAAGTAAGCAAGTAAGTAAGGAAGTAACTAACTAACTAACTAACTAAGTGAGTAACTAAGTAACTAACTAAGTAACTAAGTAAGTAACTAAGTAACTAACTAAGTAAGTAAGTAACTAAGTAAGTAACTAAGTAAGTAACTAACTAACTAACTTACTAACTAACTAACTACCTAACTAACTAAACAAACAAACAAACAAACAAATGAACCCTGAAAAGTGATATTTCATGTTCATGTCCACTTTGAGCAATAATGGCAATTTGGTTATATTTTGTTACAGAAATATACAAAGTTAGCTGTATTGTGTATAATAACCTAGAGTGTCTACATCATAACAATTCTCATGCAATATTTGGATCAAGGTTTCATCTCTTTTTTGCAAACAAACACACATCTTACACACATTACAATCCGATTTCAATGGCAATGAAAACAATATTCCCATTAATAATAAGTGAAAACAGAAAGGGGGCCTGAAAACAGGTAACACTTCTTAAATGATATGATTTTCTTGGTTATATTCACATCGTGAGGGCTATTCTCAACCTAATGTTTGCATCTGCAGTATATGCCTCAAGTATTTGTGCCCTGTCAGTTAGAGACCCCTGGGCACTCACTCCAGTGGCCAAAAATATGGTGTGTGTGCGCAGAGGTGGCAACATGACTCTTAAAGTGGAGGGACAAACATTACTTCAAAAACTTGTAATAATAATAATAATAATAAATCATTTTCAAAAATAAAGTTAAAAAAGAACTGTGGCTGAATGATTGACAAAAGACTAGGACAACTAGACCACTGAGAGTCTAACTAAAACTCTTTCAGCACAACATACAACATATGTCTTTGGTTTTTGTTTTGTTTAGTTCTGTGGATGAAACATCGCAATACATGATTCTACAGAGAAGAGTTAAAAACTGAACCTGTGCAAGTGCAAAAGAGACTCAGAGAGGTCTCCAAATCCCCAAAACTTACACTCTGCAGCTTTTTGTAACGATGAGCTAAAAATGACAGACATTCATTTTTCTATTTCTAAGGAATCATTAGGCCTAGAAGGCCCTTATTAGTACCATGTTTATTGAACAAACATATAAACATCACAAAACCATCAATGGAACAAATTATGTGAATCTTTGGATTCAATAACTACAAGCATCTTAAACATGCCTTAAAGTGGGCCTTGCTGGGTATCATAGTTTTAGCACTCTGCATGAATCCAAGAGGACAGAGAAAAAATGGCTACCTTATGCTAATTGTTTATTTTTCCTCAATAATGGCCAAAAGATTGAATCATCATCAAAATTCTTGCAATTTTAGCTCACGGACACTCCAGACAAACAATTACTGTAAAGGTGTCTAAAGTGCCACTTGTTTTCAAGATCTCTAAAAGCAAAAATGTACAAAATTTTTCAGGTGATGGGTAAATTTTTGATCAAAAAAGGAGCCAAATTCATAAAGTTATCAAATTTCTGTTAGAATTTGCCTGTCAAATAATGGCATATCTGAGTAATCTGCGTAGCCCAGGGTCTCCTGAAAATAACAACATATACTTTATAACTGCAATTGTAATTGTAATTGACCCAAAATAGCAAAAAAATTCCCCCCAAAATTCGAGGGTCCTAAGGGTTAATAGGCAACAACTGAATTTCTCTTTCTGTAGCTGCTACAGCATGGGCTTCAGGCCCATTTCTTTATAAATTAGATGTATTACCACTTTTGAGTCTTCACAATATACAAGAAAACTGTATCACTTTAGATTCATTTTAGAATCTAGATTCATTGCTAGATTCATACAGCTCTGTTACAGCACCTTATTATGCAGAGAATCTAATAAGGAAATATAATAAGTTTAAGGTTCTGATATTGATCTTGCTACACACATATAAAAGCCATAGATCAGACAATATAGTAATAAATTAGAGCCTCTTCTTTTCTCTTTTAAAAAGGTGTGTCCCAGGTTTGCATGATTATCAGAGAATTATGCCTATAAACCTGACAGGAAAGCACAAGATGGAAAACGTGCAGCATGTAGGAAGCAGAATGTTTGCCAAGAATGATCAAGTTTCAATCAACATGCACTCCAACAAGAAGAGTTGGGTGGGATCTGGAGTTTGTGGGGGTGTTCACCACTTTCTGAAGAGTATAAAACTACAGCACTTTCCCCACAGCAGTACATCTAATCACTGAATCACAAGAGGTTCCTCATCAAGAACTATCTGCAGGTATGAAAACATTTATTGTTTTACTGTTATTTAACAGATTATATTTGCATTTTCTCACCTCAGATTTTTCATTTAGAACCTAAAGAAGAGCCATTATGGTTGGAGTGACTGAAATGTCATTGCTTTTTGTTCTTTTCATGGCTACATCAGCTTCTGGTAAGAGTTTAATCTCTATTGACATCACTGTAACACTGACGCTGCTAAAGCAAATACCAAATATAATAAATTTACTATGTGCCCCGTAGAAGAGACCACTTTATAATTTTTCTTCTTGTTTCAGGTCTGGTGATTAAACCTGTATCAGGTAATGATGACAGTTCAGCTCTTTTATTATACTTATTCTTCATTAATAAAGCCATTACAGTAAAGACAGCTTATTAATATTATTCTCTGTCTGCTTTTCCAGAGACTGATTTCAATGCATTAGTTAAAGGTGAAGAGATTCACTGCTTAACTAACTGAAATGATCATCATTGATAGTTTTGATCTGTCCTAAAATTTCTTAATTCCCTTGAACAGAACAAATCAGTGAGCCACAAAAGAGAGTGGATGCTGTGCAGCCATGTGTGCCCAGCTGTCCGTTCGGCTGGGTGAAGTTTGATGGACGCTGCTTCAACTACGTTTCCTGGTCTGTGGACTGGGCCTCTGCTGAGGTAAAGTCTGGTCTCTTGTTGAATCTATAATGAAGGTTTTAGGGGCTGTTCAGAGGGCCCCCCACCCACCGGTCAACACTCTGATGTAATGTGATTGTGCCAATGGTGTCCAGTGAGCTTGAACTTCATTCTATTAGATTTTATAATGTGTTATGGGTATCCAGCGTTTGCCTTGCATCAAGAATTCAGTGATTTTGCTCTCTTTTTCTCTCTGTTTTTCTAGGCTCATTGTTTAAATCAGGGCGCTAACCTGGTCTCGATACACAATGAAAATGAATATCAGACAGTGAAGGCTCTCATCCGTGCTTATGACCCCAAGGAGAATCCCACATGGCTCGGCCTCAACAACTGTCAGAAGGTAAAAGAAACCGCAGCTCTAACATTAGATAATGAAGACACAGTAAAGTCAGTTACTCGGGTAGCAGATGGTTTATTGTATACTTTCTTTAGCACAGCTCATAAAAAGATCACAGTAGTGCTAAAATGTGATAAAACAAAAAGGAAATGGCAAAAAAAGCTCTTTAACTTTACTAGATTGCCTTTACTTGTATTCAGACCTATTTCTGACCCTAACTAAATCATTTATATGCAAGAACAAAAAGTACTCCAATTTTTGTCATTTTGCACTTTTTGATGTAATTTGAAAATGCCTGTTGCCCTTTACATTGTGTTTAAATTTCATGATGAACGGACTGAAAGAAATGGATCAAAATGACTTGTAAAAACATCTGGTTCCATTGACTTACATTAGAAGTAAAGTATGATTTGCTTCTCCTGAAAAAGTTACCATTTTGGAGATACAAAGGTTTTTTGTCTGACAACAGCAATATAAGACAATATAGTAAATTACTATAAAATGTTTCATTTATTTCAGATAAATGCCACGGCTTACCAAACAGGTGTAACACTCCAGAACTGATTAGATACTCCCAGATGAAATTAGAAAAAGAGGCTTTACTGATTGAAACAGTTTCCAAACTCGTCGTCAAAACACCGGCAATGGTCAGATCCAAAACAGTCCAAAAACACAAAAAGACAAACATAACCAGAAGGCAGACAAAATCCAAAAGGGCAGAGACAAAAAGCAGAGTCAAATATCCAGGAAACCAAGTAGGCACCGCAAGAGAAAACACTCAGTAGCTCACAAGAAAGCAATACCTCACAAAAATCTAACTAAAGCCTGGGCTTTAAATGCTAACTATCATTGGTCACATGAACAAGGAAGATGTGAAAGATATCAGCATTCTGGTGAAGCAGAACGATGATAGGTTGTGGAATGAAAGTCATCAGTCACGTGATCCCAAGGGAGTTCTGGGAGTTGAAGTTCTCAGATAGAGCTGATCTGGATGGATCTGTGTCTTGCAGTAACAAAAAACTCTTGTCTTGAATCAGAATTTAAAAACTGTTTTTAAAGCCTGTGTAACACATGAACATGTCTTTATGTTTTCAGAGGGATAGCTGGTTCTGGTCTGATGGGACCAAATTTGGGTACAGAAAGTGGAATAAAGAGGAACCCAATCATTTGAATAACGAGTGCTGTGTGCACATGAACTGGGGTGGTAAGTTCCAGTTAATCCAGTCTGTTTGTGTTTATAAGTTTCCTAATCTTGGAAAATCTTCTCATGAGTCTTTATTCTTTTTCCTGTTTCCTGTCTGCAGTTCAGAAGGACTGGAATGATATTCCATGTAATCAACCGTATCCCTTTGTCTGTGTCAAGAGGCTGAGATGAAACACTGAACGTCAAGAAAAGTGTTCTCATAACGACCGACACTGTTGATCTGCCGTTTGTAAACTAGTAGAAAATGACATTCGTATGATCATAATGTAAATTAAGACTATTTTTATTTGGAGTATGTTTATTAGAGCACAGCTGAGTGCATTTTTTATTTTTTCTCTCTTTGACAATGTTAAAAACAGATGTGCAGAGCTACATCAGAGATACTATTCAAAATAAAGCGTTTTAAATAAAAACGTTTCTACAAGATTCCCTTTTTTCATGAGCAAGACCAGCTGGTTTCACACAGCACTTTTCCATTGCTGAGATCTAAATCACTGAACAGGTGTAAGACGGTGTTGTGTATGTTTGGATACATAATCACACGAAGTTAATATTGGGTTGTCTTAAATCATTTTATTTCATGCATTTATTAACCACAAGTGCAGCAGGTTAATAGTGCCATTAGTTTGCTAATTAGCCAGGCAGGCAGGGTTTGCTAAAAAGCTACCCACAGTGGAATCAGTGGAATACACCAGTAATGGAGATTGAGATGGTCATTGGGATCCTCTCTGGTTGAATCTACTGGTGGGTGAGTGAAATCCAGAGTGAAAGATGTGAGTAAGTTAGCTAAACAATTAAAATTGAGATGATTTTCATGTATAAAAAGCACTTGTGGTAGCATCATAGACTCCTGGCATCCATGCAGAACCCAAAATGACTGTACTGTGGCTTTCAGCATCATAAGATCTAACCATTTGTCTTGTCTTACAACCCCATTTCTAAAAAAAGTTGGGATGCTGTGCAAAATGTAAATAAAAACAGAATTCAATGATGAGCAAATTATTTAAACCCTATATTTACTTGAAATAGTACCAAGACTACATATCAAATGTTGAAAGTGGAAAAAAAAATGTTGTTTTGAGTTTTGATGCCAGCAACATGTTTCAAAAAAGGACAGGGCAACAAAAGACTGTCAAAGTTGTGAAATCCTAAAAAAAAACACCTGTTGAAATATTTCACAACTAATTAGGATAGTTGGCAACAGGTCAGTAACATGATTGGGTATAAAAGCATCCCAGAGATGCTGAGTCTTTGAGAAGTAAAGATGGAGAGGGGCTCACCACCCTGTGAAAAACTGCATGGGCAAGTAGTGCAACAATTCAAGAATAATGTTTCTCAATGTAACATAGCAGACCTTGGGGATTTAATCATCTACGGTACATAATATCATTAAAGGTTTCAGAGAATCTGGAGAAATCTCTGTACGCAAGGGACAAGGAAAAACAATACTGACTGGTTGTGATCTTCAGGCCCTCAGACGGCACTGCATTAAAAACTGACATGATTCTGTAGTGCAAATCACTGCATGTACTCAGTAACACTTACAAAAACCACTGTCTGTGAACACAGTTTGCTGCTGCATCCACAAATGCAAGTTAAAACTCAATTGTGCAAAGAAGAAACCATGTATAAACAGGATCCTGAAACACCGCCACCTTCTCTGGGCCCGAGCTCATTTAAGATGGACTGAAGAGAAGTGGAAAAGTCCTGCGGTCTGATGAATCAAAATTTATTTTTTTTTTAATCGTGGATGCTGCATCCTCCGGGCTGAAGAGGAGAGAGACCACCTGGCTTCTTTAAAAGCCAACACTGGTGATGGTATTGTGGTGTAATAGTGCACATGGCATGAGTGACTTGCACATCTGTGAAGGCATAATTAATGCTGAACGATATATATAAAGGTTTTGGAAACATATGCTGCCATCCAGATGACGTCTTTTTCATGGAAGGCCTTGCATATTTCAGCAAGACAACGTCCACATTCTGCATGTATTACAACAGCATGGCTCCATATTAAAAGAGGCCGGGTGCTAAAGTGACTTGTCTGCAGTCCAGATCTGTCACCCACTGATAACATTTGGTGCATTATGAAGCAAAAAAATATGACAAAGCAGACCCTGAACTGTTGAACAGCTGAAATTCTATATCAAGCAAGAATGGGAAACATTTCACTTTCAAAACTACAGCAATTGCTCTCCTCAGTTTCCAAACCATTGCAGAGTGTTGTTGAAAGAGGTGATGCAGCACAGTGGTAAACATGCCCCCGTCCCAACTTTTTCGAAAATATGTTGCCGGCATTAATTCAAAATGGGCATTTACTTTTCAGAAAACAATAACATTTCTCAGTTTAAACCTTCTACTTGTTGATTTTGACCAGTTAATTACAGGTTTAAAAGATTTGTACATTTAATAATTTAACATTTTGCACAGCATCCCAACCTTTTTTGGAAACGATTGTAACGATTGTAATTTACCACGAAAAAGGCTCTTCAATGCTAGTCGGCTCAAAAGACCTGACTTGTTCACAAATGTAGCAAAACTGATGGTCTTCAGACAGTTGGGGCTTCACATTAGAGCAGATACAAGCAATAACTGTACAAATACAGTAATCAGCTGCATTTAGAAATACAGTAAACTACTGTATGTACTGGAACTACAGTACATTTTTTGCAGTGTAATTCTTTACTCCTCCAGGGGGCAGCAGCACCAGCTGTGTGTAAGTTCAAACATAGGCTATTTGAAAACCTTTTTTGCTTGAGCGTACTAGCTCCTAACTATTTACACCTCTCCCTGAGCAGGTGTAAGTAAGTGTTGGGGAAAACAACAGAAGCCTGCTGTCTAATAACACTGCCTCGTCTGTCTCGACTGCATCTATGGTATAGCATGGCTTCACAGCCATCCTTGAAGCATATTAATACCAGAGCAGGGGTATGAGGAGCCTGGCCACTTCTTATTCCCCCTATTATATCAAAAACAGGACTGCTAAACAACAGAGGGCCCCCATGAGCGAGTCCTCAATGAATGGGAGTAAATGGAGCTCAGCAGCTAAAAACAGAAAGTTAAAATAGTTTCTAACCACTTACCCAGAACTTTCCTTTAATTTTAGAAAGTAGAAGGATGTATTTCACTAAAAAAACAATATATGTCCTTTTTGAACGTACACGAAGCGCCATTTTAAACTCCTGTAACTCAAGCTTAAAAGCTCTTAAAATACAACAGCAGTGTTAAAATGTTTTATGCTATTCAGTGTTCAAGAAATAACTGTATTCTTTTACATTAAAAATATAGGGCAGCACTGTGGTGCAGTGGGTAGCGCTGTTGCCTCACAGCAAGAATGGCTTGGGTTCGATTTCCGGCTGGGTGACCAGGGTTGTTTCTGTGTGGAGTTTGCATGTTCTCCCCGTGTCTGCGTGGGTTTCCTCCCACGGTCCAAAAACATGCAGTCAGGCCAATTGGACATGCTAAAATTGCCCCTAGGTGTGAATGTGTATGTCTGTCTGTCTGCCCTGCGATGGACTGGCGACCTGTCCAGGGTGTATCCTGCCCTCTGCCCAATGACAGCTGGGATAGGCTCCAGCACCCCACTGCGACCCAGAAAGATAAGCGGTTTAGATGATGTACGTATGTACATTGAAAATATTTAAGCATTTATAAACTATGATTTTGCTCAAATGCTCCATCTTCACCCATTCATTTTGGACTCACTCGGGAGTGCCCTCTAGTGTTTGAGAAACGTGGAAGACATTATGGAGTAGTAATTCTCCTCTCTACAAGTTCTCTGTTAATACACATTGTAAGGTAGTTTCTATTTTCAGAAACAACAGATCACGTATACAGCAATTTCAGTGAAACACAAGTACAAAACAGAGTCATAATATAACAGAGTCATAAAACTATAAACACCTGAAATATACAGCTGTACAGTAATAGCCTTTCCTTTAATCAGTCTAATCAGGGACTTATCAGCAAATCACTAAAGGTGAAGTCATACTTCCTTGAAAAGCTGTGTCTGGCTGACACGTGTAGTGCTTTTAAAGCGTTTATGAAAAAGAAAACAAAGCAATTTTAATTGAATTTCATAACAGTCATCAGACAGATATAAAAAAAGATTCTTGCCTCAAGTATTTGAGAGGCCCTTGGGCACAGGAGTCTTTGGCGGTCCTCCTGTAGGAATGTGTAACACATTAAAATAGTAATATTAATAATATGATTTTCTCATATCAGTCATATTCACATATTCAAGGCTTATTTGTTCACCTAATGTTTGCATCTGCAGTGGATTGCCTCAAGCATTTGAGCCCCTTTGGACTTTGATGTCTGAGGTCCCCTGAGGCCCCTTCTTTACAGTGGTGCTGATAGGAACCAGGGGTCACAATGTCCACAACACAAATATAGCCATTTATTTTCTATCCAGAACCACCAGTGAACCTACACACTGCAGTTTTTTTATGTAATGTTAATGATGGTAAATGATGGTTAATGATGGTAAAATAGTGAAAAAATAAGTTTTCTTTGGGGACTATTTTGTTTCACAACACTCTACATGTGCCTTTCCACCATACATGGATTTCATGTAATAACTTTCTGTGAGGGACCTTTAGAGGCATTAAACTCCTCAGACGTCTGGCTCCTATCAGCACCACTGTCAACAACCCTGTTTTTCTGTAATGATGCATTTCACGTTAAACCACTCTGAATTACTTTGATCTGAACTATGTAGAAAAATGAGAAATATCAGTGGAACTCCCCTTTATTATTAATTGACCCTTATTAGTCCCACAACAGGGAAATGTCACCTCCACAATTACACACAAGGGAACAGTGAGCACACCTGCTCAGAGCAGTGGGCAGCCCTATCCACAGCACCCAGGGAGCAGCTGGGGGTTAGGTGCTTTGCTCAGGGGCACTTCATAGTGTCAGCTTAGGGGATCGAACTGGTGACCTTCTGGTCACAGGACTGATTCCCTAACCTCCAGCCCATGACTGCCTCAGAGAAACAAAAAACAAAATTGCACTGTCCTTAGCTTCGCTGTGGATACAGAACCGAGAACACTGAAAGAACCCTTTGCATTGATTAAAGGGTTCTTTGCATCATGAAATGGTTCTTCAGATCGCTGGAGAATGTGTTTTACATGATTCTATATAGTACCATTTTGAAAAGGATTCTATATAGCACCAAAAAGGGTTCTTTTATTGTTACAGTCTTGACATCAGTAGAGTAGAAGTATCTTTTGTTTGGTTGTATATTGAACCATTTTTAGAACACACACACACACACACACACACACACACACACACACACACACATTCTACAGAACCGTCCACTTTTCTATTTACCCATAGGTGTCACTGGTGATCATCAGTGTGATTTTTATTCCAAAATAAGAGATTTTTTGTTACACAGTAACACCAGTGGCATGACTTCTGGGGAACTTTCATTATATATTTTGTAATATTTATTCAGCATTTGTTTTCTATGTCATTTAATGTATATATTTCATAGTCATGTATAGATTATTGTAGTTAAAATTGCAGAAAAAACATTTTTTTTTGTTCAAAATATGGCCTCAGTCTTTACACATGACTGTGGGGACGAGCACTTCTGTGGTGCTTGGAATTCTAGATAATTGATTTAAAAACCAATATTGCTCAAACTTATTGTTTTATTTTAAAATATTAAATGTTTTTGAAGTGTAATATATCTGTAAGGCTATATATATATATATATATATATATATATATATATATACTTTTTTTTTTCCATATGAGAAATACGCCTGAGTACAGCTAAAGAAAAGCCTCAGGTGAAAGTTTTTAAATTGTTAAACTGCATCTAAGCTGTAACATATTTCACCCCCTGCAGGGTGTAACCAGAGCCGGTTCATGACTGTAACGGCGAATCGCGAATCGCTGATCTGTAAACGATGTCCCCCATTAAAATCTCATTGCGCGGTGCTTGTAGATCGGCTGAGTGCACCGGAAGCTGCTATGCTGGTTTACTTCCTATGACAGCGGGCGAAAATGAACGCAGCGAGTCTGTTTTTGCTCTCTTTTTCAGTCTAGCTCGTTGTGTTTTTCACACACTAAAGGTAAGAAACTCGCAGAGTAATCATTTAGTGAGCCGCAGCTCGTGGAGGCTCAGTAAGAGCTACGAGGCTGAACTCGGCTTCTTGTTCGAATTTTCCCGGTCCACCTTAAATACAGCCGCGGTTTCATTCGGCGCCGGAGCCTGCTGCTGTAACTGCTGCACCACTTAAGGTGGAACGGGGAAACTCGAACAAGGAGCCGAGTTCAGCCTCGTGTAAGAGCTCATATTGACAGACTGAATCCTGCAGGTTATCAGTCTCGCCGTCTTTAACATTCCTGTAACGTTATTTTCGTTTAACGTTACAAATCTGAGCCTCGTTTAGCTTCACATTCGGGCGAATATAGACTAGGCTGGGCGCTTAGACTAGGCTGGGGTTTGGTTTAGTCAACCTTACACGCCTAAAAGATGGTTCATCAAGGGTTCTTTAGTAAAGGCAGTGAACCATGAGTTCCATATAGAACCTTATTATGCTTAAATCGTTCTTTGCATGGTGGAAACATTCTTCAGATTGATGGAGAATATGCTGCAGATGGTTCTATGTAGAACCTTTTTGAAAAGGGTTCTATGTAGCACCAAAAAGGGCTCTTCTGTTGTCACAAGCTTGACATCATAACGATAGCAGAACGCTTTTTGGTGCTATATCGAATCCTTTTCAAAAAACTTATATATGGAACCATCTACAGCACAATCCCTATCAATCTGAAGAACCCTTTCATGATGCAGAGAACCCTTTAATAATGGTAAGTGTTCTTAGAGTGGTCATGGTTCTATATATGACCATGCAGTCTTGTTCACTCTCAACAGAATAGAGTACATGCTGAAAAAAGATGGTTCTTCAAAGGTTTTTTAGTAAAGGCAGTGGTTCTATTTAGAACCATGAGTTCCATGTAGAACCATTTAATGCAGAAATGGTTCTTTGCATCTTGACACGGTTCTTCAGATGGATGGAGAATGTGTTGTATATGATTTGTTCTTCAGATTGATAGTGCTGTTGATGGTTCTATATAGAACCTTTTTGAAAAGTCTACTTCTGTTGTTACAAGCTTGACAATAGCAGAACCCTTTTGTTGCTATTTAGAACCATTATCAAAAAGATTCTATGTAGAACCATCAACAGAACAATCTTTACCAATTTGAAGAACACTTTCGTGACACAAAGAACAAGAGTCCTTTAATCATGCTAAGTGTTCTTTGAGTGGTCATAGTTCTATATAGAACCATTTTCTTTACTAAAGAACCCTTGAAGAAACATTTCTTTTTTAAAAGTGTAGCTAATCATGACCATGTCACCTCGTTCACTCTCAACAGAATAGAATACATGCTGAAAAAAATGGTTCTTCAAGAGGCCTTTAGTAAAGTCACTGCTTCTATTTAGAACCATGAGTTCCGTATAGAACCTTTTCATGCTTAAATGGTTCTTTGCATGGAGAAAAGGTTCTTCAGATTGATGGAGTATGTGTTGTATATGATTCTATGTAGAACCTTTTTGAAAATGGTTCTATATAGCAGCAAAAAGGGTTCTGCTATTATTACAATGTCAAGCTTGTAACAATAGAGGAACCCATTTTGGTGCCATATAGAACCATTTTCAAAAGGGTTTTATATAGAACCATATACAACACATTCTTTATCAATCTGAAAATAGAATAATTAAAATATTTCAATAATTGCATAAGGAGTGTTTCAGTCTGAACTGCTTTTTGAATGTGGCACAATACAGGGCAGCCAATTAGAACAGAGCTAATTTACATACATCAGTCTTAAAGACACAGTAACCAAAACAGCCTGTTTAATTCTAAGCAAAATAGAAAGAAAACGGTCATATAAAAATTGTTTTGGATACATAAACACACAAATGTAGGATGCTGACCCTTTTAAAGGAAACTCTTTGCTCACTTTACTAGTTAAATTGTAATGTCTGTCTCCCACTTTTCAAGTGCAGTGATAGTTGAACACTATGGGTCTGTTATCTGACCCGAACCGACGGAAGGCCCTCACCAGCCTCCTCACCCGCCTCAACACACCTATATGGTAAGCAGCCACACACCATTATTACTTAGCTGTCTTTACAGATTGTCTGCTGCACGGTTCCTTTTTTCCCATATCGGTTTAGGTGATGATAAGAAACCTCATCAGTCCTGTCTGGTTTAATTTTGTAAACCTGTCTGTGTCTCAATGTCTGTATTTTGGACCATAAGTGTGGTGTGCTATTTGGCTGGAATTGCCTGGTTCATGGGCCTGGCGTTTGAACCCTTCACCCTGCGGACGTACATGTCAGAGAACGCCATGGGTTCCACCATGGTGGAGGAACGGTTCCCAGCTGGAGAGAGAGCCTTGGCCACCGCAAGGGAGTTTGCAGCCCATAAAAGAAAGGTTGGGTAAGTAGAACTCTTGGCACAAGTATTTGAGAAGTATGAAGGAACACAGTATGTCCAAAAGCTTGTAGACACCTGCTCGTCCATCGCTACTTCTGAAATCAGTGGTTTAATAGGGAGTTTGTCACTCTTTACTGCAGTAATAGCATCTACTTCTCTGGTAAGGCTTTACTCTAAAGGTTGGAACAATGCTGTGAAGATTTGATTGCATTCAGCCACAAGAGCACTAGTGAGGTCGGGTACTGATGATGGATGATCAGTTCTGGACACTCCAGCTCATCCCAAAGGTACTGGATGGAGCTCCATCACTCCAGAGAACACAGTTCTACTACTCCACTGTCTAATGCTGGGGAGATTTATACCCCCTTAGCTGACTGGGCTGTATTGGACATGGTGACCTTAGGCTCATGCCCAGCTGCTCCAGAGTGACCCAATCTATTCTTCAGTGCTTTTGTATGGAAATTATTCAAGCTGTGCAGTTGAGCTTGTGTGCCAGCAATTGGTACACATTAAAGTAGCAGAATGAACTAATCAGAAAGGATGTCTGGATACTTTGGGACATAGAGAACTTCTTTATGATCCTGTTTCACTTTTGCCTAAAATGTGTCCCCAGTGTGACAACATGGATTTTGATTTTACGTTTCAATGTAAACACAGATCATTTCCGTTTTTGTTTGTATTTACTTTCCCCTCCATAACGATACGAAAACAACAAACTTGGCTTGGATGCTTTTATCCGCCTAGAGTGCATGAAGACACGTCACACATCCCTCAAAAACTCCAGCAGCACTGCTGTGTCTGATCCACTCAGACCAGTGCAACACACACTAACACACCACCATGTCAGTGTTACTGCAGTGCTGAGAGTGATCCACCACAAATAGTACCTGCTCTGTGAGGGTCTATGGTGGTCCTAACCACTGAAGAACAGGGTAAACAGGGCTAACAAAGTATGCAGAGAAACAGATGGACTACAGTCTGTAACTGTAGAACTACAAAGTGCACCTACATAGTAAGTGGAGCTGATAAAATGGACAATGAGTGTAGAAACAAGGAGGTGGTCATAATGTTATGCCTGATCAGTGAATATGAACAATTTTTAATTCAATTTCTCCAGAATGGAACATGTCACATCAAACCAGTCTTGTGCATTGTGCTTTGTCATTTGTCACTTTAACGAGTTAAGATTTGTCGATTTAACTTCTCCACCTATCAGCATTATGCTGTCTGAAGCTGTAACAAATCTTCTGGAGGTTAATGAAGGCGAGACCAGTGAAGACTATGTGGCTCTTGCTGATACTGACCTCCTACAACAAAGACAGCAGGGAGAAACAGGCGGCACTCTAGACAGCTGTGGCCTGCACTGCTCCTGCTCACACGCATACTTACTGCTTTTCTTAACATGCACACACACTGCCGTAGTCTCGCTTTAAGATCAGGGTCCAATTCCCCTTCAGCTAAAGAGATTTTACACTGCTGTCTGTCTGCTTTCTAAAGATACTGTGGATCTCTCAGCTCCTTTCATTGGCAAGTCTAAGACTTGTAGCTCAGCATAGTTGTCAGTTAAAATAGGAAGGTATGTGGTCATTCTAGTGCTGGTTACACTTTGGGCCAGTTTCCCAAACCCAGATTAAGCCTTAGTCTAGACTAAATGTGATTTTTATTGGCTCGTCATTTACTGTTTATTGTGTTAACATTATTTTATCAAATTCTTGCTGATTTCTTTTTCTTGCATAATTTTTTTTATATATATATATTTTGTTTTTATTTAATGTGTAAGTCTCTTTTTGTCTTCTGACCCTCTGTGAAGTGCTTTGAGCTGCATTATATGTATGAAAGGTGCTATACAAATATAGCTTACTAGTAAGCTTATTATAAATGTGGTTTGAGTGATATAATTGTAATCCGATCACAATGTGTCCTGCTTTACATGCAGTCAAATGAAATCCGAACAAGATCCGGTCACTGAAAAACAGCCTTGGTTGGAGAAGAGTCAAAGAGAAAACTCAGTAGTACATTTCTGCATGTTTCAAGTGCAGATTTAATCTGTGAATGTAACAGTGGCTTCATTCTTTATCATTGCCCCTCTCTCTCTCTCTCTCTCTCTCTCTCTCTCTCTCTCTCTCTCTCTCTCTCTCTCTCTCTCTCCCTCTCCCTCTCCCTCTCCCTCTCCCTCTCTCCTTCACTCCCTGCAGGGGAATGCCAGTAGACTGGCTGGTGAAGACTATGCAGGCCAGAGGGTTGGAAGTATTCACCCAAAGCTTCTCCCGCACTCTGCCCTTTCCTGATGAGAACAAGGAGCGATATGTGAGTCTGTCCACTGAGATGCAGTTTACAAAACAAAACAAAAATTTGTAAGTGAAAATGAGCTAAAACATCCTCTACAGCAGAAAACTTTATGCACATTTCTGTGCTTTGTCTCGTCTTATCACACCTGATTCAGCTCATTCATTCATTGATTCAACAAGCTCCTCGTGGGCTCGATTAGGTGTGAAGAGTCAGAAAAATGTGCATGTTTTTAATGCAAAGTTACTGTTATGGAAAATTTGGAAAAGTAATAAAACATAAAAAAATGTGCCCAGTGCAAAAACTGTGGTACATTCTATAGTTTGAGTTTTTTTTCCCCTAAAAAAATCATAATAAATTCACTGAGATGTATGCAAAGTAATTCCGAGTAGTGGTATGTGAAATGCAACGTACCTACTTGGATTTTCTTTTCAGTGGTTGCAATAGGAACCACAAAGCAGCCATTTTATTTACTGTGCAAAGCCACCAGTGAACCCACAAATATGTTCTGAGTTTATGTGTGTAATGTTGATATGTAAAATAGAGCAAAATGAAAAAATACTATTTTGCTTTACAACATTCTGCCTTCACCTCTCTGCCATGAAGGGTTTTAAACAACATTTTAGGCCAGAAATTACCTTTTAAGTTTGTTTTCTGTAGAGGAACTTATTTCACTTAGAAAGTCAACAAAGCATGTCATTTGACTGGGGGTGTTCAAACTTTTGCAAACAACTGTACATGCACACACAGCCTTGTGTATTGAGCTTTGTCATTTGTCATCAATTTAACTTCTCCACCTATCAGCATTATGCTGTCTGAAGCTGTAACAAAGCTTCTGGAGGTAATGAAGGCGAGACCAGTGAAGACTGTGTGGCTCTTGCTGATACTGACCTCCTACAACAAAGACAGCAGGGAGAAACAGGCGGTACTATAGACAGCTGTGGCCTGCACTGCTCCTGCTCACACGCATACTTACTGCTTTTCTTAACCTGCACTGCTGTAGCCTTACTGTAAGGACAGGGTCTGATACAACTTCAGCTAGAGAGATTCTACACTGCTGTCTGTCTGCAAGTTGTGAGGTATGAAAAAGCTCTCCTCATGCTGCATTTCTCACCCTTTCCCCCTCAGATGGTTCGAGGCACTAACGTTTATGGGATCTTGCGTGCTCCTCGAGCTCCACGAACAGAGGCTTTGGTGCTCAGTGCTCCCTGCAGTCCTGACAACAGCAACAATCAGGCAGTGGGCCTTCTGCTGGGTTTGGCCCAGTATTTTAGAAGTAAGATGTTTTGTAAGCTCGCTGTATACACACACTGCACACACTTAATTGTTAGGACTCAGGATTTATAGAGAGTGTGAGCCATTGTTTGTCTGAATTGTGGTGCAAATCACTTTCATTTAGATTTTCACTCTGCTCAACTGTAACTCAAATACGTACCATTGCATTCCCTGCTTGAAAATGGGAAATTTGGCTCCCGAGTGGCGCAACCGTCTAAGCGTTGGCCCTATCATCAGGAGATCGCGAGTTCGATCCCTGGTGATGCTACAGCCATCCGTACAACTAAATTGGAAACAACTAATCTCCTCTTTCAATCCCAGGTCAGATTTACTGGGCAAAAGACATCATATTCCTGGTGAACGAGCATGATCTTATTGGCATGCAGGCCTGGTTGGAGGGATACCATCACACCAACATCACCGGTGAGTACCTTTTCGCTCCAATTTGAGGCAAAACAAAAACCAGCTGGTCATGTACATCTAGATGTTCAAAGGAACAGTTTGGCCAAACATTCTTTTTAGTCATACCATAACATTATAACTAAGTGCAGTTTCCATTATTCTAAGACCTTCTTCTGTTTTTGTAGTGGACATGAGTGAATATACACCGAGCGGCTGCTTCATTAAGTACAGCTCTTTGTATCTACTCACAGCTCCACTGGGCTCTACTTACCATATCAGTGTACTTTTTTAGTTCTACAGACTGTAGTCCATCTGCTTCTGTGCATACTTTGTGTCCACTCACTGTCCACTCTATTAGACACTCCTACCTTGTCAGTCCACCTTGTAGATGTAAAGTCAGAGACGATAGCTCATCTGCTGCTGCACAGTTTGTGTTGGTCATCCTCTAGTCCTTCATCAGTGGTCACAGGACGCTGCCCACAGGACGCTGTTGACTGGATATTTTTGGTTGGTGGACTATTCTCAGTCCAGCAGTGACACTGAGGTGTTTAAAAACTCCAGCAGCCCTGCTGTGTCTGATCCACTCAGACCAGCGCAACACACACTAACACACCACCACCATGCCAGTGTCACTGCACCACCCAAATAATACCTGCTCTGTGGTGGTCCTGTGGGGGTCCTGACCATTGAAGAACAGGGTAAAAGGAGGTGTTTTTTTACACACGCACACACACACAAACACGCATATATGAAAGCCTGATGTTGCTGATATCTTGCTTTGATGCTGATCAAATATCTGAAAATGTAGGTGCTGCAATAATTAAAATATATATATATATATATATATATATATAATATTATTTTATGCTTCTATTACTTCTTCATAATGATTTACATAGTGATTCTCCACATAATTCAGTGCTTAGATATGGAGTTTGACTGGACATCTTTTCTCATGGTCACTCAGGAATGGACTACACACCTCTGCAAGGCCGCGCTGGCTCCATCCAGGCTGCACTCTCACTGGAGCTCAGCAGTGATGTCATCACCAGTCTGGACCTAGTTCTGGAAGGTCTTAATGGGCAGCTCCCCAACCTGGATTTGGCCAACCTCTTCCATGCCTTTTGCCAGAAGATAGGAGTGCTCTGCACCATTCAGGGGAAGGTAGGGCAAGAATAACATTGGTGTTGTGGTTAGCATTATCCTGCTGTTGAAAGTTAGTCTTGCACAGGATTTGTACGTGGACAGGATATGTGAAAAATAGTATGCAGGGCATCTGTAATGTAGGTACATTTCATAGTTCACTATTTAAACTAGTCAACTTGATATTTATATGAACCATTCTACCAAGTTAGTTCAAACTGCAGTCCTACTGAAGAAAAAATATTTTAATGTTGTGATCTATTTACACCCAAAACATTAGTTACGATATTAACAAGCTAATTATATAGAATCATTTATAGGGTACTTTCTATTGGGAGGTGGCTGTCTCAAACATCTTTTTGATTTCTTAAAGTAAAGTTGACATATTTAGTTTCATCAGGAGTTTCTATGATTTTTTTTTGAGGACAATTCAAAATCTGAACATTTTTTCATATAAAAGACTACTGAATATTCAGGAAGTCACCTGGTTAAATCCCAGAATTAATAATTTCTTTATTTGGCCTGTCATGCTTGCTCTTTCTTACGACTCTTGTGGCATCTTTCAGCTCCAGAGGAGTGACTGGGACACTGCAGAGGGCTACACCCACGCTGTCCAGACCATGATGCTGATGGTGCTGAAGCAGGCCAGCGGGCGTCCCTGGGGTGACCACGGTCTCTTCCTCCGCTACCACATCGAGGCTGCATCACTCCACGGCATCAACAGCTTCAGACAGTACAAGACTGACGCCACCACTATCGGCAGGCATGTGTTGTTTACATGATCATTATTTAACCTTTTTAACTCCTTGGGACCACCGCTGGTTCCAAAATGCACTTCATCATATTCTTCATAACTTTCATATTTCAAAAGCTACATTCAAAAGGTGGGGGTCATATGGGAGCTGTAACTGTCTTCTTTCCAGTCAAATAGATGGGTGATGTAATTTTAAACACTATAATAGAAGAAGCTGAACAATTTTTTTTTTTGTCTACTGAAAGTCGACCCATTTTTCCACAAATCTGGGCTATAAACTATAAACAGATGGTGCCTTTATAAAATAATAGAAAGAGTG
Organism: Colossoma macropomum; assembly: GCF_904425465.1. Classification (NCBI taxonomy): domain Eukaryota; kingdom Metazoa; phylum Chordata; class Actinopteri; order Characiformes; family Serrasalmidae; genus Colossoma; species Colossoma macropomum. Next base: position 9,105,994 of record NW_023494805.1, read on the forward strand.
TCTAAGATTTTTGGCTTTCAGCTGTAAATTGTAAGCATATAGCAATATGTGTATGATCATAAAACACATTTTCTGTTAATTGGAGGGGAGCTTTTAAAATAAATAAATACATAAATAAAATTAAAATTTACATTTATTTAATGCAGTTACTGAATAATTTGCCTTACAGTTTGGTCATGTAAATTCAGATGGAAAAACCAAAATATACCCTGGTCAGTAAGAGGTTAACATACACCGAAATTTCTTTAGCATTTCTTACATTTTCAGGTTAAAGGGCGGAGACGTTCCTGGTAGCCCAGGATGTTTCTTTGTGCCAAATATAGGCATGTAGTTTTTGAGAAACTTATGCAGTTGTGGTTCTGGAGTAGTGCAATGTATTTGGTAATTAACAAGAGTCGTGTCTGCTTAAGCATGACTTGTTATTTAAACAATTTTTGTTCTCTCTTCTCTCAGGTTGTTGGAGGGAATGTTCCGGAAGTTGAATAATCTCCTGGAGCGGCTTCATCAGTCCTACTTCTTCTACCTGATGCCGTCGCTCGCTCACTTCGTCTCCATTGGCTACTACATGCCTGCGTTTGGCCTGCTGGCCACCATCCTGCTGCTACGAGTATCCTCACCCTCCCTGCTCCATGCACTTTACTTACATTTCACTTTATTTCAAGTCATCTTATTTACACAGTGCATTTAAAGGACAAGTATTGGCCAAAGTGCTGCCCTATTAATTCAAGTCATTTCAGTCAGAAGTATACACTAAAATGAATAAAAAATAAAGGCAGTAAAAGACAAAAATTACAGATGACCAGACAAGAAAAAACAATACATTTATTTATTTATTTTTAATTGGTTTTAAAAATGTCTGTTGTGGGAGATGCCTTTATTCAAAAGTGAAATCTGTTCCATAATCTTGCGGCTACAACAGAAAGAGCCCAGTCGCCTTTAAATCTCATTTGATTCTTAAAATTAAAAGCAGTTGGTTAGAAGATCTCAACAGAGCATATTTAAAAACAAATAATAAAACTTTGTAATAATAATAAAACTCTAATGTGTATTTGACTGGTAACCAGTGAAGGATGGATCTGTTCAAGGGTGATGCTTTCCTTTTTGCCGGTGCTAATCAGGAATCCAGCAGCTGCATTTTGGACCAGCTGCACACAGAACAGGGGCTGAACACCTGTATCCCTTGTTTTTGCCATTGTGCAAAAACCCAGTGCAAAATATCTTTGCAGAATTTCAGAAAAGCCACCAAATGGTAGACATTAAAACAGTTTTCCCTGAAAGTATCACAAAAAAAAAATATCACAAACTTTCTGTGTTGAAATTTCCCATCTTTATCCTGGTGGGTTTACTGAGAATGTCTTTAGAGTCCCTAACTCCAGTACAGGCATTGGACCTATGGGTGCAGCTGGGGAGTCCAGCCCAAGTAACCGAGGATGGAGCTGGCGAGGTGGAACCGGTCAGTATAAACAAACCAGGGCTTGTTTAAAATGACCATTCTGTTTTAATATCTCTCAATGGCATTCAAATGAGCCGCCATGTTAAAAAAATAGTTCTAGTAAGAAAAGAATTATTTTCCCCCATTTTTCAATGTAATATCAATTGCATTTCAGATTCAGATTCATATGAAATTTAACATTAAATTCAGCTTCATTTCAAGTGATGCTACTTCATTGTACTTCTCTGGTTTCAGGACCTTTGATGTATTAAAGTGTCCCTTATTTTCAGCTAGTTTAAGTTATTTCTTTCTTTCTCTCCCTCTCTGTCCTCTTTCACTCCCTCAAGCCTGCGAGTCCAGGGGTTCTGTCCGTGCTGACCCCGGTGGTGATCAGTCACTTGACGGGCGTGGCTCTGTACACACTGCCGGTTCTGTCTCAAGAGACAGCAGTAGAGCATTTCCCCGTGTCTGAAACAGAGGCTGTAGTTCTCACTGCTATTGCCATCTACACTGCAGGCCTGGCACTGCCCCACAACACCCACAGGTACTGTATGCACACATTAATACTTAAAACTCAGACATGCTCTAGGTCTGCTATCTGAGCCAGACAGGGATTGACAGTATATCGGGTTTCAGGATGGGTCCAGGGTGATTTACAGTACAAACAACTTTGGGCTCGGCTTTGTTTAAAGTAATAATTTTTAGGTAATGATTTGTTTTTATCTATAGAAATATGCCTATGTAAATTTTGTGCATTTATATGCAATTTGTCTTGAGCTGAGCGCTCTCTCTCTCTCTCTCTCTCTCGTATAGTCTGTTCAATTCAGTACATTTACAGGACTACTTCATAAAGAAATTATTGATTTTTGCTTTCTTAGTCATGACAGCTGTATCTGGCTACACAAACACAGCTAGATAATTCTGTGACAATGTTTTAAATTACTACAGATTTAGCAAAGAAAATAATAGCAAATAATCTAGGCTACTTGTTGAAGTATAAAAAATCTAAACAAATCTAATTAGCAAGTTAAGACATCGTAAAATAACAGGAATAAAACCATAATTACTTCCATAATTGTGAAAATCAACAGAACGACCATGTTCGTACTGGGTTGTATTGCAAATCTGTAGTCACAAGGGCCCTTTGCAGAAAAGGTTGGACACCCCTGGTCTTTGTGTATGGCAGAACCTAGCTAATGGTCTTTCTAACTGTTTTATTGATGAAATAAAAAGAAGGCTTGCTAAAGGAAAACTGCTAAAACTTAAACGAGACAGGAATGTCTTCATTGTGGAAACATGATGACCTGGTTGCTACGTCACATAAAAAGCACACTGGTCACACTCAATGTAGAGCTTGCAAGTATTGTGAGCTATGATTGCAAGAGGACCAGCACATTGTCTGTTCAGTAACATAGCTGTTCTGCGCTGAGAGCAGATTTGGGTTTAAAAATTTAGCGGTACCTGTCAGGCTGGGTTGGATCAGTTCTCAGGACTGTCAGGTTCGGGCTTAAGTTTTACGCACATGTAGACTTCTGGTTACTCATGTTGGCAGCTGTACATACAGAATGAAATTAAAATGAGTTTTTCAATATTTTTCATGTTACTCTTTCTCTCTTTCACAACACCAATCTCAGGTTTATCTCCGGGGAAGGGACGGAGCAGGGCTGGAGGGTGCTGAAGCTGGTGGCTCTGCTGTACTTGGCTGTGCTGCTGGGCTGCACCGCTCTCATCAACTTCTCCCTGGGCTTCATCTTAGCCATCACGCTGGTGCCTGCGGCCGCCTGCGTCACCCCACACCTGCCCAAGTAAATTAACAAATATTTACATAAACTGCAATAAATTAAGTTGGTAATGTGATTTAAAGTTCCCACATTTATGGTTTGCTTGAATCGCTTGGGTTAGCATCTTAGAAGGGCAGAAGTCATCAGCTAGGATCATTACCACGGTCTCCTCAGTAATAGCCTAGACTTTTCTGATGGGTGGAGTGTGGGAGGTTGAATTCCAGTCAAATAGCTGATATAGCCTATAGGTGGGAAAATCCTGCCTTAGAGGTTATCCTCCTGCTGCGTTTATTGCCAGCCTTGTTTTGCCCTGTAACATGCCAAATTCAACTCAAGAATGAGATGTATAAGGGCAAGAAGAAACACTATGGCTGCGTTCCAAAGCCTAAGCTGCAGCTGAGGTAGGGCGGGTCCTCAGTATGACTGTCTTATGAAGACTCCTCCTCAGTAGCCTATCGGTCACATAAATGGAACAGTCCTAACATGGCTGCGTGGTAACGTCACCAGTAGGGTCCCACCTCTTGCAACTGCAGCGCAAAAAATTGTGAGGGAACTGGTGAGAGAAAATGGAGCCTGTTGGGTTTGTTGCTTTTTTTTTGATAAACTACATATATGCAAATATTTCTAAATAAAATACAATATATGGACGAATGTTTTAATTAGTCAGTCACTGTACACTTTATAAGGTAACAAAGACAATGACTCAAACAACTTACATTTTAAAACAAGCTCTGCTCCAACGGCTTTGTTTTCCATCATTTTCGTGGTTTCCTTCGCATTGTTTGTGCACAGAGGTAACTGAAGGCCTGGAAAGATACATCTGTTGCATCCTTGAAATCAATCAGAATGTAGGCTGCATTTCTAGGCTGTATATGACGGGTCCTTCACTTTGGAGCTTCTTTCCATGACGCAGTGGCCGAGAAATGCAGCCTAGGCTTTTGAACGCAGGTTATAATGTGCAAAGCTGTAGCCCTTTAGAACTGGAATAGCCCATCCACTGGTATTACTCACCAATAGCTTGTTTTCCATTCAAACGTTTTGTTTTAAGTAAATATTTGAAAATTTGGTAAAAAATAAATAAGGTTTCCATCAACTACAGTTATGCACAAATTCCTGAAGATGATGTTAGACAATTTCCATATCGGCCGCTGCTCACCTGAGCTTCTCTGTTTCTCAGGGCTCCGACTGCTTTGGCGATGGTGCTGCTCAGTCCTGGCTGCACCATCCTCTACTGCGTCTTCATCTTCCAGGAGCTAAAGGAAGCACCCGTCACACTGCCGGAGGGCTGGATGCTCTTCCTGTCCGTCATCTCTCAGGGCATCCTGGACCACGCCCTCTATGGTTCACTGGTCTACCCCTTGTTGGCTCTGCTAATTTACCCCTGCTGGCTGCTGCTCTGGAACATTCTATTCTGGAAGTAATCCTGGGTCAGCTTTGCTCTGGACCAGCCCTCTCCCTCTACACCAGTGCCACCATGTGCCAGCTAGAAAGAAAGATCTTAGAAAAAGCAGGCAAGACTCAGCTTGGGAAAAGAGGAGGGGCTTAAATGTGTAGTGGGTGTGGTCAGGAATGTGGACGGGGCGGTGTTAACTCCTGCAGATAATTGAAAATGGAATTGGGCAAAAAGGGGATTGTCGAGGAGGACATTTCGTTTTGTTTTCATATTTCTTTTGGGAAAAGAATACTATATTTTAAAAAGGTTGACACCAGTTTAGACTGTTCTAAACAGAAAGATCATCTTTTTGACACTGGAAAGTAGCTTAAGTATGATTTTGAAATGATGTATTTATCTCTGTATGTACCACATACCTGTGAACAGGTGAGCTGAGTACAGATATTGCAGATGTACCCTGGATGAAATCTGTACATATGTGAATATATCCATAATTCACCAGGTAGCTAATACATTGGGTACTTCACTAGTTTAATAAATTAAAGTGAATGTTCAGGAAAAAGAACTGGCAGGCCGGGTGAACTGAAGTGAATGGGATAGAGCATTATAAAAACAGACACATATGGCACCGTGTTTGCTTGCTGTAGTCTTTATTAGAGAATTTTGACTCTGTGCATTTTACTTTGTCTAAATGTATTTTTGTTGTGAAAATAATTACGACCTGAAAGTGCCAATTAATGAAGGGATGCTGTCATCTCAGAACATCTTCCTCATAGTGAACATCGTCCAACTCACCCTTGGAAAAGGAGAAACCCTGAATCTACTGTACTTAATAGTTTTATTATTATCATACATGTTTCGTTCTTATTAATATCCTGTCAAATCCCCTTTAAACAGTAATAAAATACACAGAACACAAAGGCTTCCCTGCCTGAAAGTCCTCTTTATCATATACAATCACATACAGGATTTTAAATCTTATCATTTTTCTGAATAGCTCTTTATAATTTAGAGGAAATCATTTTTGCTTGAATTTCCCAGGAACCTTAAAGGGGAATTCCACTGATTTTTCTAAGTAATTCACTCATTGAGATGTAAACAAAGTCATTCAGAGTGGTTTCATGTGAAACTTTGACTTCTTTACAGTGGTGTTGATTGGAACCAGGGGTCACAACGTCAACATCATAAATAAAGATATTTGTTATCCAAAACTACCAGTGAACCTACACGTCTTGTGAGTTTTTATATGTAATGCTGACGATGGTAACATAGTGGTATATCAGAAAAAATGTTTTGTTTGAGGACTATTGTTCCGTATAATAAGTGCAAGTACCTCTTCAATGAATAGTTTCTATGCTAAAATACGCTGTCTCTGGCAATGTATTTGTCACCATTTCATGTAGTAACTCAGTGAGGGAGCTTTTAGAGACATGCCAGGTTCCTATCACAATCACTGTGAACAGTTCTACCTTGGTAGGCTTCTCTAGAACTGAGCACCTCACACCAAACCACTCTGAATGACTGTGTTTACATCTTAACCATTTAATTATGCAGAAATTTTGGGATATCAGTGGAATTCCACTTTAACATAGCAGCCGTATACTTAAAAGGGTTACACCACATGGACAAAAATTTGAGGACAGGCCTTGTAATTAATTTAGCTCAGTGTTTTCCAACCCTGGCCAGCAGACCAGCATACCAATGGAACCTGTTATGCTAGTCATCAGCAAATCCAGCATATGTTGTGTTTTGGATGCTGGTATGCTGGTCAACCAGCATGACCATACTGGGTGACCAGCTAAACTAGCACCAGACCAGCACAAGTCCAGCTTAGACCAGCATGGAATGCATGTTAATGTTTCACTTTCCCCATATGTCAATCGGCCAAGATGGTGGATGTCCAAATGTTGCTTCATCAGCTCAGTGCTGGAGCCATCGTTGTTAACAAACACTAAAAGTCAATAGTCATCAGTATATTCCATAAATACATCCCCAAAATTTCTCTCAAACCACATCCAGGGCTTCATTAAGGTCACACAGACTTAATGTCCCCTTCATCCAGCGTCCAGCTACACAGAGAAGTTTTGTTCAGTTTTATAGGTCACAGTAAGTCATACTGTGTCCTACCACATCAACAAGTCTGCATGACCTTAATAAAGGCCTTGATGTGGTTTGAGTGGGGAGTTTTGGGGATGTATTCACACAAAAAAGATTCAGATGACTACTGACGTCTAAAGAATTCAGATTTTGGACACCAAACGTGCCTTGGAAGATCAACTACATCTGGAGTTTGTGTAGAACTGAGTTAAACCGCTCCTTTAAGTAAAGTCATTCTAAAGCTGAGTGTTTATAAAAAGATTAGCATTTTTGCTCTGTTCATGATTTTATGGGCAATTCTGATTCCTTTACTGCCCAATTTGACAGCTCAGCACCTCCCGAGTGTCCAGAACACATGGTCCCAAGTCAGACGAGGCGCACACAACAGTGAGAGTTTTCCTCTCCGCGATTTTAAATCGCATTGAGGCGACCCTCTCGTCCACCAGGACAAACTCCAGCTGCATGGCAGTCAGCCGGAGACTTGTGAGTATCCCCACACCCACCCGGCGCATCTCACCCTGTGCAACACCTGAGTAGGAGAGGGTCCAACCCCTATCAGGGAGTTTGGTACCAGAGCCGACACTGTGAGTGGAGGTGTGCCCAACTATATCTAGGTGGTACCTCTCAACCTCCCACACAAGCTCCGGCTCCTTCCCCCCAGTGAGGTTACATTCCACGTACCAAGAGCCAGTTTCTGCTGCCAGGGGCCTCCCTGCCATCTCCCACCACCTATATGGTTTATTATCCTGCTATGTGGGCTAAATGAACTAATGAAACACACTGGCAGATTTCCATCGCTTTCCTTTAGACAAAGTTGCAATACGATCAACACCATTAGCTCTTCAATGGGCCAAACCAGCATTTTACATTTTTCAACTTTAAATCAGTCGCCCATTAAATAACATGAATCAAATAAAGTGCTACATAGAAAATAAAAGGCAGCTGGCTATTTAGCACAAGGGATCATGTATAATTATGCAATGATATTTTGGTTCAGGTGTAGCAGCAGAATCCAAGTACAGCGTGACTGAACTCCTCCGACACATTATTCACATCATAAAACTGCAACACACATTGACCAACATAAAAATAATAAAGTTGCCGATTACTGATTTCAATTTTTAAGTAAAAATCTGCCAATTCTGATCTTGGCTGATTACAATGTCGGCTGATACTTAACTTCAATATCAGCATCATAAAAAAATATGGTATCATGCCAGCTCTACTTCTAAAGCGCTCATTTGTAACACAAGTTTACACTTATAATTCAATTCTCAGTCGAAAATGATATTATATGTCTATGTAAATATTAACTCAACAGCTTTTCTGCCATGATTAATCAGAGCCTCCTGTTATTTGAAAAAAAGGCTGTATAGTATGTAAAAATAACAAGAAAGTTTCTCATAATTATGACTTTATATCTCATAGTAAAGAGAAATATTTTGTCAAATAATAATGACTCTTATGAGATACTAAGTCATGATTATGAGATACTTTTGGGACAGGATCTCATTATTATGAAATAAGTCATAGTTATGAGATACTAAGTCATACTTATGAGGTAGAATCTCATTATTATGAGACAGCAAGCTATAATTATTAAATTATAAGTCATTATTTTGAGACACTAAGTCGTGATTATGTGGTAGAGTCTATGAGATAGCAAGCCATAATTATGAGATTATAAGTCATTATTGTAACATAGTGTCTCATTATTATGATATAGGATTATAGGAGTAATTATGAGATACTAAGTCAAAATTATGATATACTAAGTAGTAATTACAGGACAGTAAGTAGTAATTATGAGATATTAAATCATAATTGAGATACTATGTAGTAATTATGAGAAACTAAGTCAAAATTATGAAATATTATGTAGTAATGATTAGATATTAAGTCTTAAATGTTAGACACTAAGTCATAATTACGAGACAATCATAATGGTGAGATATTAAGTCTTAATTGAGATAGTAAATCATAATTATGAGATACTAAGTCACATATGGGGAAATATTAAAACATAATTATGAGATACTATGTCTTAATTTAGATACTAAGTCATAATTATGAGATACTAAGTCTTAATTTACATACTTAGTCATAATTGTGAGATATTAAATCTTAATTGAGAGTAAATCATAATTATGAAATATTAAGTCTTAATTGAGATACTAAGTCATAATTATGAAATATTAAGGCTTAATTGAGATACTAAGTCATAATTATGAGACATTAAGTCGTAATTAAGACATAGTCATAATTGTGAAATACTGTATGTATGTACTGTATTATGAATGTTTAACCTAACTAGTATTTCACTAGTATATACTTATTAGCATATTATTATGACTAAGTATGTCATGATTATTGGAAAACTATGTCTCTATACTATGAGATATAAAGTCATAATTATGAGATAGCAGTACTTATTAGATTTGGAAAGTCTTTCTCGTTATTATGATTTAATAAATGGTTTTATTTGAGTCTCTCAGTAAAAATGCAGAAGTAAAGTTACTCGGTCCACATTAGCGCTGCTCTCAGCTTCGAGGGGGAAGTAAATATCGGTCGCACTCTCTTCCTGTTTTGGTGTGTGTGTGGTGTGCTGGTGTGAGGATGGTGATGAGGATGAAGACGGTGGTGGTGATGATGGTGATGATGGTGATGAGGGTGATGAAGACGCCGCACACCTAGTCCCGCTGTCCTCCTCCTCTTCCTCCTCCCCCCGGGCTGAGCGGTGACGATGGCGGGCGGGCTGACGGTGCTGATGTCGGTCCGTGTGCGGGTGGCGCTGAGCTCCGGGGCCGCGGCGGGATCAGAGGCTCTGCGGCTCCAGCTCAGCATGAACCCCGAGCGGCCTGGAGAGTTCAGCCTCAGCCTCAGAGACACCTCCAGCGGCAGCGGCCGCGTCAGGGTAACTCGGCTCTTCAGAAAGGGGGAGAGAGGGAGAGAGAGACGGAGAGACGGAGCTGGATTCGCCAGCTTCTTGTTGAGATTTTTCCGTTCCACCTTAAATGGTGCAGCAGTTCGCTCCGTTCCACCTTAAATGGTGTAAAAAAAAGTATCGTTTCCGTTCCAGAATGTAACTGCTGGAGCACTTAAGGTGGAACGGGGAAATTCGAACAAGAAGCTGGCGAATAGGAGGCCAGGAGCTGAAGTTCTTATTCTCCAGCTTCTCTTCGGAGTTTTCCGTTCCACCTTAAATGATGTAAAGAGTTATCGTTCAGGAATCGGTATCGAAATCGCGGTGTCGGTATCTCAGCCTTAGATCTAAACTGTTCGAAAATAAAAGTGCCTAACGTTAGTTTTTGGCAGTGATTTCCACCAAAAGACTAAATGAGAGACGCCAGAATAACTGCTGCACCACTTAAGGTGGAACGGGGAAAATTCGAACAAGAATTGACAAAAGTTGGGTTTCTTACTCTCCGGCTTCTCATTCAAGTTTTCCGTTCCACCTTAAATGATATCAAGAAGTATCATTCAGGAATAGTCAGGCTGTCTGTATTAGTATCTTAATAAACGATACGAGTCTTAGGCAGACAGGTTTATTTATTTAACACCCGTCATACTCTGCGGTTATTCAGTTACATTCCACCTTAATTAAGTTCCGTTCCACCTTAAATGGTGTAATGAAGTATTATTTCTATTCCAGAATGTAACTGCTGCACCGTTTAAGGTGGAATGGGGAAATTGGAATAAGAAGCTGGTGAACAGGAAGCTGACAACAGTTGGGTTTCTTACTTTCCAGCATCTCATTCAAGTTTTCCGTTCCACCTTAAATAATATTAAGAACTCTCATTCAGGAATAGTCAGGGTGTCGACATTAGTGTCATTATGAACGATAAGAGTCTTGGGCAAGACAGGTTTATTTATTTATATATTTAACACTATTTTACACTGAGGTCATTCAAAGTGCTTTGCAAATGAGGAAATACAAAGATACAGGGTGATTCACTCGAAAGAGGCCCCGAATATTCTGTTGTAACTCCATTTGGATGAAGCAATCTACATATCTTGACGTATGTGTGATCGATTGCATTGCATGCAATGCTGGAAGTGATCTCCGTTTTCTGCCAGACACATGAAGGGGTACGGGGGTACGCACCCGGAAGTTGCAAACGGGGGTTGAACGTCGCGACAGCTGTCCAGCGCCTACCTCAGCGCTCCGATGCAGGGGCATCCTGGCTTGTTCGAAGCCCCATATACTGAGGAGCACATGGCACATTGTTTTATTCAGATTGCTTCATCCCAGCGAGAGTTATTACAGAATATTCGGGGCCTCCTTCGAGTGAATCTCCCTGTACTTCAAATGTAGGAGAATAAAAATGTGATTTAAACTTGATTATAAACAGCAGAAGAAATAAGCATTTAATTATAAATCAAATTAAAAATTACATTTGGATAATGGAGTGCCGTTACAGGAGAGGTGTAAACTTTTAGAAAATACAAATATCTGGTTCTTGGCAGTGATTTAAACCAAAAGACTAATTTAGAGACCCTTGGAGGAAACCGAGGGACGTGTTTTTTCCTCCATTTTTGAGGCTGTTCTTGAATTTTTTACACTCTTAATGTCTGTAATAATATAGAGCATTTTGTCGTGTCTGGACAAACATACTAGCTCCATTTTTGTAGTTTTTAATGTTTTTGGACGATTTCAAAATGCCCATTGTCTTTTACTGTTCTAATGTCACGAGGAACAGAATAATAGAAATGACTTAAAAATATATCTTGTTCCATTAATTTCCATTCCAAGTTAAGATTTTTCTCCTGTAAAGGTACCATTTTAAAGATACAAGGTTTTATCCTGACAGAAACGATTTTCTCATCATATATTATTCCTGTATTGTTATAGCATCTACAATACAGGTTTCTACAGTGCGAGCAAAACACCTGCACTGCTCCTTTTATATTTATAAAAAAAATGTGACCAGAATTTAAGAGCACCTGTGCAAAACAAGATTTTGACCCAAATAGCCGAACACTGTGAGTACAAACGTGCAGATTTTTTTCACTGATGTGAGTCGCTGGCCTTGAAAACCAGAGCATGATTAGCCTGATTAGCCTACTTAGTTAAAAACTGTTGGTTTACCGTAAGACTTATGTTAGCTTTTGCTGTGGCCTCACAGCAGTGAATGTGAATCTCAGGAATTAAAAACAGAAACAGCTGACATAGCTGGCTCAGCTATGTACAAACCCAGTTCCAAAAAGGTTGGGACAGTGTGTGAAATGCCAATGAAAACAGAAACAGTGATTAGTGAATTCTGCTTGACCTGTATTAAATCGAAAGCAGGACAAAAACAAAATATATCATGTTTTATCTTATGAACTCAATTTGTGTTTTTTGTAAATATACACTCATTCCTAATATGATGCCTGCAACATGAGCCAGAAAAGCTGGGACAGGAGCATGTTTACCACTGTGTTACATCACCTTTACTTTTAGTAGTGCTTAGTAATCATTTGGGGACTGAAGAGATCGAACAGTGGAATTTTTTGACATTCTTCTGTTTATACAAGTCTTCAGCTGAGCAGACGAACAGGCATTTTTTGTCATATTTTGCACTTCATAATGTGCTTTCAGTAGGAGACCGGCAAGCCAGTCCAGCACAAGCCCTCTCTGATTACAGCCATTCTGTTGTAACATGTGCAGAAAGTTTCTTGGTGTTGTCGTGTTGAAATAAGCATGGACGACCCTGAAAAAGAAGACAAAGGCACCAGACGTTGTATCTATCTTTTAGCGTTAATGATGCCTTTACAGTTGTGCAGGTTACCCACAAATTCACTCCCATACCATGACAAACACTGGCTTTTGAACTTTACTGACAAACACTGGCTTCTGGTAACTTTACACTGGTTATTTCCATTAACAGTCTGAAAGGTTGACATGTTAGACCACAATACATGTTTCCACTGAGCATCAGTACATTTCAGATGAGCTCAAGCCCAGAGAAGTTGGCGGTGTTTCTGAGCAGTGTTGGCATAGTACAGTCATAACTTGCATTTGTGGATGCAGCGTTGGGCGGTATTTATTGACAGCAGTCCATGTGTGATATCCTGAGGAGTTGAAGGTGTGATCTGTGTGATATCCTGAGGAGTTGAAGGTCACGTGCATTCAGTTGTGGTTTTTGGACTTGATTTTTATGCGTTTTTTTCTGGATTCCCTGAGTCTTTCTTTGCTGTAATGGATTGTCGAGGGTGAAATACCTAAAATCCTTGCAAGCGCTCGTCGAGGGATGTTGAGCCTCATTCACCAACGTTCTGAAGAAGAACTTTCTTAAAACCCATTTAGGCAGTTTTCACAAAGATTCTGACATTCACCAATGTTTTCTTACTTGGGATTTGTTTGTAAGTAAGAATAGAAACTGTGCAAATTCAAGAGCGCAAAGGTGTGAACAGTTGTGCGGTTTGAGAACACGTCATGAATCTGACGTGGACTTTTTCTCAAGAACAAATTTAAGAAAAAACTTAGCAAGATATTAGTGAATGAGGTCCGAATAAGTGGTGAGCCTCGATCACCCTTGGCATAAGGACTAGACCTTTCCTGGATGGTCTTTTATACTCAAGCACAATCATATCACCTCTTTTAAAGTGCTTTCTGAACATTTAACCACGTTCCTAGTCTTAAATTGCCCCGGCCTTAACTTTTTTGGAGCATGTTGCAGGCATTCATTTCAGAACAAGCATATATTTACAAAAAGCAGTATAGGTAGTCGATGTCCGAGACATGTTTGGTGGTATGCTTCTTTAATTTGAAACTGGAGTGATGAGGCTAACCTTGCTAACAAACACTAAAACTCAATGGTCACCAAAATTATTTCTGTAGAACTACGTCAGCAAAACTTCTTTCTAACCACTCAGACCACATCCAGGTGTTAATTTTAGGTTGCACAGACTTGTCAGTGTGGTTTACGATGCATGACTTACTGAGAACTATAAAAATGGGCAAAACTGCGGGCAGCTACTTCAGACAACAGGGTCTTTGTTCACAAACAACCTCAACAGTAGGAGTTCTGATCTAGAGTCAATAATTGCGACAATATCCATATTAAATACAAAGGAATCTAATCCGAGACCAGAATATCAGCCCTAGTTTTATTTTAATAGCTCACAGTAATATATCGCTGCTCTCGGAACAAAACCGCGTACCTCTATTTTTGTCATTTTTCAGTTTGTGATGTTATTTGAAAATGCATGTTGCCCTTTACATTATGGGTACATTTCATGATGAATGGACCAAAAGAAACAGCCCAAAATAACTTGGAAAAAAATCTGTTTCCATTGACTTACATTAAAAGCAAAGTAGGTTTTTTCCTTTTCCTGTAAAGTTATCATTTTGGAGATGCGAGGTTTTGTTCCGACAACAGCGATATAGTCATAGTGCGCTCTAAACCACATCGACTAGTCTACACAGCCTTAATAAAGACCAGGATGCAGTTTGAGAGAAGTTTCAATCATTTACCCAACTGTCCCTCATATATTTTTACAGTGGTTATTTGGGCTACTTATGACTTTGTTAGCAAAGCTGTAACTCCAGTCTTAAACTAAAGAAGCAAAAGGCCTCATTTTCTCAGACCATTCATGTACTTTGCTGTTGCATTTCCTCACATAACCAACCTCAACGTCAGGAAGAGTGACAAAACTTTGCGTAACACACCTTTGCTAGTACGACTGTGCTCTCGTAGTCCATCCATCCATCATCTAAACCGCTTATCCTTCTGGGTCGCGGTGGGGTGCTGGAGCCTATCCCAGCTGTCATTGGGCGGAAGGCAGGATACACCCTGGACAGGTCGCCAGTCCATCGCAGGGCAGACAGACAGACAGACATACACATTCACACACACACTCATACCTAGGGGCAATTTAGTGTGTCCAATCAGCCTGACTGCATGTTTTTGGACTGTGGGAGGAAACCGGAGTACCCGGAGGAAACCCACACAGACACGGGGAGAACAGGCAAACTCCACACAGAAAGGACCCTGGTCGCCTGGCCAGGAATCGAACCCAGGCCCTTCTTGCTGTGAGGCGACAGCGCTACCCACTGCGCCACCGTGCCGCTGCTCTCGTAGTCCACTTCTCATATTTCAAACTCATATTTGTTAAAAGCAGCGTGATGAGGCCGTCGTCATCAGAAGGCAGTAACATTGTTTAACTGTATACATACTTACCATATAGGAGCACTTTGTAGTTCTGCAACTACAGACTGTAGGTCATCTGTTTTTCTGCAGTAACACTGACGTGGTGGTGGTGTGTTAGTGTGTGTTGTGCTGGTCTGAGTGGATCAGACACAGCAGTGCTGCTGGAGCATTTTAAACACCTCAGTGTCACTGCTGGACTGAGAATCGTCCACCAACCAAAAATATCCAGCCAACAGTGACCTGTGGGCAGCGTCCTGTGACCACTGATGAAGGACTAGAGGATGACCAACACAAACTGTGCAGCAGCAGATGAGCTATCGTCTCTGACTTTACATCTACAAGGAGGACTGACGAAGTAGGAGTGTCTAATAGAGTGGACAGTGAGTGGACACAGTGTTTAAAAACTCCAGCAGCACTGCTGTGTCTGATCCACTCGTACCAGCGCATGACCCACCACCCAAATAATTCCTGCTCTGTGGTGGTCCTGTGGGGGTCCTGACCATTGAACTATAAAGTATACCTCTATGGTAAGTGGAGATGGTAAAATGGACAGTGAGTTTAGATACAAGGAGGTTGTTTTAATGAATGGCTGATCAGTTTCTATCAGTTTTTAATGAAGAATTAAGGTTCACAGTTGTTACTAGATCACCTGGTGCCATTGACTGACTGTAGAGTTGCACAATTTGGGAAGAATAAGTGCGATTTCTCTGAACAGTGTTATGACTGATTTACATTGCAGTTATTTTCCACAAAATGAGGCCTGTTTTTTTTGGATACGAAGACCAGCACATCCACTTTTTCTGCCTTGAGGCTTGAACACTGAACATAGTGTTCCAGACTCCACATTTAAAACTCAATACAACATTGTTGATAATATAGGTTATAATTAAATTTGTTGATATTGCGGTTTGGAAATTGCGTCTTTCAAATTGCAGTTTCAATATAAAAATGATTTATCTTTCAGCTCTGACTGAATTATTTATTCTCTGACTGCTTAAATGTTTCATTGTGAAAAGCCAATGAGTTTTTAACTGATACAACCAAGGAATTTTAAAACCGTCAAAGTAAGCAAAAAGCAATAGAATAGCTACTCAACTTAAGTTATTCATCAGCAGGAGTGACATACTTTCACTGGCTGAACAAAATGGTCCTGGCTTATAAATTAAAAGAATTATGGTATGGAAATGGTATAAAACTGTATGTACCAATGTGGCCAGTCAGTATTTTATATATTACGTACACTTTTGAAAAAAATCTGAGGTGAAGCTTTTCTCTCTCTTAGTCTCTAGCGGAGTTTGATCTGCGCACAGTGAAGTACGAGATCAAGTCGCCTCGCTGTCATGAGTTGGTTGTCACCAAGCCTCCGCACGACACCTTCAGCTTCACCTTCCGCAGCGAGCAGGAGGCTCAGGAGTGGGCCACCGTCATGCTGTCTTCGCTGAGAGAAGCCCAGAGAGGTCAGAGTTTACTTTCACTTTCATTCATGCCCACTACAGCAGGGTTTTTTCCCCACTTCCAGTCCTGGGCTGGATTCTCAAAACACTTAGGACAGTCATAGCCCACCAAGACCATCGCATCTTCTGAGCCTCTGTCAAAACTGGCTGTTCCTTTGTTTTTCAATCATGTTTTGATTGCGCCACATCATTGTGATTGTAGTAGAATTTAGGACCGCCTTAGAGCAGTGAGAACACACTCACTCCAGCACTGAAATCAGCTGAAAACCCACAGAGTGAAACTTTAGCCTGCAAAAACATTAAATTTGCCTAGTAGCAACAGGAAAAGAAGGAAGTTGTAATTATATACAGTTGTATGCAAATGTTTGAGTGCCCCTGGTAAAACTACGTGTTCTGATGATTTAAAAATAAGTTCACATCCTCTACAGACAACACGCTTCTACACATTTTAAAGGGAAATTCCACCGATTTCTCATAATTTCTACATAATTCAATCATTGAAACCAAGTCACTCAGATTGTTTAATTGTAGAGAAGCTTACCGACTGTTTTGTTGCAGTGGTGGTGATGGGAACCCAGGGTCACAATGCATAGCTTTTTTATTTACTATCCATACATAGGTTTTAAAAAATATGTTTTAGGCCAAAATCATGTCTTAAAACTATTGTACAACAATGTTTTGGACGTCAGGCACCGTATTTTTAGCATTTTCACATAATAGCTTTCTGTGAGGGGGTTTTTAGAGGAATTCGTCTCTTCTGACATCTGGTTTCTATCACCACTACCGTGTATTCTGACTCTACAACCACTCTGTATGGCTTTGTTTACATGTTAACCATTTAATTATGCAGAAACTTTGAAAAATCGGTGGAATTCCCCTAAAATGTTTAGTGCTTTGTGTTTGCGCCCCTTTCCTGTTTGTACAGTGGCATGCAAAAGTTTGAGCACCCCTAAAGGCACATGATGGCTTCTACAGGATAATGATCCTAAACACACTTTAAAATCCACAAGGGACTACCTCAAGAGGCACAAGCTGAGGGTTTTGTCTGTGAAAGTTATTTCACATTTAATTTTTTACTTTTTTTTCCCCCAATTTTCTTCCCAATTTAGACATATCCAGTTCCAACCAGTAGTTAGGGCTCCCCCAGTTATGCAATACCTCCAGTGCTAGGAGGGTGAAGGCTTGTACAGGCTTCCTCTGAGACCTGTGAAGCGCCACCACATGCTCGGAGGAAGGCAGAAGTTTTTCCTTTATTTATGCTTTTAAATGCAGCAACATAAGCAGTGAGACATCAGAGTTGAGACATATGCCTACATATAAACAAACAAAAAGTAACAGAAAATTAACAGAACTTTAACTCCAGTGTTCACATCCCCCTCACTTCCCGTTGGCTTTAGGCATATTTGGATGCCGTCTTTCACTGAGAGATACCAAAACAGCCACTTTAACGTTTAGCCCAGTCACAACTACCTTAGGAGTTTCTATTCTTCTTTTGAGAATGACACACTGAAAACGTTGCTGGCCGATCACTGAGCAGTCCATAGTTAAGAGTGTAATAAGACCATTAGGACGTTGTTAGTAACATCCATGAGGCTTTTAAGAATCCGACCGCTGGAAAGTTGCAGCACAGCACACAGTTCCTTATGTAAACACACCTGCTTCAGTTCATGAATTAATTATTAATCCTTTCGTTGTTGAATCAGGTGTTGGAGCAGGAGAGCCATCTAAAAGGGCAGTGATGTGGCTGCACAGTATTTTCCCAGTTATTGTTGAACTAGTCTCTCTGAGCCAGACCTGATCTGGTATAGAGTGTCTGGGGACAACCATGAGAAATTCTGGGTTAAATGTGAGTGGAAATGTGGACTTAATGAGGGAACAAAATGAGAAAAAAAATAGCTAAACTAGACCAGTGCCTCACGGAAGTGGAGCTGAAAGTAGTTGGTGAAGGTGCGCTCGTCAGCATTGTCCGACAGGCAACAAGCACGTTGTTAGCTCATGGGTGTAACGTAAGTTAGTTCGGCTGAAAAACCCCCTTCAAGAAACTCTGATTAAAAATGTGTTTTGCGTGTGCAGATAATACATTACATGCAGTCATAATAAACATAACCTTTTGCAAGGGAGAAACAGCTGAGTTAGCCAGATAGCTTTTTGCATGCTAGGTTTTTTGTGTTATTGATTGCACTCTGGATATTAAATAGAGGAATTTGGGTGGGTTTTAGAGGGGGGCATACTTTTGTTAGCAGCACATTTTGCCACTGTTTACCGCCAAAATGTTTACCAAAGATGTGTACCTTTCCCAGGAGACTACTGTTGGACTTTACAGAACACTCAAAAATCACATTCAACTATAACAACTCTAAATTTAAAGTGTGTCGTAAGTTTCCAGTGCTGTTTTTATATGTGCCAAAGCTCCGGATGTAAGGATAAATAGGATGTAGTTTTTGTTTGTCATATAGTCGAGGCTTTTGAGGAGAAACATCTGATTTTACAGTCTAAACAGCAGCAAGTTAACATGGTAGCCTTCACCACTAACCACCATAGCATGTCTGAAGTTACGCTGAGATTTGCTGACATTATTATCTCCATCGTAGTCGCCAAATATACCAAGGCTATGATGTTAACTGCTAGCTAACAACGATTAAATGGTGAAAGCAGTCACACAATACCAGACTCCTGTCTCTTTGAAATTGGGAGAGATGTCTAAACTGGAAAATAAAAGCCACATTAACATTTCAAAGTAATATTTGAAATCACTGGTGAAATCTGACATAAATCTCATAAATAGTTTGTGGCTCAAATAATATATTTTTCCTCCTGGTTCTGCCTAGCGCACATGAACATATCTCCAAAATGAGGTGGCAAGTAGAGGTGGGCAGTATGAAAATATTTTATTGTCATATTGTCATTTTGCTATTGTGATGAGCAGTATGTTTTTCTGAGTGTATCTTGGATGTCGTCCACGCTTCAAGAACACTTACCAACGGCATGTTTCATTGAAATAAGAGCATAAATAATCCTAAGTGGATTTAAAGTAGTGCAGTATTTAAATGTTGAATAAAACTATGGGCCTTGTGCATTCAGTGCATTTTGATGGCTATTTTTGAGCATGGCATTGTGTCCATGTGTCAAAATATAGTGATATGTATTGTGAAGTATCGTAATATGATATTTTTGTCATATCACCCTCCCCAGCGGGAAGCCGATTGGGTGTTTTTATTGAATGGCAGGACTTTCCCCATAAACAGACACCATGTTGAGCATTACAGGCTTTCCCATTCATTTTTCAACCACTGAACTGTCTACTCCTCCTTTATAATGTCTCTGAGCTGGTGAACTTTCTGCTTAGCCTGTCGATCAGATGTTTATCCCTAAAAACCCCGATGGCACAAAATGTAGGTGTCTTGACGGAAAGTTGTGTGCCAAGTTTATTCACCTTTGCAACAGTAACTACGAAACAACACATTTGTAGGTGGAGCACGAACAGGTCAATTATAGTATCTGCTGTACATTTTTGCAGACATGCTTCTCTTACACCACTCACTCTTTCTGTCTTTCAGTTGCCAGTATTGCCGCTCATCCCACTGACGATGAACTACACTATCTGAAGCCCATAGAACACAATGCAACCTTGTCATTATCAGCTAAAGGTCAGTGACATTTGATATTTCTTCCATAATTTTACGAGAGGGAAACATCACCTGCTTTTTCGAAGGGGAACTGCAAGCCTGCGTTATACCCAGGCAGTGTTGTTTTGTCAGTGATAAATCTGTTGTAAATCTCTGTCTGTCTTATCTGTAGCATTTATTGGATCTGTTGTGCATCAGATGAGAGGGTGCTTTGAACCGATTGTACAAAGAGCAGTATACAAATACGCCTGCACTTTTAGACTACTTAGTTTAAGCAATAGAACGCGAGAGCGAGTGTGTTAAATAACATCACGGCTGTGATTTGGTCGCCGTAGATCATCACAGCTGTAATGTTATTCGCCATAACATACGACCTTGAGTATTCTATGGCTTTTATACAACAGTTAAATTAATAAAGTAAGAAGTAATAAATTGGGTCGTGAACGTGGCATTTATTATGTTTTAATGTTAGAAATTCCTTCCGCCAAATTATAGTTCCTCAACAAGCAGCTCGTTGCTACATCAGAGTAACGAACTCCGCTCACTCGCTTTGCAGTCTGCTGTAAGCCTCTCCTTTTGAAGTACAGACTGAGCTATAAACCTGCCGCAATATCAAGTTTAGCTCAGTTTTGTCAGTTTTTGCCAGATCAGTATTAATGTTGTTTTGTTCCAGTCAGTCTGTAAAGCATCTTACAGCCCATTTTGTTTGGCGAATGGTGTTGGGTTCATTTCTGGCTGATTCCAGGTTGTTTAGCTGTTCTTCTGTCACAGCTGCCGACTGAAAAGCTGCTCAGTGGTGATGACAGTTTGGGAATTTAGTGTCGTCTCATCTTCAGAGTCTGACCAAATCAGCTGTCGGTCAAATGTGATCTTAAAAGTGTCCATTTTCTGTTTGTGGCAAAGTAAGAAGTAAAAGCGTTCAAATGGCTTGAGCGTCTCCTACAGCTGTCAAAGTCGTTGCTTAGCAACGGCGTCTCAGCAGAGTGATACAGTGTTTGTGAAAAACCTGTGATGTTATGGTGAAATAACTCTTCTCAACCAATCAGCTTGCATGGCCGTAACTAACTGTCGTATAAAAATACACTAATAAGGCTCTGCTGGTTCCACATTCTTTGACGATTCTGCATTTGTCGGCTCTCTAGAGGAGTTGTGTGCTGATCTGGCTAGAGCCATAGAAGCTGGAGACGCGCAGGCAGCAGTGCAGCACGCTACAACGCTGGCCCACCACCAGATGTCACTCACTATTCAGCCGGCTCCAAAGAACTTTGAAGACGGGGAGATCAGGTGAGGGAGTGAGGGAAAAAAAGACAGACAGCACCGGTAGAGAATAAACAATAGTGTTTATCAGCAGCATCAATAACATGTCTCTGTTCTCTACATGCAGCTTAGCCGTCGCAGTGGAAGATGCCACATCGTCTTGTTGTGTCACGGTAAAAGTCGTCCCCCATATGACTGTGGGCTCCCTCAAGCAGCAGGTGAGTCAGACTCAAGTCTGGACAAAACAAAATGCATTCAGAGGGTACATTCAAAATGTTTGATGATTCCAAAATGCATTCAAAGGTTTGAAACATCAAGGTTTTAAAAATAATTTTTAATAAATTAGCATTTTTTAACCAGGGTTTAAGGAAAGCAGATTTTTCTTTGTGAAAATACCTAAACATATGCACACTTTCTTCACATGGACAGCCAGGCACCCCTCAAAGATGCCTTTTGTATGATATTTAAATCATTACTTAGCTCTTTATACCAAGAAAGACACTTTGTTGAGCATGAAGCTAAATGTTGCAAAATAAAGCCAAAGTAGTTTAGTGATTAGGGATTCTCAGTGATATTGTATGAATGATATCAGAATCAGCAGATAATTATTTTAAAAATGATCAGCTTTGGATGGAATTAAACCAATATTTTAAACCAGTATTTAATTGTGTAATTTATTGTGCTCAAGAAGGAGAATCATTTATTTTTTTTCTACCCATCAGATTAAGTTCTAACAGCCAGCAATAATGTTTATTAACTGAAACTCAAAGTAATCCTGGTAATTCATTGAAAACGTAAGTAAGGCAAATAAAAGCACTCAAACATCAGTGGGACTTTCATTTATGTAGTTCAGGATTTAGTATTTTGTTCAGGTTAATTTTTTGTTGCTTAGCTCTTTGGATGACAAGTCTTTTAAGTATGGAGTGCACAACCAGTGCTCAGTCAGGCTTGTTGGATGCTCTGTTTTGTATGTCCAGGCAGGTTTTAAACGCTTCCTCTCTTTTTCCAAGATGTCAGTACATATTTTATGGTTGATTTTGGAACAAAGAAACAATGTTTTTTGTCCGATTTGCTTGTTTTCAGTGTTGAAGTGTTGCAAAACAGTTTCTTTAAGAATGTTAATGAAATTCATCAGGTGTGTTAGATGGCTTTCTGGAGTAGCAGTGGAGATCTCTGGGTTGGAATGTGTGCATTTGGATTAATGTCCCAAAATTTGTTTTGAAGTAAAATGGGGGATGTTTGGTGAATGTTTTCTAACTTGCTATTGTTCAGCCGGACTCAGAGTATTGATTATTAAGTTATAATGTAGCTGAAATTGTGTGCTTTTGAATATGGTAAAGCACAATTTCCATAATATATTAGTGACCAAACAAAAAGAACAAATGATAATAGAGGTGTCCCAAGGTAGTTTATGCCTTCAAAACAAATCTTCTGAAAGTAAAACAAATAATTAAATAAATAATGAAGGTGAGGCGTCCTTTGATCTTTGATCTTACGGATCATGAAGGATCTGTTTAGTAACCGTTAACTGTTGGGTCGTGCAGTGTTGCAGTTAGACTACGTTGATGACACATTAGACGTGCGGTTGACATGAAGAACACTTGCTCAAGTCTGTATTTCGGTTCATTTTGCTCACAGATGTTTGCAGAATACGGCTTCCACCCTCGGGTGCAGCGCTGGGTCATAGGTCAGTGTTTGTGCTCTGACCAGCGCTCGCTGGGTTCGTATGGCGTGTGCCGGGACGGTGACACAGCTTTCCTCTACCTCCTCTCCGCACGACACGCCCGCCTCAGCCGACAGCAGTGTCAGCAGGACCAGGAGAGCGCGCTCCTCTCACCCGCGCCAAAACCCGCACCAGCCCCAGCAGCGACTGCAGCAGGAGGCACCGGCCCAGCCAGCCACGACTGGAGGGGCTATAGCACGCTGCCCCCCAGACTCCATCACTCCAGCACAGGTCTCTGACTAGTAATGCTTTTCAATTATGTGCATGTTTTTCTCTAATTTTCTCCACAATTTAGTCATGTTCAAATCCTCCCCGCTAGTAGGGACGGGTGGTGTACCGGTTATGAGGTATAGCGTAGTATAGTAGAAATATAAGACATTACACTCAAATTTGTCAGTGTTTTGTTTGAAATGCTTCTGTATGTTGTGACTGTAGTTGTGTTTGTCCTTTGACTTTGTGAGATGCAGTGTCAGCTGAAAATACAGTTGATGTAATTTTATTTTGACTCACAGACATGATTTATTTTTTTTGATGAAGTACACAAATAATGAGTGTGAATATCCATATATTTGAAAACCCACACCTGTTGGATCATGTGAACGCCTTCATTTAACTCTCAGAGACTCTCGTTTAGTGAATGGTTTGAGGGCTAATTTGCCTAATTCTGTCTTTTTTTCTGAAAGTATCAGTTTTGCAAATGCCGATTTCGTGATAACAGTTAAGTGTTATATTGTGCAGCCCTAATAGAGCTGATCTTCAGTACATTGTTGGTTGTGTTTTGGCTGAACAGGCAGCAGTGGTGGCGGAGCAGAAAAACACAGCATCAGTGAGATCATGAACCTGGAGATGCTGCAGCTGGGTGGCCCCAACACGAGGCAGAATACGGTACAAGTACCTCTTGATTCGCACTGCCACCCATGCTTGTCAGCTTTAGTGTGTTCATTGAAACAGCAGTTTCTTTATACTCAATCCGGATACACTGTAGACACAAGGGCTGGGCATCCTCCACTGCGTTTGTTCGAGCCCTGTGCTCAGGAAGGCCAGCTGAATGCACTTTTTCTATACAAACTACAAGATAATCAACTGTTTGAAACTGTTTTGCCACTGTTCTCTAACCTCCTGGGTTCTAAGGGCATTTTCTTGATTTTGCAAATATTTTCATCTTTAAAAGGCACTTTTTTAACAGATCAACAGATAAAGAAATGAGCGCAAGGATGGTTGTGCACTCTTGGATTCTCAGCCACATCACTGGGAATTAAACTCTGGTCTCAGTGACAGAACAACTCAGACAACCTTCTTGGCCAGCAATGTCACATGGGAAATTTAGTACTTCATGCAACCTCCTTTCATCAACATAACAGCAATGAGTCTTTTCCTATGATGGTTGGTGAGACTGGAGACTGGAAAATAAAGGAATCTGAGACCGCTTCTCAGTACAGAATCTCTTCAGAAAGGTGCTAGGTCCCCTCTTTTGGCCTCAGCTCTCTCAACAAATTTGAATGGGGTTTAGATAAGATAAGATAATCCTTTATTAGTCCCACAGCGGGGAAATTCTCAGTGTCACAGCAGCAAAGGGACAGCAAGGCACTCAAGAAAAAGAAACGTAAAAGAAAAAAGAAAAGAAGGGGACTGGAACAGCAATTTTAAAACCTTGATTCTGTGGCTGTCGACCATCTTTGTATGTTTTTTGTCGGATGTTTTGAATAATTGTCCTGTTGGAAGATCCAGTCACGACTGTGAGCTTTTTTGCGGAGGCAGCTATTTTCGGATTTCCATTTCAAATCTTCTGATAATTCATGAAGCCATGTTCCATGGACCTTTGGAGAAAAAAAAAGCTCCAAAACATCACAAATCCTCCACCATACTTAACAGAGGGATGAGGTTCCCAAGTTGTGTCTTACAAGTGAATAAATATATATTTCGCTGCTGATGGAAGAAAACCTTGTATCTCCATTTTTGTTGTTATTCAGGTTTTGACATAATTTCAAGATGCATATTGCCCTTTACATTGTAAATTTCATGAAGAATGGACCAAAAGAAACGACCCAAAATGACTTGGGGGGAAAAAAGTCTGGTTCCATTGACTCACATTAAACATAAAGTATGTTTTTTCCTTCTCCTGTAAAGTTATCATTTTGAAGATATTAGGTTTTGCTCCAACAGCAGTGATGTGTGTGTGTGTGTGTGTGTGTGTGTGTGTGTGTGTATATATATATATATATATATATATATATATATATATATAATATAATATATATAATTATATATAACTTCAAGTGCTAATGACACATTACTGCTGTGTTCGTCCACTTTCTCTACAGCTTTGACTAAATGCTAACCTGTATTTTTCGTTCTCTAGACGGGTTGGTCGTGCCCTTCCTGCACCTTCATAAACAAGTCCACGAGGCCAGGCTGTGAAATCTGCAGTACCGAAAGACCCGACGCACCAGAGCTCAGCAGCTCTCAGCCGGTGACGCTTCATTTATAAGAGTTCACCAAATCGCACTGTGATCAAAGTATGTACTGTATGTATACTGAGCTGAAGTGTTTCAGGAAAAAGGAAGCAAATATGAACGAGGAAACTGAATACATGACAAACCACCGATGTGAGTGCAAAAAAAAGACGGACAGATATTTCATGCACACACAACCAGCTGATAAAGAACACACGGCACTAGATTTACTCGACGTGCCGAGTGAACAGAGGCAGGAACAGCCTACCTGGACTCTATTAAGGACAGCATCAAGGATGTTCTGTTGCATGCAGCGTGCCATGTTCTCTTCCTCAAACCACTATTCCTCAAAGACGTTTCTGGCCACTTTGTGATGAGCCTGCAGCAGATGGAGGGAATGAGCAAGAAACATGCAAACGTTGGGCAGCTCACGTGGTGGTTCAGGTCTGGGAGCCCATTCCTGTCATGTGGAGGTGGGGAAAAAATCGCACCTGTGTTTTTTCCCTTTTCTTCGCTTCTGGCACAAATTTTGACTTAGTATTTCAATATAGACTTACTTTTTTCGAAATAATGACTTATTTTCTCAAAATATTCACTATGTTGAAATAATGACCTCTCATATTATTGACTTACTATGTCAAAATAATGTCTTTCTTTCTCAAATGTTTGAAATGGCCTATGTTCACATTACAAGCCTCGTTGCTCAATTCAGATTTTTTGCTCAGATCTGATCTTTTTTTAACCTGATTGTTCACATTCGTGTAGGTAAGTGACTCACATCTGTCATTAATGTGAACAAATCTGTGTCCTGAAACGACCCATATGTCCACATCCTGAGCAATAATAAAAGCTCTCAGCTGTTCATTGTTAGAAGTGGATGAAGGCCAAAAAGGGTCAAATGCATTGCTTTTGCACTGTTTACTGGCACTAACTTCAGTTTAGGCTCTGTTTCTGCATTAGTACTGCATGATGCCGCATGCGCAGTGAAAAATAAACACATGAATTCTGATTTGACTATTCTCATTGAGGACGCATGGCTTTCAATCGGATATGCATCCGATCTAGGACCACATATTAAAATGGCTGAGTTCTGGTTTGGAAAGATCAGATTTGTGTGTCCACACAGTTCTGAAAACATCAGATCTGAGTCACATTAAAGCAGAAAACTGGATTTGAGCCATTTCAGCCTGGTGTGATCGTAGCCTTAATATCTCAGAATAATGACTGACTTACTCAGAATTGTGACTTAGTGTCTTATAATGCCTCATGTCCTTAATGTTGACTGTATCACAACAATGGCTTATTGTCTCAAAATTTGAGTTAGTATCTTGATATAATGACTTATTTTTTTATTAAAGAACTCCAGAATTTAATACAGTAAATCTGAATTTTGGCTTTGCTGAACCTGTTGTCAAAAAAAAATAAAAAAACAAGATATTACTTTGACATAATAAGTCAGAATTTAGAGAAAATAAGTCATTATTTCAAGATGCTCAGTCAAAATTGGGGTCAACACAGACTATACCCAGTGTCCCTGGCCACACCATCTTGTATTTTGGCCACTTAAAGTGCAGAGCCTGTGGCCCGAATGGCCAAAGCTCCAAATCACCAGATCAGTTGAATCTTCACACATTCACAAATACGAAACCATCAGTGACAAACCACTAATTTTCCCCCTCAGGATTCATTCTGATCGAGTCAGACATCAAATCAGATTTTGCTGGGATTCACCACTTGTAACCACGTGAGACCAGTGTTCTTACTCATATAAAGTTTTTGATGAATATTTATTGTCACAAAGCAACACTTGGTTTTGGTACTGAAGCATGTTTGTTAATTGTAAATGCAATATAAACGACAAACATGTTTCTATAATTTTGGCCACAAATTCTCCCAAAATTGTGGCATCAAGATCCACTGGCTTGGTGGTCTGAGTGACCAGTGCAGTTGTTTTATGTCCATCTACCTGTGAACGCTGCTGCTGCTAGAAACAGGAGGAAAAAATAACACAGGGGCTTTTATTATTTTCTCTCTCCTCTACATGGCAGGAATGGGCTTCTATACTTTGGAGTACAAAGTCTCCACAAGCAACTCAGCAATTTTGACCTCTCTTTAACAACAGCTACACAGTGTCCTCTCCTCAAGTGTAAATACTCGCTCTGACTCTGTGAAGATCTTCACACGCAGACTGAGGTCAAAGGCTTGTTCTGGTGATTTCTCTCATCTTATTAAGTGAATCACACTAAGGTTTTTGTAGGGTTTGTCGACGCTGGGAATTGCTGTTGATAATGCAAGCTAAAAAAAAAAAAAAAATTCCGATCAGTTTTTTCTGCTCGGCTCATTTATGCATGCAAGTCCTTTCCAAAATTATTTGTGCAGTGGGCATGCAAAAGTGTTGCCGCCCCTGGTCAAATGACATGGTTTGCTGTTTTTCTAAGTAAAGATAAGTTACACATCCCCTACAAAGAGGACACTTCTGCACATTTGGATACACAGTTATTGTTTATTTGCTGAATTTAAAACAGTGGGGGGGGGGCATAAAATGTGGCCTTTTGCAAAAGTTGTGGCACAATTTAAATTGAACTTTTTCCAATATGTTACTCAGAAAATAGGTTGTGCACTGGAATTTGCAGAAAATGTGATATTTAAAATGTGTTTACTTATTTTCTCTTAGAAAAATCAACATGTAATTTCACCGGGGCTGTTTACGGCTGTAAACATGTTCTATCGAAAAGCTACTTTTAGCCAAAGAGCAGCAGCTTTGCCGACATTTATGATTCTCTTCTGATGAGATCCTGCTAAAATCTTAGTATACCGAAAATTCTCACTTTACCTTGCTGTGCTGTTTCTGAAAATGTACTGTCTGGTGATCTTTTTTTTATTTTATTTTATTTTAATCACGAGGTAAAAGACAGTTTTAAAATATACTTAGATACTTGATATCGTTACTTGACCTCAGTCTGCCCTCATGCCAGTTTGTTGTTGTTCCTCTTGTTGTTAAGAATCATTGTAGTCGAGCAGGAGAGCCGTATGTAGCAGCTTGGTAAAATACTCTTCACCAAGACATTGTAAGCAGCCACAACCGGCACAACCTCGCTGAAAATACGACGCACTGAGAAATCGAGTCTAACCAGTCACTTTGGCTCTTATTTCAACGTTCGACTCGAGTTTCTGACTGCAAATAACACGTTTATGGTAATAAATGACATTCAGTGTTAATTTTACGGACAGTAGTTTTGATTCCACCCTGGAGACCCGTAGCTGTCGTTACCACATTTTGGAACAGTGTTGATTTTGCCAACATTTTTCATCGGTCAGCCAGATACAGGGTAATTTGTAAGTTGGTTTATTTTTATAACATTATTTAACAGAAGGTAAGGTAAGTGTGACTGGATTTGAATGGATGCCTTTATGCAGATGGATTTCTCGTTCATACCTATTGGAAACATATCTTTTAACAAATTCAATAAATGCAAACTATTAAAAAATGTATTTTTTCGGGTTTATATTGACAAAGAGGAATTCCACTGATTTTTCAACATTGCTCCATAATTCACTTACTGACCCTGATCCCTTTACATTGTTGGTGTTCAGGACCACAACGATGCAAATACAGCCATTTCATTTACTATCCAAAAAATCTAGTGAACCTATATGTTTTTAAATGTGATGTTATGATGGTAAAAAAGTTGTAAATCCAAACAATAAGTTTTCTATTTTGCATTACAACGTCCTTCATGTACCTCTCTGCTATAAATCTGTTAAAAAAATATATATTTGAGGCCCAAACCTTACCTTGAAAGTAAAAGCAGTGTCTCAGACAGGCAGCGTATTCATAACTATTTCATGTAATGACTTTCTGTCAGTGCTTTTAGAGGCATTGACTTCTTCAGACGTCTGGTTCCTATCACCACCACTGTGAACAATTCTGACTCTTAAGTTTCTCTTAAATGAGCATCAATTCACTCTGAATGACTTTGTTTACATTTTAACCATTAGATTTTGCAGACGTTTGGGGAAATCAGTGTGATTCCCTTTTAAAAGGCGTGTCTCAGTGAAAAATACTAATGCTGAGGATGAATGTGGGGGTCAGTGGCGGACAATTAGGACTATGCATACTGGCCTCTACTGGTATTTATCTATCATATATGTATTTTGGGGTCTAATACTCCTGATCTTGCATTTACATGAACTTGAGTAATCAGATAATGTGAAAACTCCAGGTCTACATGAGTCAGGCGGTAATCAGATTTCTGCGTTGCAACCAGCCAATAAACTCACAGAAGTGAGTGCTGTGTCTGATCCACTCAGACCAGCACAACACACACTAACACACCACCACCACCGTGTCAGCGTTACTGCAGTGCTGAGAATGATCCACCACCCAAATAATACCTGCTCTCTGAGGGTCCATGGGGGTCCTGACCACTGAAGAACAGGGTAAACAGGACTACAGTCTGTAACTGTAGAACTACAAAGTGCACCTATATAGTAAGTGGAGCTGATAAAATGGACAATGAGCGTAGAAACAAGGAGGTGGTCATAATGTTATGCCTGATCATCTAGAAGATGAAGAATATTTAAATCCTTCAATTAGCTGAGAATGTGTTTGATGTCAGCGTCACTCCGGAAGTGTCTTGCAGCAGCACTGCTCACTTATTCCCAGTACCGCTGTCTGTTTTGCACATGCGCAGACTGAGAAATCCGAAAGAAATCAGAGTAAGAGTTCAGATGCACTCAGAAGGATTACTGAGCTAAAATCCAGCTCTCTTTATCGGCTTTCTAGACATTACTCAGATCTAAGAAACCAGAGTGTGCTCTTTACATGACCATTTGGATAATCAGATAACTGCAGAAATCTGAGTATGATCGGATTATTGGGTGCATGTTAACACACTCACTGTTGGGATTTTCAGAGACTCAAACCTGATCGCAAAGCTGGTTTGGAAGAACATGAACAACATTCACCAAGTGCTCTGGTAGCTGTAAAATGAGACGACTGGATTCGGTCATCACGCTTCATAATGGGGAAGTAAAGCTCAGGCCACGACAGTTGGCCATTGCGTAAATGTTCTTACTAAAAATGAATGTTAAGAGGTTTCAGGCAGTGACTATTCAGGGATTTCACTATTTTCCTGCAGTAATAGCGCCACCTCACATTTGTGTGGTGTGATGGCTGAAATGCAGTACTGAGCAAAAGTCTTAGGCATCTGTGAATACGACATGTAAAGCTACTTATCAGGGGGTATTTCACAAAGCAGGATTTCTGAGTTAGCCAGATAACTTAAGCCCAATGTTGAGTCCAACAGAAATGTCCCTCAGCTCTTTTCCCATTGTACCAACTTGACTTGAGGCTTAAAGGGGAATTCCACTGCTTTTTCAAATTGTATAGTTCAGCCATTGAGATGCAAACAGAGTGGTGTGATGAGAAATGGTTAATTGTAGAGAAAACTTTTTGACTTGATTTCTTTACAGTGGTGATGATAGGAAACAGGGGTTACAATGTCTACAACACAAATAACCATTTTATTTTCTATCCAAAACCACCAGTGAACCTGCACGTCTTCTGAGTTTCTGTATGTAATGTTGATGATGGTAAAATAGTGATAAATCTGAAAAAAAAAGTTTTCTTTGGGGGCTGTTTTGTCTCACAACACCCTGTAAACAATGTTTCTCTAGAACAGAATGACTGTAGAAGACATCTTAAACATTTAATTATGAAGAAATTTTGCAAAATCAGTGGAATTCCCCTTCCAAGTCATCTGGCAAAACTGAGAAATCCTGCATTGTGAAATAATCTCCCCCTTCTCCTGGGCAGTGAGCACACGGACAAGAGAACAAACAATTCACTGTTATTTTATGCATACAACTGTGTTAGCTTAGGTAAAGTACTGGAACTCCAGTATTTACAGTTAAGCCTCCAATACCTAGTTTATGTAAAGAGCTCATATCCCACAACTTCGAGATGTAAACAAAGTCATTCAGAGTGATCTGATGTCAAATGGTTTTCTGTAGAGAAACTTACAGTGGTGATGATAGGAACCAGGGGTCACCATGCCTACAACTCAAGTACAGTCATTAAACTTGTACAGTATGTAAGCAATCTTTGTTCTGTCCTCATTCAAAAAGCAGCCTGGGCTGAAACACTCCTTACGACTATATGTATGTGTGTGTGTGTGTGTGTGTGTGTATATATGTATATATATATATATATATATATATATAGACACACTGTCTATAAAACAAATATGTTTATATATGCAGCTATAGTATATCCATATATGGACTGGGGAGAGCAAATGGTATGAAATGACGTATCAAACATTCATATTACATCAAAATTTTATTTATTATTATTTTAAAAAAAAAAAAGAGAATTGAGAAAATATTTTTCCACTTTAACTGCAAACTTCTGTTGACATACAGGTGAACCAGACACAGCTCTTCATTCTCTGGTCAGCACAGACACTTCCTGCAGATGCTGGCGCACCACGCTGTCCAGTACTTTACTGAGACCTTTACAGGCCGTCATTGCCGCCTCCATCAGCGTGTCCAAGTGGTCCTGGTGGAGCCGTGCGTCCATCTGCACGAGGGCGATGTTCTCGCTGCGGGGCAGCAGTGCCAGGGCCAGAGTGGTGCCGCCCCCACTCTCCTCCGCGTGGCACAGGTCCGCCAGCGGCGTGTCCTCCACGAAGCCCGCAGTGCAGGCGCACACGTAGTCCCGCATGGGGATTCCTGCGTCCACCAGGGCCAGAGTTGCAGCGTTCACACACGCACTGTAGTTCCCACCGTCCGACTGGAGGATCTGTGTGAGAGCGTGGTTGGAATTAGTCACGGTGGGGTATAAAATCTGAGGCCGCTAGTGAAACTTTTGTATTTCTTTATTGAATCTTTGATTTTGCACTCTTTTAAAATTTAATTAGATTTTTCATTATAAATTATATTATCAGCAAACAATGAATGAATCTTTGAAATTTTAACAAATTTCAGAACTTTTCTATTTGTTACGTCGCTTTTTTGCCTTATTGATAGTGTAAAAATAAGTCAGAAGCCTCTGATGAATAGATCAAGTGCACCTAAGAGTCGCCTGAACACGAGTTTCATGGACGAGATAAGTCTAAGAGATAAGTCTACATGAACAACCTAATCTTTTAGTACAAAAGCCTTAAATAAATTCTTAGCCAGAGATCAAATGGACATGATTTTCTATTTACCCCAAATGCAGTCGATCAGCCAAAACATGCTTGGTCTCCAAATTTTGCTTCTTTAGTTTGGAACTGGAGCTGCTAGGCTAATGAGCCACAACATCTAATGTCTCAGTATGTGATAATGTCACGATAACGCAGGTTTACTCCGCTCTGCTTTAAGCTTTAGTTTTGGCCGCTTTCCTCCCATCTCCGCCAGAAAACTTTTCCTCAAAACTAGATCAGTTTCTGGTAAAATGTCTCTCAACATTCGACTGTCTTAAGAGGCTGAAGTCGCTTCTTATTCTCCAGCTTCATGTTCGAATTTTCCCATTCCACCTTAAATTCTGCCTGAGGCGCCGAATGTAAATGCGACACCATTTAAGGTGGAACGGGAGAATTCAAAAAGAGAAGCGACTTCATCTTTGTAACTGTTTACTGTTTGACAGTCTCGTTGCAGATTTAACGTACCAGGAAACCAACTGTGCTGCTTATAAATGCGAATAACTTGCCACATCATTTCCACTTGATTTATTAATAAGAGATATTGGAAATAAATTCATTATGGATCATTACAAATACTTTGGTTTAAAAGTACCAAGGAAATAGAAATGATGTATAGAAAAAAAAATGCATCAAGATGCATCGATAATCATTTTATAATCGTATTGCAGCCCTCTGAATCATAATCGAATCGAACCGTGAGGTGCCTAAAGATTCCCACCCCTACTACCTACGATATTCTACAGTGCATCTGTGCTGTGAACTCTCAGCCCGTTTTTTTGGTCCTCTTGCATGGAACGATACCGACTTGTGCTCAGGAAAGAAGTGATTCCAGTTATTCTAAAGGCTGCTTCTACTTTTAGTTACACTGACAAGTTATTTTTGTTTTTATTTACACTATTTATCCTGTGTTCTAAACTACATCGACTTGTCTGTGTGACCTGAATTAAGACCTGGATGTGGGTTGAGAGAAGTTTTGAGCATGTATTTAAGGAAATGGTTTGGATGAATACTGACTTCCCATGTTTGTTAGCAACATTAGCCTTGTAGCTCCAGTTCTAAGCAAAATTTGGACACCAAACTTGTCTTGGCTGATTAACCGTATTTGGGTGTGCAAAAACATGCAAGTTTGACTGTTTGCCGAACCACTCCTTCAACATGGTCAATGTCACAAATTTGCTTAAATCTGAATACTGGCCCAGAAATCATGTAGAATCCTGAATCTTTGTTTTAATTTTTCATAATTCTGTGGTTTATTAAAAAAAAACTTTGTGGTTCATTTGCAGGTTGAACTGGTAAAAAAAAAAAATCCCAGATTTTCTATGAGGTCTCCGACTTCTGGACCCCACTGTATGTGTGTGGCTTGAAATTACATGCCTTACTTTAACCCAAAATAAAAAAAAATCCATAATTTCAGAGTAGTTATGATGTGGAATACGATCAATACATTATATTCCACATACTTACTGAGAAAGGCATCAACAACATGTGAGAAGTGGCAATAATCGACCCGTTAACCCAGAGTTATTATGGTTGTGTTACTATAAATCTGACTTACAAGGTAATTATATAATTGCATAACGAATTACATTTACAGTTGAAACATTTCTGTCGACAAGTTTGAGTGTACAAGACTTTTTCTGTTAGTTTCAGTGTAAAAAAAAGAAAAGGAAAAAGAAAAAAACAGTTAAATGTGAAGGATGGTTTGTCTTTCTAGGCCTGTAAAAGCAACAGTAACTATCAATTTACAATTTCTCCACTGTTCAATGAGCTACGAGTGAGAAATAATTACAGGATGCTTTTGTTATTGTTGGCGATAACTGAAGCATTTCTAACTAACGTGTGGTTCAAAACACTCAGTAAAGCATCTGTGCAAAGCAGAAATGATACCGTACTTTAACATAGATGTCGATCTGGGAACGCGGGTAGAGCTGAGTGAGCACGGCGGCTTCGAAGGTCTGTTTGAGGTGCAGACTCATCTCGCTGGACTTGCGGTCGCCGTGCGGGCGCCTCTTCCTCTCCGCAGTGCTGAACGTGGCCATGCTGTACTGACAGTTGATGACTGCACGGTCGTGTAAGGTTTTACTGCGGGACCCTCGAACCTTAAACAGCAGAAGACCATAGGGTTTGTACAATCCTTGCATTGTCCTGGATGTTTTCTGGTTGGCGAACTGCTCTGAGTGAATGACACTTCAAAGCAGTCACTGGCCTTAAATTTAATACCTACAGTAAAAAATGAGGCACTGTTTTTTATTTTAAGACGTTCAAAACATTTCAAGTATCTACAGGATCCCTGAAATCTTTAATGTTGCCACCACTTTTATTTAATAAAATATTTAAGAGAAAGAAAAGCTAATGGAGTGCAGAGGTTCTTGACCCACCACACACATAATGAGGAAATTTTGAAAAATTTGGTGGAATTCCCCTTTAACTTTTATTACAACCATGCAGAACTACACAGAGCTTCTGAGTAAGAACCTACAACAGAAATCTGGTAACATTTTATCTTGAGCATCTACTTGGCTTTGCTCACTGACATTCAAGTGAATATTCACTGCACGTGAACTGATGTATGTCCCAAACTTAAGCCTAAACCAAATCCTAATGTTAAATGGGTGCACCACTGATTCCTAAACACTTCTGCATGATTAAATGGGTAAGTTGTAAACAAAGTCATTCAGGGTGGTTTGGTGTGAAATGCTTCGTTCTAGAGAAACTTAGCGAGTCAGAATAGTCCAAAGTGGTGGTGATAGGAACCAGACGTCTGAGAGTTTAATGACTCTGAAAATCATCTCATATAAAGTTACTGCATGAAATGATTATTATTGCTTTATGACGTTTTTAGAAGATTTTGGCCTAAAATTTTTAAAGGATTAATGACAGCAAAGCGTTTGGAGACAAACACTCTTTCTCTCTCTCACTCTCTCTCTCTCCCTTTCTCACTCTCTCTCACGTTCTCTCACACTCACTCTCTCTCTTACTCACTCTTTCTCACTCTCTCTTTCTCTCCCTCACATTCTCTCACACTCTCTCACACTCACTCTCTCACACTCTCTCTCTTTCTCATGCTCTCTCTCTCTCACACTCTCTCTCTCTTTCTCTCTCTCTCTCACTCTTTCTCCCGCTCTCTCTCTCTTTCTCACTCTCTCTCTATCTCACGTTCTCTCACACTCTCACACTCACTCTCTCTCTCTCTTTCTCACTCTCTCTCACACTCACTCTTTCTCACTCTCTCTTTCTCTTTCTCTCCCTCACATTCTCTCACTCTCTCACACTCACTCTCTCTCTTTCTCATGCTCTCTCTCTCTCTTTCTCTCACTCTCTCTCACTCTTTCTCACGCTCTCTCTCTCTTTCTCACTCTCTCTCTCTCTCTTTCTCACTCTCTCTCTCCCTTTCTCACATTCTCTCACACTCTCTCTTTCTCAGACTCTCTTTCTCTTTCTCACTCTCTCTCACACTCTCTCTCTCTTTCTCACTCTCTCTCACACTCTCTCTCACTCTATCACTCTTTCTCACACTCTCTCACACTCTCTCACACTCACTCTTTCTCTCTCTCTCTCTCCCTCCCTCTCCCTCAGTTCAGGTCAGTAAGCTTTATAGGCATGACCATATTCAGTTACAGTATTGCCAAAGCATCCTCAAAAAGGAACAAGAAGAAAGAACATTTAGAACAGAGTATTAGAACTCTTCATTTATTCGATATAAAAAAATAATAATTATTTAAGAACCACATTTAAGGAACAGTAAGAATAGGGGTTTGGAACTAAGTTGTAAAGAAAATTATGAGGAAAAAATAAATAATAGAAATTTAAATAAATACATTAAGATTACAAACAGGGCAGTTTTTGATATCTATCTCTCTCACTCTCCCCCTTTCTCTCTTTCCCCCTTTCTCCTGTCTTTCCTGACCTACAGACCGTCCGTGCTCACCTCGTGCGGTCCGTACACCACAGCCAGAGCTCTGGTGTTGCCCTGCTCGATGTAGGCCGAGCCGTCCGCCTGAGCGAAGACCCCCATCCGGGCCTGGACCTTACGGAGCTCCGCCGCTCTCCGCCCGTCCAGCCGGTAGCCCTGATCGGACAGCAGCTCCAGTCCCGCCATTCAGCGCCTACAGAGCCGCTCCAGCCCACAAACAGACCGACAAACAACGTGTTCCGGCAGCGACACGACCGGCTACGGGTCCCCGTCTGGGACACACCACACACCTGCTCCGCGGGCTGCTGCGGCGTCTTCTTCCGCTCCTTTTTTGGCAGTTGGCAACGTTTAGCGCATTAGCGCCACCTTCTGACCCCAAACAGGGTTGGTCCAGCTGACTAACCGTCTTATCTTCATTTAAACTCTCTAAACTAAGACTGTAATATAAAACACAATAAACTGTTAAAACACATTCCGCCTAAATTTATTTGTAATATATCCTTTAAATCCAGTCTAATTTTGTTCTCCTTATGCTTTTATACTGACCTTTGTCTATCTTGGTGGTAATTAGGACAATGTGTGATTACATGCTCTATGGTTTCTAGACTACTACAGCGATACATCCACCGTCTGCATGTTTTATCTACAAAAACAGCGTCCGGATACAAACAAACCTGCTCCGCGGGCTGTAAAGCGCCCCCTGGAGGAACGATGAGTCATTCGAGAGCGAGTCGGCTCTTTTTAGGTGAACGCTGGGAGCCGACTCTCACTGAAGAGCCGATTTTTTCGTAAATGAAGACAAAACACACAGCTACATGTTACGACGCTGTAGCCGGAAATTCATCATAATTCTCTTGATTTGTCACAACATTCCCCCTTCTGGATCTCCAGCTTGGTACATACCGACTCTGTCCCCTCATTGTCCCCAGGACCGGCTGACTGTTGTATTCATTTGGTTAATTTGACTCTGTGTTCATTCCTGGCATTTTTAGGACTCGGTTTTGACTCGTTGTTTGACCCGCCTGGTCACTTTATGACTGGTCACTCTGTGAACCCTGACTCTCAGAGTTGATTCCTCTTTGTGAGCTGAGCCGATTCGTCTGATTCGCTAAACAGAGCCGGACGGTTTAAGGGGAGCCTGAGCACCTTCCGTCATATCAGAAACAGGGCTGCAAACCGCCAGGGGGCGCTCGCTCCCGAGTCGTCAGTGAGTGGGTGGATGGAGCTAAATGTTAAAATCGAAAAGTTGAAACAGTTTCTGATCTGAAAGTTTCTGGTCACTCATCCAGGACCTCCTCATAATGTTAGACAGGAGGAGGATGTGTTCCACTAAAGCAGCACAGAAAACAGGAGGGCGCCAGTTACTCCTACTGAGTGCTGACTGGTTAGCGTTACTCCTACTGAGTGCTGACTGGTTAGCGTTACTCCTACTGAGCGCTGATTGGTTAGCGTTACTCCTACTGAGCGCTGATTGGTTAGCGTTACTCCTACTGAGCGCTGACTGGTTAGCGTTACTCCTACTGAGCGCTGACTGGTTAGCGTTACTCCTACTGAGCTGATGGAGCGCTGATTGGTTAGCGTTACTCCTACTGAGCGCTGATTGGTTAGCGTTACTCCTACTGAGCGCTGATTGGTTAGCGTTACTCCTACTGAGCGCTGATTGGTTAGCATTACTGTTACTGAGCGCTGATTGGTTAGCGTTACTGCTACTGAGTGCTGATTGGTTAACATTACTGTTACTGAGTGCTGATTGGTTAGCGTTACTCCTACTGAGTCCTGATTGGTTAGCGTTACTCCTACTGAGTCCTGATTGGTTAGTGTTACTCCTACGGAGTGCTGATTGAAAAAGTATGTTTTTTCTTTCACCCTTAAAGTCATTTTGGAGATAGAAAATAAAAATTGTGCATTAAAATTTGCAAAAAAGCCAAATATACTTCCACATAAACGTGTTCTCAGTTATTTTCTCTTAGGAAATCAACAAAACACATTCTCAAAAATCTGGACAAAGAATTCAGCAGGACTTTCCACTTAGTTGTGCCAGTTATTGTGTTGACAGAGTATTTAACTGCATAAAATCCCATTTGAACGTATCAGTCAAACTGACAACACTACTAACGGTCTGGGCAAAACCAAGGAAAGTAGATAACAAAGGAACTATTCAGTCTCAGCCTTGATCCCTCAGGTCTCTAATGGGTATCTAATCAACTTCACCTGAGCTGATATAGTAATGAAACAGCTCTTAAATTGGTGCCAGCGATCCCCCCAAGGGGAAGTGACTGGGCCAAGTTGCCAAGGGCATGTTAAGAGAAATCAAAGGGCCCTGGGACTCTGATAAACTGTTCACTTCTTACTCAAGTCTCCAAAAACTGGAAAACTTCATCATAGCCAATGACTTCAAGAACATGAGCCACGTTAATGAAGCTGCTTTAGCATTCAAAACACCTGCTGCTGCCCTCCCTGGATAAACGCAGAGCAGGGGCAGTCTACTGAGCTCTGCGAGAGCATTGGTTCAGGTTTGAGCACAATGACAGTCAGAGGGTGAAGGCTGTTCATAGTTGTCCTACAGTGATGAATAAAGGTCGTTCTCCATTTGGAGTGGGAATTCAGGTGGATACATTTAAAAAAAAAAAATTCTCTCATCCCAAAACTAATTAATCTTAATATGTCCATTAACATCTCCTGTTATCATAGATGCTAAAAGGAGAGCTTAATTTCAAACACATTTTACACTCACTGGTGTTGTATGAATATGGTGTAACACCAGTGACTGTGACTCCAGTGACATTCTGGTTAAAACTGAGGATTTTGTAAACTGGCTGATCAAGTGACCTTGTGCAATTATTTAATAAGTAATAATGATAAATGGCTTTATTTTGACAATTTTTATTACCCAGCCTTTAAAGCACATAATACTGGTGAAACACATAAGTTATGTGCTGCCTGATAAACAAAATTATTAATAAATTCATGAAATATAGTGAGAAGTGTGACTCGCCTTCTCATGGCTTGAGATTCTTCCTCTCTGCTGAGCCTTGACCCAGAGAAGCAGTTTAATAGAGCTGAAAATACTGTTCAAATGCAAAATAAGAGTCCTGATAACACCAGTGACCAAAAACTGTGACAAATGAATTTTTTAAAATAAAATCCATATTTTTAAATGTAGTATAATGTTAATGATATAAAATTCCTCAGTTAAACCTCTTAAAAATAGTTTTATATTAAAAATTAGTTTTAGAGTGACTATAAAACAGGATAAAAAAATGGAAAATCAGAAATCATAAGGGAAAAGTCTTATTTATGGTGGTTTCGCCACTCCAAATGGAGAACGATCCATATGTTAGATAGTGCTTTTGAGTGAATAAGGACTTCAGAACTTCAGAGGTAAAACGTACGATGCAATTTTAAAAATAAAATTTATTAGCATCTCTAATGTGTATAAATAAAAACAGATATAAGAAACAATGCATATATGCATTATGAGCAGAACAACAACTGAATTGTGATAAAAAGGAGCCGAGGCTAGCAAACCCCAGTCTGTTCTGTTTTTCTTGAATCCTTTTTCAAATCCTTTTCAGTATGTGGGTCTGTGAGAAACGTACCTTAGAAATCAAGCTTTGCAAACGATACGCAAACCTACAAGTTGCAACTAGTCCTGTCATGAGAACGAAAGAAAGAAGGACAGAAGTTCAACAGCAAAAACGGGTGCAAGATCGGGGACAGTAGGGAGCAATGAATTCTGACAGTTTAGGAATTTCTGAATTTTGTAAGAACTCTGTAGCTTAAATATTCGACAGCTTTAAAACAGGCAAAATCGACAGGCTTCGCGCATTTAAGTTTCATGATCAGGAATTAGTTTCAGCAAAGAACAAGAACACAAGAAAAGATCACGGATAATAGAACAAACTACAATGCTGTCAGGAGACCATTGTGGCAGTTCTTAATACTACATTTTAGTCAAATATATAGTACTTTGAATTTTGAAGAGTTCTGAGCCAAATCTTAAATATTTTAAGCATCTTAAGCGGAAAATATTTGTTTAGACAACAGAAAAACATCTGGAGTTCACCACAACACTAACACTCTGCTGAGCGGCAGTATCCATAAGCCTTTCATGACAACTGACACGACCCTACCCCTTAAAAAAGCTGGTTCTTCAAGGGTTCTTTAGTAAAGAAAACCATTCTTTATAGAACCATGTACACTCACTGAATCCTTTGCATGATTAAAAGGTTCTCTGCATCATGAAATGGTTCTTCAGACCGACGGAGAACGTGTTACATATGGTTCTACACAGAACCCTTTTGAAAAGGGTTCTCCTATTGTTACGATGTCAAGCTTGTAACAACAGCAGAGCCCTTTTTTGGAACGCTTTTCAAAAAGGTTCTATATAGAATCATCTACAGCACATTCTCCATCAACCCTAGGAACCATTTCATGATGCAAAGAACACTTTAATCATTCAGTACGTGTTCAGGGTTCTATGTGGAACCATTTTGTTTACTAAAACAAACCGTGAAGAACCGTCTTTAAGAGTGTACATAACATTTTAAAGGCCGATTCCAACATGCACCAAATATCACTATTGTCCGTTTTAATGTAGTTTCATCTCAGCATGTGTTGACATGACATGGTGTAATAAGCCTTTATAAATGTAGGTTATATAGGTTTATGTCAGTGTTATGAAAGGTTTATATAGATGTCGTAGTGTATGAACGCTACCCTTCAGTAAAGTGTTACCGACAAAAAATATGTTTGTAAAAGAAGCTAAAAAAGCCAAGACATCAGTGTGAATTGAGTGTTTTAGTGTGGGCAGGCTGGGCTATCTCTGTAACATAAGGCTGCGTAAGGATCACTGTAACATAACGACATATATTAAGTGTAGGGATGCACCAATATGGGAATTCTGGGCTGATATCCGATATTTCTAATGTGATTATCTGCAAATGCCGATGTGCGCAGATTTAAAGAGGTTTCAAAACTGGGACTCCATCCACTAAACTAGCATTCTGGAGAAAATGTAACATTTGTAAAGTGTTATAAATGCAGTAAAATGAATAAAATGCCGACAGTTCAGTGCAGTAAACCAGTGGTTCTCAAACTGATTCTCAGAGATTCCCAGACAGTCCACAGCTTTGCTCCAACCCGTAGGGATAGAGCAAAAATATGGACCACCCAGGGGTCCCTGAGGACCAGTCTGAGAACCACTGCCCTCAATGCTCTGCTCTGTTCTTCTGGAGTCCAATAAATGCGTCATAAAACATCAGTTTAAAATATCAGTCAAATCCAATCACCAGTCTGATGCAGATAATTTGTTTAAAACGTTGATCTCTTACTACCGATCCATCCCTAAGTGGGATCAGTAGTGTTGGGCTTCCTAAGGCAAATATGGAGGATCTCCATCTCAGCTCAGTAGTTTTGGTCAGGCTTTCCACTCTCTCGTTGGCTGAAGTCAAACCTTTTCAAATCTAACAGCCAGATATGAACAAGAAACAAGCAGTACCTCAAATTAAAAAAAGCTGGCCAAAAAATGGTCAGAGGTCTAGTGTGAGGTAAGAGAACAAGTCAAAAGTAGAGAAAAACAACAAACAAAAGCAAAGAAACAAATGTAACAGACAAAACTTGAGTGCTAGAGGCAACATCTATCTTTCAAATCACAACCATGTGACACTGCCAGCATCACAACTGACACGAAGCCATACTGTGTTGACACATCGCGAGGTCTGTTGGCCTTTCCCACAAGTCCCACTCTCATTGTACAAAACCCTTTTCCACTGACCTTCAAAGTGATACAGCAAAAAAACAAATGTACATATTTTCCCCCTTTAGCCCAAAACAATCAATGAGTAGAGACACGTTTGTTGTCTGAAGGTTTGGTTCTTCAGTTTTGCTAATGCAGCTAACAAGTAACAGAAGTCCTTTTGGTCGTGTCCCAATTCAGGGGCTGCATTTGAAGGCGCGACTAGGCTGTACCATTATGAAGACTCCTTCATATGCGGCGGGGGATCTCCAGCTCTAATAAATGAAAAAATAAAGTAAAATAAACGAAAGGTTTCTGGCTACATCTCTGAAGAACTTCAAAAGAACCTGACAGGAGCGGCGTTTCGTGATGTAAGAACAAGAACAGGAAAATCGCCATAGAGCAGACATTTTGGGGTCTATACATCCTTCATAGGGCGCGTCCTTCAAAGGACGCAGCCCCAGAATTGGGACACAGCTACAGGCTTCCATTACATTAGCCTCGTGGCTCTAGTGCAAAACTAAAGAAGTGAACTTCAGATGACAAACATGTCTTGTCTGGCTGATTTCTTTTGGAGTAAAGGTTA
Source organism: Colossoma macropomum (assembly GCF_904425465.1). Lineage (NCBI taxonomy): Eukaryota > Metazoa > Chordata > Actinopteri > Characiformes > Serrasalmidae > Colossoma > Colossoma macropomum. The sequence goes on from NW_023494805.1 coordinate 9,148,771, forward strand.
AAACTGGACATTTGACTTTTCATTGAACTATCCCTTTAAAAAAACTGGGGAAACAGCATCCAAGACAACAATGCATGTTGTCAAAAGACTAAAACAAAGTGATGACAGTGTAACGTGTAAAGTAACGTGTAATGATAAGTGCTGTAGAAGCACAAGGGCCGTGTTGACCACTGAGTGTACCAGGTGGAATGAAGGAACTATGCAGGAACTGGGATTGGTGATGTGGTCTCTGCTCCATCTCCACGCCGTTAGAGTGCAAAGATCCCCTTATTTTGTCTGTCGTGTGATAGACACACCCGCACGCGCATTCACACGCACACAGTCACACACTCATATATATACATATATATATATGTAGATAGATAAATACATATACGTATATATGTATACGTATAGCTCTGATATGTCCACACTAAAACTCTGCAAACTCTTTTGCGCATTTTTCTGTAACAGATACGCGGATGTCCTCCTCTTCGTAGTCGTCGAAGTTGCTCGTGTCTCCGGGGCCTCTGCACTTTGGTATGAATGGAGCCTCCACCTGTGAGGGGAGGGACACAGTGGGGGTTATTTAAAGTCAACCTAAAATCAAACCTGACTTTTTTTAACTTCTTATTCTCCAGGGTATATTTTGGTTGTTATATCTGAATGTACATGACCAAATCGTAAGGCAAATTATTCAGTAACTGCATGAAGTAAATGTAAATTTTTATTTTGTTTATTTATTTACTTGTTTTAAAAGCTCCCCTCAAATTAACAGAACATTTGTTTTATGATCACACATATTGCTATATGCTTACAATTTACTGCTGAAAGCCAAAAATCTTAGACGCTCTTTGTATTATTTTATAAAAATAATTGTCACAGAGCAGATCACTGAAGAGACGCCACCTGTTTATAGTTTATAGCCCAGATTTGTGGAAAAATGGGTCGACTTTCGGTAGAAAAAAAAATTGTTCAGCTTCTTCTATTACAAGGGTTTAAAATTACATCACCCATCTATTTGACTGGAAAGAAGACAGTTACAGCTCTCATATGACCCCCACCTTTAGAATGTAGCTTATGAAATATTAAAGTTATGAAGAATATGAAGTGCGTTTTGGAACCACTGGTGGTTCCAAGGAGTTGAAGAGGTTGTCCCTGGTTATATAAAACAAGATTAATCATATCTATGATTTATGAACTCTTACTATTCCCGTGTGATTGGTAGCTAAAGCCTTTTTGGTTTTCAAGTTAAAGTGTTTACATTCTGAATGAGCGAAATCATGAACATGTGGTGCTGTTTTTTGTTGTTGTTTTTTTTTTAATAAACCTAAAACTGCCAAAAATAGTATGTAGTAATGATATTTTAAAAAGCTTTGGTGCATATACTGCGTTTTGATTGTGCACCATCCCTCCACGCTTACAGAGCGGGTAGACAATGTAAAATCTTGGCAGGAAGATAGTTATACTGATAGTCAACCATTGTTTTTTCTGAAGCTGAGGAAGACAAAGAGCTACAGAAATATAAGAGCACAGAGGCGTACAATTACCTACAGCAACACAATAATAACGTCGTCCAGCAAACGCAGTGACTTCATTTTTTTAAAGCTGGGGTAAAGCCAAGTCAGAGCGTCAGCCAAGGTAAACATCAGGCGTGGGAAAATGGAGTGGTGGAGACCATGGGTTGCTTGTGCAATGCAGTGTCTTGAGCTATATGTCCTATTTTTATGAGCGAACACATATCCTCTTTGGAGGATTTTTCTGTTTTAAAGCTGCAAGCCATTCCAGTTTCCTTTCCTTCTTCTTTGGCATGAAATGGAACATACAGGGCGCAGAGCACAGCCAGTGTTTACCAATGTGCTGGTGTTTGACACATGGACTTTGCAAGAAGTCTAAATTTTTTTAAGGCTGTTGTGGCACCTGACAACAGCACACGTCGAGTCCGAGCTCATGTTTGAATCGTAGTCTGAACCAAAGCCAACTTAATTTTTCTTGGCAGAAATTCTCTGGTTAGCACTACTGGAATTCTAGGGCGACCAGAAACAGGAAAGTGTCAAACGGAAATAATGAGGCATCATGGCAACCCCCCACTGAGTTTTAGGAAAAACAGTGGGAAAAATTAATGTTTTTCCACGATGTTTCTCAGTTTTGATGATGTCACTGTGCACCAGTGGGCAGAGAAATCTAATATGAACCAATAACATAACTTTTCTCCTCCCGCCCTCACCTACCCAACACTGGTTCACTCAGAAAAGTCACGTTAGAAATATAACGCAGGTCCTACCTTCCTCTCGTAGATGGCGATCCAATCTGTCGTAGCAAACCATTTGTGGTTTTTAATATCGTTGACGCCGTTCTTGAGGTTGCCGTACCGTTTCGTCAGGTCGACCTGAAGCAAATTCCTCAGCAGGTCTTTCAAATCTGAACTAAAGTGGGACGGAAATCGTACCTATGGGAGAGACGCCAGACACATAAATCGATTATGATATATGAACCTGATTAACTGAACTGATTTTTAATTCGGAATTTAAATTAAACCTTTCCTAGCGCTGCCATTTCTTTATCTTCATCTTACAACACATATTTTTTATATTCCAAAGGCTGCCATCTTTCTACTAAGATGGCAAAAAAAATCTTATGCTAAATAATACAAACTTTACATACCTTGAAAATTTCATATTTCATGTTATTCTAAAGATTAAGACTACATTCACACTGTAGGTAACAGTGGTTCAAATTCAATAACCTTCTGTGGCACAGATTTATTTGTTGTGTGACACACTGAATTTGACAGTTTCAATTCAGATTTTGACCTCTTTCACATATGAATTCCAATCTGCCTGCTTAGACAAAGGTCATAAGATTTTTACGTCAATGTAACTTAGTCTTCATCATTATTTTGTGTGTGGGAATAGCAACGTCATCGTTGCAAAGTCAAGTGCCTGTTACTATGGTTACACTTCACATATTTAGTTGTGGAGGACGGGTGAGTGTAAACAAACAAGCACGGTCCTTCCTAATGAGAGAAATCAAACTAACAGCTATTCAAAATCAGGTTTACTTCAAGGATATTTTGGGGAAAAAAAAGCAAATGAGTCACAGGAGCTTCATGCAGATCAAGTCTCTTTATCCAGTATATATCATCAGTTTTGGCACTGAGCTTATGTTCTTTGGCTGTCATGCTTTTCACAGCAGGTGAGCAAAAAAAAGAGCTTTCTTTCTCTTTTTGATCAGCTTCTATAATTACAACGAGCTCAGAAATTCACGATTTTTGTCAACTATTTTCTGTAAACCGTGTCCAAGTTTCAGTCCAGGTAGCAGATACAGGTTACCTTAAAAAGCTAATGTGAACACCAAACCTTTAAAAAAATCGGATTTGGGCAACTTTCACTTGCAGTCTGAACTTAGCTATAGAGTATCCTAATGAAGCCTTTTATTTGTAGCCAGTCATGCTAAGAAAAACCTACAGCCATAGACTCCCAACCCGAATGACTAACATCAGAGACAGTGCTGGCTTTTAATTCCATCAACTAAGGACCAATTTAAGTATTATATTCAGTTCTGCCTGAAACTGACATCAGTGGATGTCAAGCATCAGCTGATTTCTACTACATTTGCTGAAAATGGAACTGATGGTTGCTCTACTAAGCGGCGCCACTGGGTGGCAGTGTTTACATCAACGTCAAGTATTCAGCAACAACAAGAATTGTGGTCTGTACGATGCCATTTTGCCAGATCTAGATGTCGTTAAATGGTATTACTCAAGCGTAAAACAGCCATGAAAAACTGATTGTTGCTCTTTAAAGGGGGATTCCACCACCTTTTAAAAATTTCTCCATAATTCAGTCGTTGAGATGCACACAGTCATTCAGAGTGGTTCACTGTTCAGAACCCTAATCAGATTTCTTTACAGTGGTGTAATAAAGAATCAGATGTTGTGATATCTACAACACAAATAAAGCCATTTTATTTATTACCCAAAATGACCAACAAACCTAAACATATCCTCTATGTTTTTATATGCATGTTATGTGTTAATGATATGAAAATGGTTCCATTTGAAGAAGGAAGAAAAAAAAAAAAACTTTTTTGTCGACTTTTTTGCCTTTACAATGTGCTGCATGTGCCCCGGCAAAAAATTATTTTAAAAAATATATATTTTAGTCCAAAACCTCTCAGATGTCGCAGACAACAGGTAATGTATTCACAACCATTTAATGTAATACTTGGTGAGCTTTTAGAGGCATTAAACTCTTTAGATGCCTTGTTCCTATGACCATCAGTGTGAACAATTCTGACTCTAAATTCTGAATCATTTCATGCTAAACCCACTCGGAATGACTTTGTTTACATCTTAACCATTTAATTAGAGATTAATCAGAGATTGTAAAGAATGTGTAGAATTCCCCTTTAAACTGTAGACGACCAGACAGATCAAATATGAAACCACATCTCGGGGACACCTGTCCATACCTTTCCAGACACAATCTTCTCATAGATCTGAATGGGTTGGTCTGCGAAGAACGGGGGGTAGCCTGCAGCCATTTCATATATGAGCACCCCCAGTGCCCACCAGTCCACAGCTTTGTTGTATCCCTACAGAGAAAACGAACATTCCAATGAACATCTGACTAGTTCAGCCACACAAGCAATTAGCTGACTAGTGTTGAATTCTGCCTGGAGGTCTGACCTTGCTAAGAATGATCTCTGGTGCCAGGTACTCTGGGGTTCCGCACAACGTCCAAGTTCTGCCCTTCACCCTTTTTGCAAACCCAAAGTCAGTGACCTGCAACGTAAAATGTGTTTCAGTTAGATAATTTCATCATCTAAATGAATGAAGACATGAATGAATCAAGAAATTAAAGCCGCACTTTAAGATTTTCTGTTAAAATCGGAAGTAGTGACACTGTATCTGGTGAAACAAACACGCTAAAATATGGTGTGTGTGCTGCTACGAGTCGCCCTGTGAAGCCTGATATGATCATTTAAAAGTCAGAGGTGTTGGATTTTGCAGGAGTTTCCTGGACGACGTCATATGTCTTTACGTATTAACGTCACATGCGCAGGCACAAAAAGAAGGTCCAGCTCGATGTTTATGTCTCAAACGCAAAATCAGCACCATTCTGATGAAAATATGACAACAGAAAATAATTCACTCAAATCCTCAGAAGACACTTTCATCACCGAGTTCCCTTTGAATTCTCTTATAACCTGCTCTCAATCTTTAGATTCATCTGCCCAGGGAAGGGGTCTGAAGCACAACCCAAGTTACAAAAAGTTGTATGCAATTCCACAACTCCACCAGAGAGGTCTCCAAATCCCTACAACGTACATTGTATAGCTTTAATTAGTACATAGTAAATGCCTGTGTGATTAGTATGCCCAAAATCTATTTTGCCTGCAAATGTGCACAGCTGGGATTAGCAGACTGCTTTATGTTAAGGTCTGTAATAACTAGGGATGTTAGACAACCTGTCTGTGATCCCACACTGAGTCCTTAAAGACTGAGAATGTCTTGAGCCCAAACCGGTATGCATTTCCATAGATGATAGTCACACAGTGCACTCCAAGTACTTAAATGTTAGTAAAACCAGCCAAATTAACACTAAATATGTTAGGCTGCCAATTATTTTATGTTCAAAGTACATGGTCAAGTAATATAAATTCATTTTTAGAGCGTTTATTCTAACTTTTATCGTTTTTTTTATTTTTCACATAGTCAACATTTACACCACTTTATTAACTTCTGAAAATGTGCTTAAATGCCATAAGTGAATAATTTCAGATGATGGCATGTCTGCAACAGCTAGGTATTTTATTTATTTGTATTTATTCTAATGCTAGTGTTTTTTTTTACTAATAAATATTGGCCCAGATAAACAGCTTCCCAAATCATTGGCATAGCACTGTAAGTAGTCCATTAGTTTTATTTGGATTTAGAAAACAGAACCTTAACATATAAACCGCAAAGCTGCAGTTCTGACGGGTTACTAATGTATTGAATGTGAGCCCCAGAATGCCTGCAGTGATGGCAGAATGAATCTCAGTGGGTCTAGAATATGATGCCTTGCTTTGACCTGTGCTATCAAATCAGATGAAAGCAAACTGTGAGCTACTTAACACATGAAGGAACCTCTAAGTGCATTATGATGACATCTATCATCGCATCAGCCATAAGCCATTAATCCCTGAGAATGAACAGACAGTAAACAGACTCTGTTTTATGTGCATGGGTGCTACAGCTCAGGACTTGATCATCATATTTCTTTTACATTTTTAAAAATGTCTCCAAGAGCAATTAGGAAAGCGTGAACTCGGGGAAAGTAAATGGAAATAAAAACATCTACTAGAACAGCAAAAACACCAGATCTGAAATCATGGATGCTGTCTGGACTTTCTTTGACATCAAATATCCTTAATGCTAATCCAAGTGCTTTACTGGTATAATCAAGTAATGAAACAAAGGTAAAAATGAGATTTCTAGCAAAGAGTAAAAAAAGGGTTCTTTGACAACTGCGGATTCCTTTTAGAGCTAAAGAATACCATTTTAAAAAGGTTCTTTAAACATACAAAAAGGTTCCCATCTATATACAATAGGTTTCCATCAAAGAAAAGAACTTTTAAACCAGACAAAGGACCATTTAAGCATCCAAACAGTTATCTTGTCATCTTACCTTGAGTTGTCATGGTTTTATATATAGTAGGGGTGGGGCTACCTAGAATTATCTCTTAGATGTCACTTCTGTTAATTAACTCATATTTCTATTTTTGTTATCTTCATAAACAATAATTACATTATTACAAGCTGTATGCCATGTTATTCTCAGGAGACTGAGAGTTTGCTGTTGTGCTGCCATCAAAAAAGTAGCCAATTATGGCTTCGATTTCATCAATATTTCAACAAAGTTTACACTTTATTTGTAGCCATCACTAAGCAGTGCCACTGGTTACCTGTATGTATCCGTGCTGGTCAATAAGCAGGTTTTCAGGCTTCAAGTCTCTATAGATGAGGTCTAGCGAGTGGAGGTACTCAAAGGTCAGGACTATCTGTGCTGCGTAAAACCGTGCGTGGGGTTCACTGTGGAGGAGACAGCACAGCCTCAGAGGGAGCCAAAGCACAAAGCAAAAGGTTCAAACACTCCACAGAGAAAAGAGAAAACAAAAGCCACATCCGTCTGTAAATAAGCACACTAGGTGCACTCGCTGCGCAGCTGACCTGGGATCCTTCGGAGTAGAATCACTGCTCAAATATTAAAAGCGTAACAATTTCAATACAGTACAGAAAAAAAATTAAATGTTCAAAATCTTCTTTGTTGCATAGATACTTTGTCCCCCGGTCTCTTCCGAGTGCCTTCTTGGATGCCACCGTCAAAGACAAATTCAGTGATAAACTAACAGCTAACAAAATTCTGACCCATCTCTCTTACCGTTACCATTACGATGCCTGTCTGACATTTCAAACTTTCAGTTACTGCAGGCAGCAGGTTTTATTATGTCTAATAAACAGGAGGTGACTGAAACTGACCCTTTCAGATAACCTAAAACTAAAGCTAACAGTGCAGCTAATAAAACTCATTTTAACACTGTTCTGTGCTGGCGATTACAGTAACCTAGATAAAGTTTACCTTACCTTAGAGCCTGTTAATAGTTTTGCGACTTTTACACAGTGCCACCCAGTAGATGAGCAGGATAGCATGTGCCTGAGTTACACATTCCACACTTTATTATCCTAATTTAATTTAAAATTTTATTTCTAATTTCATTTTCAATTTAATTTTCTCTGTTTAATCTATTGTTTTAATCATGTTTTTTTTTATTTCTATTCTCCTTTATTTTTTATATGACTATTTTCTCAATTGTAAAGCGCTTTGAATGACAGCAGTGTATGTGACGTGCTATATAAATAAACTTGCCTTGCGCATTTAACTATTTTTTAGCCTAGTAATTTAGACTAATTTACTTTTTAATTTTAATTTAATGCCGTTCTCACTGCAGATTTAGAAGGTTTCATTACATTCCAAGTTGCTAATTTGGTGCTGCAGATGCTAAGAAAAGCTTATAAATGTTACAGAGAGACTTCGCTCTTTGAGGGGAGAGAAAAAAAAAAATTAAGACATGGCCAACAGATGGACGATATGACAGCAGTTTTACACTGTGTGATCTCCAGCACACTCACCTGAACCTTCCAATTCTTCTTAGATGTGAAAACATCTCACCGCCCGGTACATACTCCATCACCATATACAAATTGGAATTATCCTGAGGACAACAGAAACATAATGATAATGATAGCACTACTACTACTACTGCTGCTAATAATAATAATGATAATAATAATAATAATAATGATAATGATAATAATGCCTTTTATACTGTGCATAATAACAGTAGAGAACTGTTAGGGCAGACTAAATGTACCTTGAAGGCATATTCCAGTCTGACGAGGAAGGGAAACGATACTGCTTGTAATATTCTCTTCTCGTTTAGTGTGTGTTCTATTTGCTTCAATTTCACCACCTGCAAAAGCAGAACAGGTTCAAAAAGCAGTAGTACAACATAAACATCTACAGTAATTAAAAAAAATAAAATCTCTATAATCATATAAACAAATCTGCTTCAGCACTTTTCAATTCTCTTCATTTTAAATGCATCTATGGAAGGCGCCTGTGTACATCAGCCAACCAATTCAAAGGTAAAATAATAATTTTATACACTTTGCACCCCTGAACCAACCTTCTGTTTATCCAGGATTTTCATGGCGTAAAACTGCTCTGTTCCCTTGTGTTTTACCAACATGACTCTTCCAAAGGAGCCTGTGCCGAGGGTCTTCAGTCTGTCGAAGTCGTCGAGGGTAGTTGTGCTCTGGAATAAAGAAACGGCCATTACATAGAGATTTTCTCCATACAAATGCTTCTGTCGTACCAAAAAAAACTACCACAACTAGGCAAACTTTAAAGTATCAAAACTCAAATGGAAGTGGAGTCTGACGATTAGTTTAAAAACAGATTGAAAGCACCTTCAGTCTTTAAAAATGTGCAATAAACATGGACATGTGTAGAGTGTACACTGAACACAATATTAAGGGTTCAGTTTCAAGGGCTTTAGCCACTGACATAATGAACAATGGTAAATGATGCAAAATCTTAACTACACTTAAGTGATCAAATGCACATTTTCTGCTGTAGCTAAAAAGGGGAAAAAATGAAAACAATACTATACAAAGCATAACAGAAACATTTCCTAAAAGTAACTGTTTCTAACAAACTCGTAGGCTTAGAATTACGAGTTTCTGTGTTCAGTGTTGTTTAGAGATATCGAGGAACAAAGATTTTACTTTGTTAAAAGAAAAAGCTATGCAGTGCAGTTAACTTCCACATTAAGGTTATTCAATTAACTTAAAGTCTGTTGACTGCTGATCATTAAAATTCCAGGATATGTGGGAATAACCTTCTCCAGGATGGACCAAACACAGATGGCACCTTTTCATTTTAAGGCTAATTCTGTATGGTGGAATTTTCATGCAACTTGCTGCTTCAAACTAACACAAAACTAAATTTCAACAGAGTTGCACAATGTAATGCGTCCCACACAACTCATCTGAAACCGCAACAGTTGCAAATGCCTCAACTTTGTAGAACCAGTTTCATGAAACAGATTTAAAAAAACACACAAATAACTCATCACATGATGACGCTGATTGACATGCTTTCTAACTATTGATTTTACCGGATCGGGGAACACAAAAGTAATACAAAGGATGGCTTACTGAATTGTTGAAAATGAGACACCAAAGGTTGGTAGTGTTAGTTAGCCATCTAAAGGCCAATTAATAGTCCAGTTGACGTGTCGCTAGAACATCTGTAGTTTCTGACTTGTATGATGGCCCCGCCAATGAAACAGCAGTAAAACCGCAAAGGACAGAAAACAGCTGCTACAGTCAAACTGTCACACGCGTTTCACTCATGATCTCTTTCCGTTACGCAGTGTTGCCAGATTCGCAAAAGGTTCCCCAAAATTCCGGTTAGTCCGAAAGTGCAGTGTGGGGAGACATCACACTGTTGCGGGGGGCATTTTCTGCTTGGACTTTTTAAAGTAATTGCAGTCGTGGAAAAAGGTCTGAACATGAAAACAAATCATCTTATAAATGTATATTTATCCTAGTCCTGAATAGCTGTCAACCTGCTCTGTTTCTAAAAGCAGTGAAGCAGCAAGAAAGTAAACACAGCCACACACAGTGACCACGGCAACAATCTAGAACGTAGAACTTTGAGTTTCTCTCCAATCAGGGCGCGCCACCACGTCTGCGACACCATAGCAGACACACATTTTTGTCTCTTTTATGTTTTTTTTTGTCGAGCGATGCTTGTCACCTAAATTATAAATTGGCTTTAAAGCTGACAGCTGTTTAAATTGCTGCCTACTGTTATTATGATCGACACAGCAAGATTCGATTCTCCTCTCTAGACCCCCCTCTGACGGCGGAAGTGGAGACAGGTATTAAGTGGGTTACTTAAACATTGACTTTCAAAGGATTAATGTACACACAACAGATAAAAACTTGCAAATTTATTTTTTAACTGCTTTGTGTAACTGTCAGGTTGCATGGAAATTATGTAGCAGGCAACTAGTTGCATGAAAGTTTCACTGTGTAAAGCCAGCCTAAGAGCTCTCGTTCTGTTAATGCTGGCAATTTGTGAGATTCTGTTTCTCTTGTATATGAATGAAGTGATTTTTGGCACTCACCTGTGGTGGACATTCCCATTTTCGTAGGAAATCTTCTTTGGCTTTGGCTAAAAACTCTTTCACTGTGAAAAGAAAAGAGAGGAGATCAGTATTAGCATCCAAAAATCCACTGCTAACACTAACAATAACAAACAAATGCTAGCAGAGGATGGTCAGCATAATGCTAGCTGATCGCCAGTATTACGTACAAAGGACTATATGAAGTTTATATTTATACATAAACCATAGATCTTCTATAGATCTACAAGTGTGAGTGTATCATAGTACAACTGTACCACTGTACACTGGACACTTCATCTGTAAACTAACTTACAGACAGGATTAACAGGGGACCAAAATCCATTTGTCAGGCTACACAGCAAACTCAGGGAGTCAGTTTCAATAACAGGAGGTATCAGAGGGAAAAGGTGCTCTGTTGACGCATGCAACTCTCAAAATGAATAATAGGGGTTCTATCAAAATCACAGTAATATTGGTATAATCAAAGACAAACCCACAGCACACAGAATAAAACAGCAGACTTTAGATGACCCAATGATGTGAAACTTGTGATAACGAATGGCAGGCAATCTTGTGGCTAGTTCGTAACGAGGATATCTTGCTTTGAATTGGTGTACAGAAACTGACTGAGCCAATCTGGATGCTTTTCGGTCATTGTGGTCATCTAATGAAATAGTGGTCATACCAAAAGTCTCTATAAATCACCAAGGATTTGCAGGAGCATTCACCCACATGGATGGGATGATCGAGAGACAGGAAAGAGAGACAGAGACACAGAGATAGAGAGAAGAAAAAGCAGAATAGTTTCATATGAAACAGTAACATCATATATACAGGACATGGATCAGATGCGACAAGAAGTACAACTGTTACAATTTCAGTCCATCAAAGACACAGAAGACAGAAAAAGAGAATGATAAGAAAGGATAAAGACTAGGCCTGGGCAATATCTAAAATAATTAGCACAATATTTTCTTTTTAATACAGGAATTATCAATAGCATCATCGCCTACACCCCCCACCCTTCGTCTATCTTTAGCTGTTTTTCTAAACAATAGATTTAATGAAAATCTCTAATGAAAACACATTACATCATATAAAAGTACCATTTTTGTTAACTATTTCACCTTGATTCAAAAGCTGTACTGCAAATGCATGCATGTGATCTCCCCCTTGTGGAGATACTGCAGACTGCAACACGTGAGCGAGTGAGTGGGCAAATTCCAAAGCTACGGCCACGTGCTTTACATGTTAAAAGAAATAGGTGTTTACTGTTGTTCTAGGAGAGGTGCTCTGAGATTCAGCCTGTGGGAAATCATGAAACATTATGTTTATATTTATTTTACAACTCATCTGAACCATCAGGACACTTGAGCTGTACAGAAATTGCTGACATTTCTCCTCAGACGAAATCTCACTCTGGAAAAAGCAGAGAAAGTGGAAAACTTACTCTACTGCAGCCCAACTGTTTTTATTTTTCTGTATAATGATAGCAGTAAAAGTGACAAACATTACATGCCTACATATTATTTAACATTATTTAGAAAGCTGTTTAAAAGTTTAATTTCTCAACGCATCAATTATCACCTTTGAAACACTGTCATATGATTACTTGTCAGTCATTGCTGATAGCAGATTCCAACAGTTTATTCACATGAACATTGTATTTTGAAAATAATTCTGCGTGTCTATACCAGACCTTGCGCATTTTATGACATGACACCACATACGCACAACAACACTGTTGACCCTGAAGGGTCAACCACTTGGCCTGGAAAAAAAGATCTAGAGGAAACACTGAATATTGGCACAAAAAATAAAAGTTGGAGGTTTCTCAGCTGCAAAAGCTGCCCTGCGTTTAACTCATTAGCCTTGAGCTAATCTGTTAGTCCCAACATTATGTACTTTTATAATGTCACCCAGCTCATTCTGGTCTATGCCACATCTGCTGCCAAACTTACTATGAGATTCTGAAGTCTTTCATAGAAACCTCTGTCCAGTCAAAACTATGCATCTGGGTGCATCCTATCAGAGTAAAATGGGCAGGAAGGGGGCAGGGCTTATGCACCCCCCCCACTCAGATGACTGGGCTCCCACCCCCCACACTCAGATGACTGGGCTCCAACCCCCACCCCCCAGCCAAAAGCTGCTTACAAATTCCAGGTGTTGTGATCTTTTGGGGTTATTTAGTTAGTGGACTGGTGAGGCAAACACTGAAAAAAGTTCAGTTGGAGAACTTAAGCATTTGAGCCAACTATGCAGGATTTAATTAGAGCTCTGCAGGATTGAGACATTTTAACAATTCAAACTGAATCTTCACCTACTGATTGAAAATCGTATCAAGTCTGAAAATGTGCATTAATACACCCCTACGTTTAAGCCCTCCAACTGGTCTATTATCATTATATTATCACAACCACTAAGTGAAGTTTCAAAGTAGATGTGGCTCCTTTAAAGATGTGCTAAAGTAGTCTACATCTGCAAGAGGACTCCTTTCAGAGTGACCTCCTTTTATGGTGTGCTGTCTCTGGAAGCGTGTGCGGACATGGAGGGATCTTTTCTCCTCCGGACCACTCCCTACAAAACGCTGCATTCTTCAGGAGCTTCAGGAGAAAATGTTTCTGAAAGAAATTTCAAACGCTTACATTCAGTATCGCTGTGTTTAATCTAGGCCCAGAGTAGCCCCGGCCTCGGACTCAGTCTGCACTGCCGGAGAAAAAAAAGAAAATTCCTAACAAACTGACAGTTGAAAAACAGTTGAAAGGCATAACTAAACATTTTTGTCATTTAACCAAAAACCACAGTCAAGAGTAGGAGCCAAGGCACTTCTACTAGAGGTGCATGAATCATGAATTTGTATGGCCAACTTCACTTCAATTTTGTAGATTTGTTTGGTCAGTTTTTAAACCCTAAAACTGAAACCTGTGTTACAGAAACTTCCTATCTTTCATCTGAAATTAAGATCTGACAAGGTCAAGATAAGACTTTCACAAATTCATATTACAGAAGCCAATCTTATCTTAATACAGCAATTGCATTTCTTATCTTACAGAATCCTAGTTAGGAAACTCTGGACTATTTAATCAAGGTCGATAATCATCATGTTATAACTGTTACCAAGCAACCGAAAAAATATGTACACAGCTGAAACAGAACATGCAATCAAAATAATGTAAACCATGTAAGTTAGCCAGTCAGCGACCATGACCAATTTAAAAATGTCAAAACGAAACTTAAACGTGACAAACTGAAAGTTAGGAATATTGTGATGGTTCCCTTTGCAAAGCCAGCCTGAAGTTTAAGTTTCTATTTCCATCCAAATTTTTCTCAGACGGTAAATCAGACTCTGGGAAACCTGCAGCAAAGGCAGGAGGGGATTTACTCTCTTGTAAATCCCCTGACTCTCCTGTACTCTCCCATAATAACCCAGTGTTTAAACAGTGTTCAAAAGTTAATGAAACATTATATACATGTCATTAAATATCATTTAGTAAGCTGCTTAAAAGTAAATTCATTCTCTCTAGTTCCCTTTCAGTTCTTTTTCTAAACACAGCGATTATCACCACATGAGCATCATCATCAGGTTACTTTGTCGATCATCTACAATATGCCATCACAACACCCAGGCCTAATGTTTATGTACCAGCATCGGCATATACGTACACTCATATGTACATAAGGCCAATCCCCAAATATGATGGTTTTACTGGCCGTTCTGGGCTGGTTAGAGTTCAGATTTAAACCCTATAGAGAATATCTGTCTCACATCAAAAACTAAACTAACTTGGCACTGTTTTTCAACTGTTTAAAGCCAACATGCTGAGAGGAACAATATTATCTCCTTTTCTGTAAAGACTGTCTGCAAGTTTACCTGTAAGACCTCAACATTTCAAGAAATCGAAAGGAACAGCCAGTTACCATATTTATTTGTTTCAGGTTTTGTTGTTAAGTCCATTCAAAGCTTAATTTTCAGATATTTTGGGCTTGAACCATTTTTTTTTGCATGGGAGTGTACATGAAAAATATCAGAAATTGGCATCAACCTACAATTCCCATCACTTTGGCCTGAGACCGTTGTTAGCTGGATATTTTGCTGTGTCTAGACTGCCATGCAGTTTGGCTCCACACTTTGACTTTAATCACTTTGACATAATGTCGAGTTTTATTCTCTGAGCTCATACAAATCCACCACCTGAAACCAACGCAGCTCAAAACCGGCAAACATTTGCAGCTAAAAGGTCAGAAATGGGTCAGTGGATTTCTGCCTCACTCACACACCTACACACAGGACGCACTCTGCACATGTTTATTTTAGCTAATCACAAATCTTTAAACTGGAAACCAGAAGTCATCTAGTTGGTCATTCAGACTTAAACTCGCACTTGCACGAATGCTGCACACCACACACTCTAGTGCGAGATGCCTCAAGCTAAAGCTGCCTAAAAGTTCTTCCAAAGAGGTCTGGCATGCTTCAGATATGCAGGGCCTCTTTGGAACCATTAAACTATCAATCAAATGAAAGACCCTCCAATAAAACAAAACCCACAGTTCCAGGGTAATCATGAACATGCGCTGGTCAGCGGTGATGTTTTGGTCCACTGTAGAGCTGCACAAGATGGATAAAAACCAGTACTGTGATTATGTAGGTATAGCAAATAGTTAAGAAATGATTACATTATTGTAATAAATTAAGTTGGGCTGTGTTCAAAATATCACTAAGGCAATATATTGCGGCTAAGCTTGTAGAGATACACGCTACAACACAGCGATAACTGTACTGACAATGTACACGCCACTTAAAGACACAAGTGAAACAGATACTGCACTCAAGGGCGTCTGAGAGCGCTACATTTCGTAGCTTCCAATACATGGAAAACCTGTAACTGTTAGTCTTTATTAATTATTTATTAGTATTTGTATAAAAAAGCTGTTCAAAAAAGAGACCTAAGCGGAGTGAATGGCATCTACTTGTTGGATTATATATTTGGGTGTGTAAAACCATTTTAAATGCACAGTTTCTATGCATAACTCATATCTACTACTATATAATTAGCAGTAAGAACCACACTTACCAACCGAAGTAACTGTAAAATATTTTAAAAACAGAACTGAACCATATATAGATAAGCGTGGGGTGTGGGCACACAACAGCTCCTCTGACTCTGAAAAAAAAAGGAATTGTTGTTTAACATTTGAATCCAAATGTGTGCCCTGTACACTCACACTCAAATCTTTGAGTTAGTCACTGCTGGACTTCAGTCGTTCACCCTGTCAGCGGCAGGCTTGACTGAAGCATCAGGCACAGACCCCACAACTGACCGACGTGGGTGCACCGCAGACGGGGCCAGTGAACACACAGGACCGGCCTGTGGGCTGCTATGCTAAAGGCCAAACCAAGGACAAAAACTGTCAGTACCCCAAGCAGCAGGCGGTTCCTTATCCATTAGCATTTTGGTTAGAGCTGCTTTGTGTTTCAGCGCTGTTAAACACTAAAACAGATGCCGCTACTGTGCTGTATTTGATCTGTGGTCCAAGTCACTGAACATTTTGGTTGTTTACTGACAGTTTTACAGCTGCAGACTCTCTCACACACGCATATGTGTGTGCCCAAATATTGTCTACTGCCTCACAGGCTGCTGCTGGCTAGTGTGGAAGGTTCAGTCTTCTGCCTCTCCAAGCTCGGAGCGGCACATCAGAGTGAAACACACAGAGTAATTCAAAGAAGCTAAGCGGCATTATTAATGTATTCATTATTCTTGTGGGGTTTTTTGTACTTGTCTTAAAAAAATAGGTAAGCATTAATATCCAAAACATCTTAAAGGAAACACAGACCAAAAATTTACACTTGTATTGTGATATACACCGATCAGGCACAACATTATGACCACCACCTTGTTTCTATGCTCATTGTCCATTTTATCAGCTCCACTTACTATATAGGTGCACTTTGTAGTTCACTGTAGTCCATCTGTTTCTCTGCATACTTTGTTAGCCCCCTTTTACCCTGTTCTTCAGTGGTCAGGACCCCCATGGACCCTCAGAGAGCAGGTATTATTTGGGTGGTGGATCATTCTCAGCACTGCAGTAACACTGACGTGGTGGTAGGGTGTTAGTGTGTGTTGCGCTGGTCTGAGTGGATCAGACACAGCAGTGCTGCTGGAGTTTTTAAACACCTCAGTGTCACTGCTGGACTGAGAATCGTCCACCAACCAAAAATATCCAGCCAACAGCGTCCTGAGGGCAGCATCCTGTGACCACTGATGAAGGACTAGAGGATGACCAACACAAACTGTGCAGCAGCAGATGAGCTATCGTCTCTGACTTTACATCTACAAGGTGGACTGACAAGGTAGGAGTGTCTAATAGAGTGGACAGTGAGTGGAACAGTGTTTAAAAACTCCAGCAGCACTGCTGAGTCTGATCCACTCAGACCAGCGCAACACACACTAACACACGCTCTCTGAGGGTCCATGGGGGTCCTGACCACTGAAGAACAGGGTAAAAGGGGGCTAACAAAGTATGCAGAGAAACAGATGGACTACAGTCTGTAACTGTAGAACTACAAAGTGCACCTATATAGTAAGTGGAGCTGATAAAATAGACAATGAGCGTAGAAACAAGGAGGTGGTCATACTGTTATGCCTGATCGGTGTACTTACTGTATTGCAAACTTTCTGGTGATACCCAACCCTAGATGTCACAATATGACATTTTGAGTATCATAAAAAAAATAAAAACAGATTTAGACCAATTAAAGGGTAAAAGGTAAACAACAACAACAACCACCGCCACCAGGATATAGTTACCTATGGTACTCTCATGCTGTGTTCGGAATAGTTTGCTCATTAACTATTATAATTTGGTAATCAATGCTCTCTGCATGTAATAAAATATATTTTAGGACAAAACTACTATAAAGCAATGTCTCCTGTTGTGTGTTCAGAACCATTTCATGTATAACTTTCTGTGAGGGAGCTTTCAGAAGTATTAAACACTTCAGACATCTGCTTATTATCACCAGCTGTGTGAACAATTCTGGCTCTGTAAATTTATTATACAGAATTTCACATGAAACCACTCTGAACGCCTTTATTTACATCTTTATGACTGAGTTATGCAGAACATTTTTAAAAATGGCTGAAATTTTCCCTTGTAATGATGCCAGAAATGTAATGTTTGTCCCCTTTTTAGGCACAGATTATTAGTACAAGATACTTCAACACATTTTTCTTGATCTAGGGATCGAGTCCAACTGCAAATTATTGTGCCTCTAATCTCGACACCAAATAACGTTTATGGAAATCTGACCCGGCGCTATCGCACCACGCTGTGTGCACCCACTATCAGCACGCGTCAAAGCGTCACACTCAAACTAATACAAGCCTGGAGCTGTTTGCGTCAAGCCCTTCAAAGCTCGTAATTACACTTATCCTCTGACGAAGGTCTGATGACAAGCTGTTCGAGTCAATGACAAACTGTGTGTGTGTTGGAGAGGGTGGCTTCATGATACTGAGATTAAGGTGGGGGGAGCTTCATGATACTGAGATTAAAGGGGGGGTGGTGGGAGTGAGCCTATGTGGAAAGACAACAAATAAAATCACAGCTGGGTTTTGTAGTCAGTTTTATGAATGGGCATCAGTCATTTCTTCACCATATTCGGGAAGGGCTCAGCTGTGGCCCAGTTCAACCCAGAGTTGTTTACAGAATGAGATAAGGACCAGAGTGAGGGGGTGGAGGCTGTCTATGGATTTCTGTACAGAACGTGTGATCATTGTACAGGGAATTTAACACTGTTTTATAGGGACATGAGCTGCATGGCGTTAGCTGTGATTTATTGAACCTACCAGCTGTTTTATTTACCCCAGCCTAGCTAACTCTGGACTTCCGGACTACCACATATTTAGTCTCGTAATCTACTTTCAGGATATTGTGTGCAATATACCATCGTCTGATTGCAGCCCCTAGCTGTTGTTGATTAACAACACTATCATGGGGTCTTTTGGGGGAGAGGGGATGATGACTTTGCTTCACTGCTTGAACTGGGCAAAAACATGCTTTTCAGCTTTTTAAAATTTCATTAAAAGCTAACTTTGTATTCTGTATAATTTGCAAGGTTTTGTTCCACTTTGTTAATTTTGGTATGGTTTACTTGATTCCACTACAGGTTTAATACACAGTCTATAAACTGCTCCATGTTAAAATAATAAAAGGGTCAAAGCTGAACCATGTTAAGAGGTTCTTAATGCTACTGTCAATGTTAAAATCCTTTAAGCCACTATTGATGTTTCACGCATTCTGTGTGTCACAGTTTAACAAGCACAACCATGAGTAAGAAAAATGATCTACTTGAAGAACATCATTTTTGAAGGAAACTCGTTAATTGAGAACAGACTGCAAGACAAATAATTACTTTTGTGCACCCTAAAGTGTGTTTTTAGCACAATTAAATCACACAACTCAACTGACAATCTCAACAGATGGAAACATGTTGTCCCTTAACATGGCCAAGAGCCATCAACATTGACAGGACAGGGCTGTTTGACTGCCACGCAAAATAACCAACCACAGACCAATATTTTTGTGGTATGTAGGGACATGCGATTTTTAAAAACGAGGCTACAAGAAAGACCAACGGGATACATCTGTATTAGTCTCCAAACATGCAAGCATACCTCGCTTAAAAGTCATATTACACTCTAATTAAACTGTTGAATAACTTTTAAAGATGTCATGCTGTGAACTTCCTTTTTTTCAATCTAGTGACATGTGACACCAAAAGCCCATATTAGCTTGCAAAAGTCTGTTTCCCTTTCAGACAGATAAAAATCGCTGCACAGAAGTGTGTGCACACAAACGTAGAGCTGAAAGGGTGGTGGCCGAGTACTAAAAGATTAATCGTTTTTATATTGAAATTGCAATTTAAGAAAATGCAATTTTCAATTCGCAAGAGCAGCAATTTTTTTTAACAAAAATTATAACCTACATTATCAACAACACTGTGTTAAATTTTGAGCAGGGAAATTTAATCTATTAACACAAAGCTTGTGAACTGCCTAGATAAGTTACAATCAGATCCAATCAAACCTCCACATGTTGTGACATCATAACACCAACTTACTAGCTGTCTGGCACAATACATTCAGGGGTCAAGCCTCAAGCTAGAAAAAGTGGATATTCTGGTCTTTATGGCAAAAAAGTCTGAACCTTAATTTATAGAAACTAACTGCAATTTAAATCGCTGACGAAAAGTACGAGAATAGTTGCAATTAGATATTTTCCCCCGAATCGCTCAGCTCTACATAGACGTGCAGGAAGCCAAACAGAACAAAACAGACAAAATCACAATACTTCTGGTCAGATTAACGTACAATAGATATTAGATTCTCTGTGACTCTGCTGTTAGCTGGTGACCTGGCTCAGACTGGGTGACACTGATAAAAGGTCCAAATTTGGCTTTGTCATGTCAGATATTTAGATTAGCATTAACAAAGCTAATGAGACCATTCTAACCAACTACGGATGATAGTCTTACAAACCTGACAGCTTATTTTGACCGGACAAAGGGACCTTTGGTGTAACACGATATTGTAAAATAGGAAAAACTCCACTTCTTTCATTTTTATAAACTGTAAATAATTCTTCAACATACAACAAACTGAAGTCCGGAGAGAACAATATACATTGCTAACTGGTATGCACAAAACAATCATAAAAACCTGGGATACACAGTAGCCACGTTTACATGCAGCCTAATAATCCATTAATAACCCGATTCATAGCTAAATCGGAATAGAATACGTTCATGTAGACGCCTCAATCGGAATAGGCTAGACCGATTGAGGCCATTCAGAATACAATTTTTCTCCGATTGAACGAGGTGGGTAATCCTGCAAATAATCCATTAAATAGAAGAATAATATCCATGTAAACGCCTGTATCTGATTACGTTCCCTATCAGAAAGTTTAAGTCCATTGTGCATGTGCCTCATGTCATAGTGAAAGTTTATAACGTTGGCGGAGCAGAAACTGGTCTGCAGAGGAGACGAAGTTTATGCTCTGATCTTTAAAAGACGGCAGTGGGACAGGAGTCCAGCTTTTGCATCTCAGAACACGACGTCTTCCTCTCGCCCTTCTTTAATAAGGACATGTGAAGGATGTTTTCCTGAGTCTGACATCATTTTAAAGTAATTAAAAACACAAGCACTGCTCACTGCTGCTCATCTCACTCTGACTGGACCTCACATGATGTTCGCTGTCACGGTAACATTACTCTAAGTGGTTCTCCATGCACCTCATTTTGGATCAGATTACTTGTAGTGAGCATATAAAAGAAGATTTTCCATCAGACTGTTAAGTAGAGAGAGAATATAAACTCTTCAGTCTTAATCTGTAATCGGAATGTTTTCAATCAGACTGGCAAAAATCTTTGGATGTCAGCACAGCCACTGACATTGAATCTTATTGGAACAGCCAGATGACTGCTTAAAAAAATAAACCATCTGCGTCAGACATGCTTAAATTCGGCAGATTACAGCACAATATTTGGTAACATATTTATAATATTCGGGAAGAGCAGAACTTTTAGGTGACACTGGGCTAAGAGGGTGGGCAACATGGTAAAATTAACATATCACAATACTTCAAGACATCTTCATGATACACAATATTAAAAAGGCCTAAAAAGAGTCCCTTTTTAATAAAACAAGCAGTGGGCCAGTGGTCTTGGACAATATATGCATGATATGGTCACAAAAGGAGGATTATGACGATAACAAAATGTATCATGTATTGTACTGCACTTATGTATTCTATAGTACTGTACTGTATAGTATTGTACTGTACTGTTCTGTGTTCCACCCTGTTTTTTCTCTGGGTATCAACTGTGACTTTTTGTTTCTAGCAGTATCTGAGCTCAGGATGAGCCTTCTCTCTAACCTATTGGTAACTAGCAAAGATACTTTCTCTAGGTAGACAAAGCACTTCTTGTAAGTCGCTCTGGATAAGAGCGTCTGCTAAATGCTGTAAATGTAAATGTATCATGATATTACCCAGCTCTTCGCTGGGCTACTGTGCTCAAGTTTCATTCGATAGGTTAGGGAACCAGCCCAGCGACCGGTAGGTCGCCGGTTCGATCCCCTGAGCCGACAGTACGTGACTGAAGGGCCCTTGAGCAAGGCACCTAACCCCCACCTGCTCCCCGGGCGCTGTGGATAGGGCTGGCCACCGCTCCGGGCAAGTGTGCTCACTGCCCCTAGTGTGTGTGCTTTCACTAGTGTGTATGTGGTGTTTCACTGCATGGATGAGTTAAATGCGGAGGTGAAATTTCCCCACTGCGGGACTAATAAGGGTCACTTAATACATCAGCAGTGGCAGATATGCAAATAACAAGTATTAGATATCAGAACTGGCCTACAGTATTACATGATCGATGTATCCCTACAAAAAACAAACTGCTCAGCAAGAGTGACACTATTTTTATACGGGCATTATCATGGATATAAAGCTCACTGCCCATCAAATATACTGCAAAAAATATTACTAAAAGCAATACAGTACACAGGTACACTCGATATCAGGCATCCCTACACCTGGCTAACCCAACGTCTCACACTGTAATTCAGGACTGGCATTAATGTTAATGCTAGGCCCAAGTTTTAAATGTAAATATAAGCAAATGTAGGCAATGTACACTTTAAGTAAGGTTTTATGATAGAAATAGTGCTCATCATGCTACCACGGCTTATTGCTGTCTTAAACAAAATCAAAATGCTGGTTATCTAGTTAAATGGTTAGTTTAACTTAGTTTAACTTCATTGATGTTTCAAAAACTCTATGACTACATGATGGTTGAGATGTAACCAAAACCATTCAGAGTGGTTTGGTGTGAAATCCTCCATTCTAGAGAAACTTACCAAGCCAGAATTGTTCACTATGGTGGTGATAGGAACCAAACGCCTAAAGAGAGTTTAATGCCTCTAAAAGCTCCCTCACAGAAAGATATTACAAGAAAGGGTATATAGATATACACACAGTTTTAGGATAGCTTTGTAAAATATTTTGGCTTAAAATGTATTTTAATCCTTTTACTTCAATACATTCTTGGTGGAGATGTACATGTAGGGTGTTCTAAAGCAAAATAAGGCAAAGAAAACTTTTTTCCCAGATTGTCCACTACTTTACCACCATCAAAATTACATTTAAAAACTCTGAAGTTTTTGGTTTTAGATATGAACTAAAATGTCCAGCTATATCTGTGTTGTAGACATTGTGACCCCTGGTTACTTTCAGCACCACTGCATAGAAATCAGTCAGAATTTTTTTTCTACTTTGAACAATTCCTCGTCAAACCACTCTGAATGACATGTTTACATCTCAGCCACTGAATTACTCTGAAATTTAGAAAAACTGGTGGAACTGCCCTTTAAGCTGCCAGCCACAGTTCAGATAAGTGTGCAAGCACAAACCCAAACCTACATTTCCAACTTTAAGAAGCAAAACAGTAGCCACACTCCTTAATCCACAAATCCAGTTAGCCAGTTTAAGTCTTTTTAGCTACGTTTATTAACGTAGCGAACACAGCAGCGAGATGTTTTCATGTTTCTACCCAGGCCTTCTGCTTGTTTCAGCCCCCAAAAGAGTCCTAATCTGGATAAAGTGCTTGCTAAAGCGGCTCCTCTTCGGGCCTGGACCACCAAACTGACCAAAGCTAGCTTTCTTTTCCCCCCGGTGCACTTACCATTTCGAGAAAACAACGTTGTATGTATCATACTAAGTGCCTTTGTTTACTTAAACCGATAATGCAGATGTAGATGTAGTTTTATGTATGTATAACTGACCGATGCAGTTTCTACTTGTTTGCGTTGCCATAGTGAGCGCCATATATCTTAGCTTAGCATAGCTTAGCTTAGCTTAGCATAGATTTTTTTCACTACGATGCCTGAAACGTTTAGGAAAAATATATATTTATTTACTATGTTAACTACGTTTGTTCTGCGTCTTGACATCAATAATGCTGTTCTACTCGTTAGGAAATTAAATATTTATTATAACGTATAACGTTGTATCTCTAGCGTCCTGTTCGAATTTTCCCGTTCCACCTTAAATAGTGCAGCAGCAACGTTCTCAGGCCTCAAGCGCCAGAATGGAACTGCTGCACCATTTAAGGTGGACCGGGAAAGAAGCTGGCGAATAGGAAGCATTGTTTTTTAAGTTAACGTTACTGAGTTTAAAGCATTTTTAGAAGACTCTGCTTGTTTTAATGCTTTGTCCTTTCCTTGACTTCTTGACAAAAACAGCTGTTAACTGTCTAAATTAACTGGTGCAAATTCTAACTTGTTTGCGCTGCTATAGTGAGCGGACGTAGCTAAGCTAAGCTAAGCTAATATCGCTTCAACTAATATCTTTTTTCAGAAACCATGGTTTTAAGAAAACATTGCAGCCTTGCTGTTTTGGGTTTCTTCGATAATGTTAATGCACCCTAGACGAAACTAGGTCTACTAAAGAGAAGCAGACAGATTAAAGTCTTCGAGCTGATTTGGTTCATTTAGCTGAGCTAGGCTAGTTAGTAGCCAAGCCCAGCCTTGCTTGCTGAGAGCTAGCTAGCTAGGTTAGCAAGCCAATGGCAAGAAACAACAATTTTTTTGCTATTTTTAGCTATTTAGCTTAGCCAACAACCTAATGGATGTATTAGCTCAGGCTAACGAGATCTGAAACAGAGTCAAAAGCTAATGAAACCCTCGCTTAGCCCCGTTTAAAGGCGTGAGTAGCTCTATTTCACAGCACATCAGATAAACAGCCGAGGGGGAATCGCCCTTCTCGGATCACCATGAACTGTTTTGCTTACCGCTCTCCAGCTCGTTGCCTTTCTTGGCGGCCGCCGCGTTTCCCATCGTGAGGAAGAAACACACACACACCCTCACTCACTCACACACACTCTCACACACACGGAGATGGTGGAGAGAACACCGAGGAGAAGGAGGAGGAGGAGGAGAAGATGAGGAGGTCCTCTCTCCGGATCCTTTCCCTTCGTCCTGCTGCCTGTCCTTTCTGTAACTCCTCACCCCTCCGCGCCTCGGTATCTCAAAAGGCAGATTAACTTGTTCCTCCGACGGCAAACTACAGAGGAGAGGAGGGGTTGGGATGTGTGTTTGCTGAAGTCCCCCTTTCCCTTATTCCTCCACTCTTTACCTTCTCTCTGTCCCTCTCTCCGTGCGTCCCCTTGCTTTTCCCCCAGCTGTCACTGATTACAGTAAAGCTGATCTTTTCCTCCAGCTACAGTACAGAGCGCTCTCTCTCTCTCTCTCTCTCTCTCTCTCTCTCTCTCTCTCTCTCTCTCTCTCTCTCTCTCTCTCTCTCTCTCTCTCTGGGTCGTAAATCCACTAGATTTCCTCTTTTTTTAAGAGACAAGATGTTCTCTGCTGTGTTCTGCAGTGATCTGAAGAGAAAGTCACCCATCCAATACCTAAATTTAGGAAATGTAGATCTGAATGAGTTCAATGTGAGATTGTAGGCCTAATTTAACCCATTCGTGTCCAACTACACACTTAAAAAAGATGCTTCCTCAAGGGTTCTTTAATAAAGCCAGTGGTTATTTAGAACCTTGAATTCTATATAGAGAACTCTGTATAAAGAACTCATGGTTCTAAATAGAACCATTCCTTTCACTAAAGAACACTTGAAGAACTATCTTTTTTAAGTGT
The DNA here is from genome assembly GCF_904425465.1 of Colossoma macropomum. Classification (NCBI taxonomy): domain Eukaryota; kingdom Metazoa; phylum Chordata; class Actinopteri; order Characiformes; family Serrasalmidae; genus Colossoma; species Colossoma macropomum. Next base: position 9,174,192 of record NW_023494805.1, read on the forward strand.
GTATCCAAAAATGCCACATAACTTTCTTGGGATGGTCTAAAGTGATGACATAGTATAATAATAACAATATTTATTATTATTATATTATTATTATTATTATTATTATTATTATTATTATTGATGCAACATCAAAGTGCTTTACATACAAATTAGACAAAAAAATCATGAACAATGTAAACAAAAAGATCTCGTTCTCGTTACTGGATCATTTGCTTCACAGTGTGTGGGAGATTATCTTTAAGGGTAGAAGTGGTTTTGGGCAACGGTGTGGGAAAATATATTTGATGCATCAAAAAAAAAAACTCCAATCACCAATTGATCCATTTTAAATATCGTCACAGGGTAAATTGGACACCACAGAAATGCTTTGTCACAAAATCCGCTTTAAATTCTTACTGTAAGCATTGCCCACAACAACAACAAGTGGGAACCGTCTTGCATATGTGAGGACCTTCATGACTCCAGGATAAATGTTACTACCATATTGTCTTGCCCTGGTTGGGAAAGACATCCCTGTGGATCCAGCTGTATTATTCCTTGACGATGACCCCAATTTAGCCCCAACAGGAAAACAAAGGAAGACAGGGCTTACTGGCTTTAACATCAGCCAGAAAATCACTGCACAACGATGGCTTCCCCCACATCATCTTAGTGTATGACCCTGGCTATTTCAACTACATGACATAGTACTTTTAGAATTGGCCACAGCTGGAATCAATAAAGCTAGAGCATCTACTCTTGAAACATGGAGACAAATTTGTTTTGATGTGACGAAAAGATTGGAGCAAATAGTATGATGGTTTGTATAGGCTAGCATATTGCCTTTCATTTTTGTTTTGTTCTATTCATTAATATCTTATTTAATGTGTTATTAGCAATGTAATTGACAGAGACAGAGGGGATGGGTAGACCTTCGGGGTGGGGAGGGAAAGAGCGTTGTTTTTGGTTTGTTTCAGTTAACTGTGGCATCAACTCAGTGGCGCAGGCTCAGAAGAAGGCCTGGAGTAAGCCATTTTCTGCTTTTGGAGTTGCTCTTTATTGAAACAGCAGAGAGGGGAACTAAATACAGAAGTTACAGAACTACAGAACTGAGGGGTAGGTCATCAAAAGGCAAATCTAATACAATGATAGTAAAATACTCCCAGCATGCTAATTCGCTTGAAAAGGACACAATTTACCACAACCAAAATGTTCACACATCTCAACTTTAAAACAACAACATCTAATACATTAAAGTGGACCTAAAAAGGCTGCAAAGAGGTGTAAGGCATTCTTGGAGTCTTCTACATGCTGTCTTCTGCTCTCCCCTCGGCCCAAATCTTAAGTCCAGTGGTGGCGCCACAATATGATTAAATTAGATGAAAAAAAAACTCATTTCTTAAGCCATAGAATTAGATTAATTTAAGCCTGGCTTAAAGGGGAATCCCATCAATTTTTTTCAAAATTCCTATGTAATTAAATCGTTTATTGATTGGTTCATTATAAAGAAACATACTGACTCAGATTTCTTTGCGATGGTGGTTATAGGAACCAGGACTCCCAGTGTCAACAAGACAATGATAGCCATTTTGTTATCTATGAAAAAACACCAGTGACCTACACGTGTCTTCTGCATTTTATATGTAATGTTGAGGATGACAAATCAGCGATGCGTGTGAAAAGGTAAGCTTTCTTTGGTAACCTTTTAATTAATTAATTAAATAATATTGCTTGTCTCTGACCATTCCTCAGCTACACCGATGCAGAAACACTTGTGCATGCATTAGTGACATCACAGCTAGACTACTGCAATGTTTTTCTCTCTGGTTTCCCTGTCAAAACCCTCGCTATGTTCAAAATGCCGCTGCTAGGATCGTCACCTTTTCAAAGAAGAATACCACATCACCCCTGTCTTTCAGAGTCTTCATTGGTTACCCATTACATACATGTTCAGTACATGTTCAGTATAAGGTTCAGTATATATAAAGCTCTGCACAGCCATATTTGGCTGAGCATCTTCATTTATATGTCCCATCCCCAGTCTATTCGGGATGCCACCTCTCTGTCTTCATTTAAATCTCTGTTAAAGACTTATTTGTTTTCAGTATATTGTCATTGTTCCATTTATACTTGAATGCTATATCTGTGTTTTTCTTGGATTATAAAGTGTCCTTGAGCATGGGAAAGGTGCTATATGAATAAAAGTGATGATGACGATGGCTATTTACAATGCCCTGCATGTTCCTGTCCACGATGAACGGAATTAAATAAAAAACAATTTAACATTTAACAGTGAGGGAGCTTTTAGAGACTTCCAGACCTTCCAGTTGCTATCACCACCACAGCGAGCAATTCTCACTCAGTAGGTTTCTCTAGAGCAAGCAATTTCACAACCCACCCTGAATGACTCTGTTTACATCTTAACAATTTTATGCAGAGCATTTTTTAAAAAAATTGGTGGACTTTCCCTTTTAAAGATCCTGTTCATTGATTTGGCTGATTGAACTTCCAAACTTTCCTAAAATGCAGATTTTGTCCAGCCACATGTTCAGAAGATGTTCACAGCTGCAAGCAGCTGAAAATTTGGGCCCACTTTTACTTTTGAATACCATTTTCTCTTATATTTTTAGCGCTGTTTTCGGAACAAAACCACTCTCCAAAATAGTAACTTTACAGAAGAAGGAAAAAAACTACTTTAATTTTAATGTAAGTCAATGGAACCAGAATTTTTTGTAAGTCATTCTGGGTCATTTCTTTTGGTCCATTCATCATGAAATTTACACACAATGTAAAGAACAACAGGTATTTTTATATTATGTCAACACCTGAAAAGCATCAAAAATGGAGATACAAGGTTTTCTTCCAACAACAGCGATATATTGATCTTTCCTGCCGAGAATACCCCCTCACACACATACTCTACACTCACACACACACACACACACACACACACACTCCTCCTTTGATGCTCTACTTGCACTATCTGGAACATTGCTGCTAACACTGTATTTTACTCAAGTACTGTGTATATTCTACCTCAGTAACTGCTGTCCTCACGTATGTTATCTGACTGTGTATACTCACATATCACAGCATGTTAAATATCTCTGCACCTTATTCCACTACCTCATGCTCAGAAATGAGTGCTGTGTCAGCGCTGCACTGTCCTGTCTGTTTACTGTGAGAAGTTTGGCACAGCCAGATCTGGTAAACTGGTTCCAGAGGTCCTAACTGTAAATAAGTTCACAGCAACCTCTCAGAAATCTGGTATCAGTTTGGAAATAAACAAACTTCTAATGGTCTTTTACATGGTCACAGGGAACAAACTGAACAACCAAAACCTTTTTAAAGTTTAAATGATATAATTTTCCTATGACTGAAAAAAATTGCAGTCTTCATCTCCTCCAATATCAAATAACTGTTCTTGCCAAAAGATTTTCATCTCTGTTTTGTGTTCAGTTTCTCATAGCATGAATTTCAGATGCAATGCCATCCTTAGCCAGATGAGGGCAGTGCCAGTCATTACAGTTAGAGGAGTCATAAGAGTCAGGAGATATATATATATATATATATATATATATATATATATATATATAGATAGATAGATAGATAGATAGATATAATGCAGGATGGTAATAAATATTATAATTGTTTATTTACAATTTTACAATTTAAAGTTCTCAGTTTTTTCTTATTCTTCTTATTCTCAGTTTTTATGAAGTATTTTTTTTAAATAATTAAGATGTAAACAAAGTCATTCAGAGTGGTTTGCTGTGAAATGTTCTGTTCTAGAGAAGCTTACTGAGTCAGAATTGTTTGCTGTGGTGGTGATAGGAACCAGACGTCTGAAGAGTGTAATGACTAAAAGATCTCTCACAGAAAGTTATTAGACAAAATGGTTATGAATGCCCTGCCTGATACCTGAGACATCATTTTATGGTAGTTTTTCAATCCATTCATCACAGTAAATGAGCTGATTTTTTGTTACATCACTAAAACAATGAATTCAAAACAGGCTGGATTTGCAGCTTAGCTTATATATAGACTGTATTGAGTGGGGAGAGAATGGTACATGAAAACCTTAGCAATACTACATTAAACTCTTTAATTGAAATAAAAGCTTTAAATAAAATCAGTTTCCATTATATGGATCATTTAAACCCAAAGTGAGGACTGTGCAATGATAATGCCTAATACGTGCTCCTATTTCACAGGCTTGACTTTGGGTTTAAATGATCTGTCTATTTGAAAAGTCCAGTTTTGTGAAATATCCCCCTGCTCTTGCACATCCTACAGGGACTTCCAGAACCCAAATTTCCAGACATACACACAGCGGGCAACAGCAGGATGGCTGCCAAGTGATTCCCACAAAGCATGAGTCACAGCGTACAAATACCACGAGAATCACAGCGGACACAAACCAGCCGCTTAAACCACGAGTGTTTCTATGGAGCCATTATATAAATGTCAACATAAAATATAAACATGGGATACTGTTGTGGTGACCTCAAATTAAACCCTCTGTAAAGGCACTGAAGAGAGACTGTTTATAGAACAGGCAGAGGGACGCAGAGTTCTTACACTTCTGGTTTAGATAATGAGAAATACAGCCGTGGTTTGCCCTCTACTGGACATTCAATAGGACTACATCTACTTTATTTTCTTCATTGCATTTAATTTCAAAATCTTCAGTTCTTCATTTTTTCATAATTACATACATCTACACTCACACTGAAGCCACAAAAGTGCTGTTTGATGAAAGTAAATCCTTTTGTGGGTCACTGTCAGTATGAGGTGCTTTAACTGTCCCTCAGATAGATAGATAGATAGATAGATAGATAGATACTTTATTGATCCCGAACTAAATTTAACAGCCAGTAGCAGTCACACAACACAGGACAGTTATAATAATAAGGGTGGTACAATATGAAAAGAAGAATGTACAGGCTCAGCAAAATTATCAACTATAAATAATACTGTTAATTATACATTAATATATCTTGCTTATCACAATGAGGCAGGAATATATACAAAAATCCTATCTACAGGCATATATACAACTAGAAATATACAAAAATATGCAATAAGATCTATCCTGAGATAAAAAAAGTCAGTGCAATAATGAATGATGTGCAGTAAGGTGTCCAAATGTGCAGATTAATAAAACTAAACCTATGAGTTAGCATAAGAGATTCAGTCCTCATCTATCCTCCTCCCAATTCTCTCTTTTCTTCTCGCCCCTCTGGGAAGAGTTGACGAACCTAATGGTTCTAGGGACAAAGGATCTCCTGAGTCCATGATGATGGTGTGCAGTGGCTGGCCATCATCATCCATAATGGAGAGCAGTTTGTGCAATGTCCTTCTCTCGACCACCTTAATCACCAGTCCAGTTCCACATCGACCACTGACCCCGCTCGCCTGACCAGCTTGTCCAGTCACATCTTGTCTCTCTTTTTCATGCTTCCTCCCCAGCACACCACAGCATAAAAAAGACAGCTGGCAACCACAGTCAGGAGCTTTCCACAGATGTTAAAGTACCCCAGCCTCCTCAGGAAATAGAGTCAGCTTTCTTGTACAGGATGTCTCTGTTGGCTGACCAGTCCAACCTATCATCCAGTTGCAGTCCGAGATACCTGTAGGTCCTGACCCTCTCCACTTCAACCCCCTCGGTAGTGATTGGCTGTGTGAGTGGCCCAGCCCTGCGAAAACCCACCACCATCTCCTTGGTCTTGGAAGTGTTCAGTATCAGGTTGTTCCTACGGCACCACGCCACAAAGTCCTTCACCAGGTTTCTGTAATCCTCCTCCTGCCCTCCTCTTACACACGCTACTGTCATCCGAAAACTTCTGCATGTGGCACGTCTCAGAGTTGTACTGAAATCTGAGGTGTACAATGTGAAGAGAAAAGGGGAAAGTACAGTCCCTTGTGGTGCTCCTGTGCTGCTGACTACAGTCTCTGATGTACAGTCCTTCAGCCTGACAGACTGAGGTCTGCCAGTGAGGTTGCAATCCAGGAGACCAGGCACAGATCGACTTGCATCCTTGCCAGCTTATCTCTCAGTTGGAGGGGCTGAATCGTATTAAAGGCACTGGAAAAATCAAAGAACATGACTCTTACAGCACTACCACCCTATAAGTCAAGTCAATGTCAAGTCAAAGTTTATTTATATAGCGCTTTTTACAACAGGTGTTGTCACAAATCAGCTTTACAGAAAAATCCGGGTCCACGCCCCCATGAGCATCGCTAATGGCAACAGTGGCAAGAAAAAACTCCCTAACAGCAGGATGAAGAAACCTTGAGAGAAACCAAGACTCAAAAGAGGAACCCATCCTCCTCTGGTCAATACCGGATAGCAAACAGCATCAGTATAAAATATTAGAATACGAAATAGGGAAAACAGGTGGAGCAATGATTAATTAGATAGTTTGAGTTTATGCAGCAGCAGCAGCATCAGGAAGGTCAGTTCATGCAGGTGAGGTCTGCACAGCTTTATATAATCACAAAAGTTTAATAAAAGTATTGCAAAACAATCAATTTCTCAAATGTTGTTCTGATTGGGTAAATCTTTAAGACTATATTAGTGGAGTGGCATTTGCTTTAAGAAGCATTTTATACGTTTTGTCCCATATTCTTTGACAGGATGTGGGGGATTCTGCCATGTCTGGGGTGCTGAATGGTCAGCTTCAGTGAATGTGATAAGTGACGGGATAATAAAACATAAGAACGTCATCCATATTTAATAATATAATTTCAATAATGTTGAATATTTGTGTGTGTCCCTGAAATTGTTATCCACTGTGTCATAACGAGGTTAAAGCATGTTAAAAAACACTGAACTTTGACATCAATGACATCAAAACCACCACACTGGTTTCCTTAAATGGAGTTAATAATGAGGTCTACAATTATATTCCATCATTTTCAACATATTGGATTTGTAGATGGATGTGTTCGATCTTAACATGTCTGTCACGCCAAAGTACATATTTGTCCACTTTGTCATCTTCATGTTTTACCAAAATACACAAATTATTCAGATGCAAACACCAAAGAAAGCAACTTGCATTATATAATTTTTACTAAAATATTTTTGCCGTTAGGTTTTGTTTAGAAAAGAAAGTACAGCTAGTGCAGAAAAAAAAACATATTACAGTAGATTTCATACCTGAAGAAGTTTTTAACTAAAATTGACTTCAACTATTATTGATTAATGGACACAACATTTCTCTAAAGATCAGTCATATCATTACACTGCAATGAAAATATATTTAATCTGTATTGCATTTGTCCATGACAGAGTGGACATATGTTGTGATTGATTCACAAATTGTCTGCTAGCAGTAACAAAATTAAAAGTATTTTAACTTGACATAAAGGTTTCTTGAGTGATCTACAACATACTTAATATAATCCATTTTAGAGGAAAGGAGGGCAACATAGTGACACAGTGGGTGGCACTGTCACCTCACAGAAAGAAATGTCTGGGTTTGATTCCCCGGCCGGGCAACCAGAATTATTTCTGTGTGGAGTTTTTATGTTCTCCCCGTGTCTGTGTGGGGTTCCTCCCTCATCTTCCTCTTACTATCATATACTTACTTTAAATTACTAATATCTCATCACTGTTGGAACAACACCTTGTATCTCTAAAAAAAGGAATATTATAGTAGAAAAAAAACCCTTCTCAACGTTCAATACATTGACAGAACAATTCATTTTAGAACACTTTTACTGGTCTGTTCATCATGAAATTTGAAAAACAAAAACCCTCTATTCAGCCCTAATTGTAGTAAATCAGCAAATTATCACTTGTAAGAAAACCTCACCCCAAAAAATGATTTTATAGGTATGTTTAAGATACAATAATGTGCAAAAGTCAGTGACCCTTTATTCATTTCATTTCCAATTAAAACAGCCATTAAGTACAAGTTATTCATATTTTCAAGAGAAATGTCTGAGGAGTTGGCATGTAAGATGTTGCACTGGCATAAGGAAGAAAAAAGGCAAAAGAAAAGTAGGTGAAAATATGTGAAAAAAAGGAAATGTGACTCCTGAAAGGAGAGACCCTGGTAAACCACCAAAATTGTCCCCTTCATATAAGCAGCATTTAAAGCTTTCATCTTTAAGAAAGAGGAGATAATCTAGCTCCATTTCTGCTTTGCCCATTTGAAAGGGACAAAATATTTAATATAAAGCAAAAAAGGAAGAAGATCATTTGTTCTTCTCAGAACAATAGACTGACAACACTAGACTACAAAATGCAACATGCTGTAAAGAAAACCACAATAGCAGCAAAGTGAAATACAATATCAACAACCAAAACCCCAAAACCAAAACTATGAATAGTTTTGGTTCTGAGGTTTTAACTATTCATATTGCTTTTTTGTCTATTTCCCTTTCTCCCTTCTTCATAGACAGTACAGTGCTCATGTAGAGAGTACAGCGCTGATAGAAGAAGGAAAGTATGCTCTGGTATTGGATTCTCTTATTTGGTGTTTCCTGTTTTTGGCACTGGAAATGGGCAGAAAACAAAACACTGTACTCCGTTGAGAGAAACATGGGCTTTTAAAGCCTCCTCCTTCAGCAAATCTGGAAAACACTGTAGCACTGCAAACTAAAATCCTGACCATAGTAATGACAAACAGTAATAGTTGCTAAGCAGTGATTTGAGGGCCTCGGCACAACGGAAGAGATGCTATGACATGCAGAAGCGCGGGCTTCATTCACCAACCATTCTTAAGCAGTTTTTATGAAGATTCTGACATTCACCAATGTTTTCTTCTTATCTGGGATTACTTCTTAAGTAAGAACAGAATCTACACACACTCAAGAGCACAAAGATGTGAACAGTTCTGTGGTTAAAGAACACGTCATGAATCTGACATAGACTTTTTCTTTGGACTTTTCTCAAGAACAAATTTAAGAAACAACTTAGGAAGATATTAGTGAACGAGGACCAAAGCTTTCAACACCATTGTGTGAATTTATCACTTTTAGTGTCATCTAACATGTAACAAATGAACAGTGGCCCACCAAAAATCATGGGTCTTGGTTTGCTTCCAAATCAACCCTGGCATTTTTGTGATGGTGCGCACCAAACCGGAGAATCCAACACCAGAGCACGCTTTCCGTCTTCCAGCAGTACGTCAGCCCTGTACTGTCTGCACAATCTGCCTGTTTTAACATCTGATGCTCGTATTGTTCTTGCTGCATGAGCTGCAGCTAATAACATCAGACCAGCAATAAAATAATGGTGAAGCAATGCTTTTAAATTTGGATTGCAAAACAACTGTTTCTGTTATTCTGTTTCTAAACTGTGGAACTCATTTACACCTGTTATTAAATAGTCAAGCTCAGTGCACACTTTCAAGAATCATTTGAAAATGTATCTCTTTAACTTGGAGTATAATTAAAATATCTCTGGTATTTATCTTTTTAAATATGATTTTTAAATTGATACTCATAGTTTCTAAATATCCACTTTTTACCAAAGTGATCATTTCAGACGTTCACATACTTACGCCAACAAAGGGATTTAATATTGTATCACTTTGTTTAAAACAAACTATATAATTTTGTTATTTGTTTTTATTAGGCTCTCTTTATCTACTGTTATGACTTAAATGAAGACCTGATCATATTTTAGGTCACTTTTATATAGAAAAGGCAGATCTGAAGAAGGGTCCCGAAAAAATATCTGCAGCTTTGAAAATCACAGGGATGTCTATGATTCCTAAATGGAAGACTTTTGGAACCACTGAGAACCACTGAGAACTCCAGAGGTCCTATGTGGCGCAGGTGGAAGAATCTCTGCAACACTTCACCTATGAAGTGGAGCTTGCCCAAAAGCACCTAAAGGACTCTCAGGCCATTACGAACAAGATTCTCTGATCTGATGTAAAGCAAGATTGAATTCATTAGCCTGAATGTCAAGTGTTATGGAGGAAACCAAGCACCCCTCATAACCTGCAAAAGTCCATCCCTAAAATGAAGCATGCTGGTGACAGCCTTAAGCTATGGAATGTTTTTTTCTGCAGCAGGGAATGGGAAACTTGTCAGGATTAAGGGAAAGATGAGTGGATCAAAGTACAAAGAAATCCTTGAGGAAAACCTCCTCAAAAGTAAGTTCACTTTCCAATACAACAATCATGCGAAGCACATGGTTAAAACAACACTGGAGTTTCTTCAGGACAGGTTTGTGAATGCCCTTGATTGGACTTGAACCCGACTGAACTCTTAAGAGACCTGAAAATAGCATTCCTCGCCATCCAACCTCAAAAAGCCTGCAAGGTTCTGCAAAGAGGAATGGGAGAAGATCCCCACATCCAGGTGTGCCATGCTTGTAGCATAATATGCAAGAACACTTAATGCTGTAATTGCTGCCGAGAGTGCGTTCAGAGTTGAGTGAAGGGCCTGAACACTTGTGTAAGTGTGATATTTCAGTTTTGTGTTTTTATTAATTTTTTGTATTTTTATTTATTCATTTTTATTACACTTTAGTTTCTGCTTGAAAGATTGCAAAGAAAAAAATCCATTTTAGACTAAGACTGTGACATAAAATTAGGAAAAGCAATGGTGTATAAATACTTTCCGAATGCACTGTACGTCACACAAGTGTGTTTTAAGCACAACCACTAATTGCAAAGGTGGACTTGTTAACAAAGTTAACTTGAAGTTAGTTTGGTGATCAGAAATTCTGCTTTGTGGTACACCACCATGCTTGCAGTGGCTGTATTTCCCATCATCATTACACACTTTAATGAGCATGTTGCACAGTATAAAGGACACACCAAGCCTGTTTGCCCCTGGATAGTCCCCGTACATGAGGTAAATGATAACTTGAACTCTAATAACCCTAGGGTAATTTTGTATACAATTTTGGTATTTTGGTAAATTATAGTTACAAAATATTTATGTTAGACAGTCATGCATGCCATATGTAATTTTTCAATCAGGAAACCAAAGAATACTCAGATTTGTAATTATTTAGCATGTACATGCTAACAGAGCTTTGATATAAGGATGAACCTAGGCCATTTTTGGATGATCAAAAAAGTTGTCGGTTCAGATATTTTGATGGGGGTTAATTCTATGGCTTATTACTATGAAAAAATGTATGATTAGCTTATGGCAAGCATGACTTTCTCTCCTCTTGGATCAATTCTAAAACTCCAAAAGCAGCAAGGTAGACCTTGGAATAATATTTCATTTTTATTTTCAGATTGGGTTAGATATTTATTCTAACATCAAATCCATGAAAAGTGAAACATTAAAACTGAATAAAATTTTATTATTAGATTATTTTATACTCTTTAGGAGTCTCCTACTGAGTCTATAAAACATTATAAGACATTATATTTAGTTACATTATAATAAAGTTAAAGACTCAAATATTTACAATAAAGCGGACTGAACAAATATTTTCTATAATTTTCTAAGAAGTATCACAAAGGCCCAGTTTCATGTGTTGGGATTTCCTGAAGCATGCCTGAAGCCTGAAAGACAAATGATGGACACAGAATTATTACAAGAATTGTGTATAGTAGATTGTCTACTTCAGAACAAAGAAGAAAATAAATAATAAATGTGGTGAAAACAGCACCACAAGATCCTCAATATCAGGTTAATAATCTGATTGCTAATATTGTCGCTGTTGTTCAAAAACCTTGCGTCTCCATCTTTGCACTGTGTTAAAATTTCATAAAGAGCAGAACAATAGAAATGGTTCAAAATTACTTGGAAAAAAAATGGAGTTACCATTGTGGTGATACGAGGCTTTGTTCCAACAGCGACAGGCCTACTAGGTCTACTTTCAGACTTCTCAGTTTAAATCAGTTACACATAATATATTATGAAACATTTAAAACAAAAAGTATGATGAGGAATCTGCATTATTTTTCTCAGACTTGACATTTACTCCCTCCCCCCCCTTACCAGGTGACGTCTTTTCCAAATGAAAAATCCAACACAGCCAATGAGAATGAGAACAGTCACAATTGGACCAACAATAATATCAAGGGTTCTATCTGAAACATGAATGTATATTATATTATATTATATTATATTATATTATATTATATAACTTCAGATCACAGATCACTCACTTCTCTTACCTGACAGGACTCTGCGATCAGACACTGGTAGCTCTTTCTCCAAGCTGCTGTGCTGAATCACACAGCTGAACTCATTCCTGTCCAGCTTCTCCGGTGAGACTCTCAGAACGCTTCTCTTCTGGAACGTTCCATCCTGGTTGGGTAAGGTTTCTCTAAGCTCCACGTCCTCATGCAGATACTCTCCATTCTTCTTCCAGGAGATCACCACTTCCCTGGGGTAGAAACCTGTAGCATGACACACCACTGGAGAAGAAGAGTCTTTCTGGAACAGGTCCACCTCAGGAAAGACTAGAGAGACAAGGGGGCAGAGGGGAGGAAATAATAACAACAACAACAATGACAACGACAACAACAACAACCAAACCAAAATTCTGAGGAGGAAGCTTAATGAATAATTGAATATTGTGAAGTGTACCAATACATATATCATAACACAGAAAGACAGCAGAGCATCTGCAATTATGTTATAATTATATTTAAGAAAAATGATCAAGTAACTTTTTTTTATTCCTTTAACAAAGAATAAAATAATCTTGTTGCTATGGTTAATTGTAACAAACCATATCGAATAGTTTCCTCCTTTGTTTTCATTAAAAGTGCTGTAAACACTTTCTATGAATACCATGTCTATGAGCATTTATAAACACATTCATAACATGTTATAATGCATTCAGGTATTATAAACATGGATATAAATATTTATACAGATTAATTACACTTTATAGCCATGTTTATTATGCATTATGAATTGTTAAATATGATGCATTATACAGTGCTGTGAAAAAGCATTCGCCCCTTCCCAATTTCTTCTATTTTTGCATATTTGTGACACTTTAATGTTTCAATTCATCAAATTACTTTTAATATTAGACAAGCATGACCCATGTAAACATAAAGTGCTGTTTTTAAATGATGATTTCATTTATTGAAGGAAAAATGCTGTTCAGCCCTACCTGGCCCTATGTGAAAAAGTAATTGCCCCCTTAGCTACTAGATCAACCAGTTAACCAAATTCAATTGACTATTAGGGTTTAATTTCACCAGCCACACCCAGGCATGATGACTGCCAGACCTGTTGAATCTAAACATTACGCAAATAGAACATTGTCTGGCAATGTGAAACAGGCTAAATGGTCTCTAAAAGCAGCACTTTCTAAAAGAGACTCAAATATAGATGCAAAACAAAGCCAATGAAATCTACGAGTCTGGAAATGGCTACAAAGCCAGTGCTAAGGCTCCAGGACTCCAGTCAACCACAGTGAAAGCCATCATCCACAAAAGGAGAAAACGTGGAACAGTGGTGAACCTTCCCAGGAGTTGCCGGCCTACCAAAATTTCACCAAGAGCACATTGCTGCAAAGGGCAAAGCACTGCTGACCAAATAGAACACAAAGGCTTATCTTGTATTTGCCAAAAAAATATCTAGACGACACTCAAGACTTTTAATATAATACTCTGTGGACTGATGAGTCAAAGGTGGAACTTCTTGGAAGACATGGGTCCTGTTACATCTGGCGTAAAGCTAACACCGCATTCCACCATAAGAACATCATACCAACAGTGAAACATGGTGGTGGTAGTGTGATGGTTTGGGGCTGCTTTGCTTCTGCAGGACCTGGACAACTTGTTGGAACCTTGAATTCTGCTCTCTATCGGAAAATCCTGTAGGAGAATGTCCGCCTATCAGTTTGTGACCCACAGCTGAAGCACAGTTGTGTTATGCAGCAGGATAATGATGAGAAGCACACAAGCAAGTTCACAAAGTTAAGGTTTTGGAGTGGCCGAGTGAGAGTCCTGACTTGATTCTCATTGAGGTGTTGTGGCAAGACCTTAAACAGGCAGTTCATTCTCGAAAACCCTCCAATATAGCCGTATTAAAAATAATTCTTCAAAGAAGAGTGAGCCAAAACACCTCCACAGCAATGTAAAAGACTCATCGCAAGTTATTGCAAACGTTTGATTGCGGTTGTTACTGCCAAGGGTGGCACAACCAGTTGTTAGGTTTAGGGGGCTATTACTTTTTCATATGGGTGATATGGGTTTTGAATAAATCTTTATATCCAAAAAATGGAATGATCATTTAAAATCTACATTGTGTGTTTACTTGTGTGGTCTTTATCTTATGTTAAAATTAGGTGGCTGATCTGAAACATTCAAATGCGACAAATTAGCGAAAATAGAAGAAATCGGTTAAAAGGCAAATACTTTTAATAACAATGTCAGTGCCAAAAACCTCACTCCCAGCTTGCACAGTGTAAAGTAAAGTGAGACAAATAAGTTTATTGATGTCATGGCATTTTTACTATTTTGTTTCTCACCACGGGTGTTGTTAGGGCTCCACCCGAATATTCAAATGGCAGCCCCAAATAAGTTGTCCAGTACCGAGTTATTACAACTCTTTGCACCTTCCTTAACCATCGTTCTCAGTTTAAAAATGACATTACATCCTAGCAATCCAAGAACCCATCAGGCCCCTCCCCCTCTGACATCACCCTCTGGATGAAGTTACTGTGAAGCAAAGGCATGGAGAGAGAGGCATGTTATTGGAGTGCTAACATTGTAATTTGCTCCCTCACTGGTTCTAACATTAACCACTTGAAACCTTCACTCGGTAACATCGCTACACTGCACTACAGTAATGCTAATTTCTGCTAACATTCTATTAAATATGCAGTTTTAAGTCAGCACCAAGCTAACGATGGTGTACACTACCTGTTAAATTTCATGTAGAGTTTAAGATCCTTCTCTTATAAATCATTAAATGGCCCCGCAGTATCTTATTGAATTAATTCAGTCATATGAACCCACGCGTACGCTCCGCTCACAAAACAACGGCTTGCTGGCAGTTCCTAGAATTAGAAAAACCACAGCAGGGGCTGAGCACATTCCTATGTAGCCCCAAAATTGTGGAATCATCTCCCAACCTCTGTTCCTCTCAGACACACTCTCTACATTTAAAACTAGACTCAAAACTGATCTAGTCGCACAAGCATTTTGCTAATATCAGTTGTTGCACTATTACTCTCTAATATCTCTCCATAAACTGACCTGTCCTGTTAATCAATTTCTCTCCCTCCCTCCCTCCCTTTTTTTTTGAGCCCCTGAGTGACGTCTGCCTGAGTCGCCACATGGGATCCACCAGAGCTGCTAGTCACCAGAGCTCCATCTCCGTTGGCTGATCTGCACCGTATTGATCACCATGGAGCTTCACGCTGTACAAAGCTATGCAAACCTCACCTGCATAAACCGACCCTCCTGATGATGCTGTTGCTGCTGCATAAACTCAAGCTATCTAATTAACCATTGCTCCACCCGTTTTTCCCCGTTTTGTATTCTAATATTTTATACTAACGCTGTTTGCTATCCGGTATCGACCAGAGGAGGATGGGTTCCTCTTTTGAGTCTTGGTTCCTCTCAAGGTTTCTTCCTCTTGCTCTTAGGGAGTTTTTCCTTGCCACTGTCACCATTGGCGACGCTCATGGGGGCTTGGACCCGGATTTTTCTGTAAAGCTGCTTTGTAGCAACACTTGTAAAAAGCGCTATATAAATAAACTTTGACTTGGCTTGACTTACGAATGCATCGTAACATGTTATGAATGTGTTCATAGGTTCTTGTAGACATGGTTTTCTTAGAAAGTTCTACCAAAATGTTTTAATTTTATGAATATACTTCAAACCCTGTTATTTATATCTCTGTCAAGGTGTCTACCAGCTTATTTGGTTCCAAACCAAAAGAAACATTCATCTAATCTTCACTTGCTGCCAAGACCTTAAATGGCCATAGTCTCTATTAGCAAACTACATTTTCTTACTCCCATAAGATAAATCACATTAGTGATTGTTTGGTATTTCTGTAGATCAGAGGATATGAAAACACCTTACCTCTTCTCTCCAGAGTATCTTTGCCATAACTCACATACTTCTTTATAAGTTCAATACATGTGCTTTCCAAGTATCTTGTCCACATATTGGCAAGTAAAGTTGTTGTCTCCCACTTGCTTTTGGTAATAACAGCTTTAGTGTTAGCTGCAGTCCAGGTGAGAGTGTTTAAATCCAAACTGATGAAGTCTTCTCCATCATAACCATGCTGCAAATAGCCTCTTCTTGTGCCATCATCATCCAGCTCACAGCCAATCATAGATTGAAATGTGTGAATTCCTTTGGGCGGAAAAAGACCACAGTTATTGTTTGTACTTACATCATTTCCACTGTCTCCACGTTTCTTATTGCTAGTCTACAAGTTACACAGTGTTTGTAGCTTTTACACACAGTTTTTGGAGTTAAGTGAATAGGTGTGACGTTAAAGAACAAAGTATGTTTTTTTTTTATTTTTCTTTCCCAAGTTGGATCCTCAAACTGGATAGTCTAAACACAGTAGAGATAAATCCAAACACAACTCTAAATTAACTATTATGGTCATAACATACATCCACTAGTGGGTCTAATGGACTATGTAAAACAATTCTGTGTGAGCTAGTTAGAAGATCAGTCATTGTTGACTCAATCTTACTGTACAGTATAATGGTAAAATAATATAATAGTCTCCCCTAGAAATACATTTAAGAGAGGAGAGCTTTAAGGGGGTTGATGACACAAATACAAATACAACATGTCCTAACTGTCTCTACATTGAGCGGGATAAAGTTGAACAACATAGTAGTCGGAAACATATGATGACAGTTCCAATACTATTGCAGTTCCTGTGCAAGAGTTATGTGAGTACATTCATGAAACAAAGAATGATGCAGCTCAAGACCAAGCTGCTGTCTATCAGACACTGACTCAGTCTGCTGCCCAAACTCAGTTCTAACAGCCTCTCAGTCATCCAGTCTCAGTTCCACCAGCCTACTGTTCAGCATCAGTTTCAGCCTGATCTTCACCCATATGGTTACATGTAAGCTACTTATCCCTACCTTTGTCGGTAGCCTTGGCCTTATTACAATCCATACACTCTTAAAAAATAGGGCAGATGTAAATAGCCCACGACAGTGCTTTGTCAAAGCACATGCGAGTGGTGTGGAGCAATGCAGTTAACACCTATGGTTGAAAATGAATCACACTTACATTAAGAGCAGCCCACTAAATATGGGGAAACACTGTTATACAAGAGTCAGTTTAGGCAAAATGATGGTGGAGCTCTTTACAGCATGTACTCTCGTAAGTGTAGATGAGCATCAGTGTCTGAATATCAAAACGCTGAACAGCATATATGTTCAGCTGACTAGCACTCAATCAGCAGTCAAAAGCAAAGCATTATTTCCAGTGCAACCATTTGACGTTACAAGCCAAAGTGTAATAAAAATGGCAAACTGAATAGCAAGATTTTTTGCAATTTTATAATAAATTTTGCTTTGTGTGTTAATATTTTAGTAGTTTGTGGCATTTTCACCACATTAAGTTCAAAACGCCTTACAAGCTGGGGTTCCTTTTAACAAATATGGTATGTATTTATGCATGTATTGAATGATACCTGTAGTCTGGTTGTAGCGCTTCATTAGAACAGCCACGCTTGTTTTGAAGATTTCCTGAAAATCCTTCTGAGTTTGGGTCCCTGTTGTCCAGTAATCTGGCCCCTCATTTTGCTCTATCCAATCCATTTTGGGGACCATCTTCTTAATGTTACTGTCATAATACACAAAAGGCTCTCCATCCATCAGACCTACAAGTGTGTATTCTGGGAAAGGTACTCCAGCTGTGACACCAGTGGAGATGTGCTTAAGAGAGTGTGAGCCTATCCGGTAAAAAAATAAATAAATAAATAAATAAATAATAATTGGAGAAAGAGAAATTATTGTTTTACCTCTCTGCATGTTTCATTACAAAGAGAGCATTAGTCCTGTTTAATTGGATTCAGTGCAGCACAGTATGTGAAATGTTCTATAAAAATAACGGTGTTGTGTTTGATAGAAGTGTTTAACTATAGTGGTGTACGCTTCTGTTCCACTTTACCAAATCCTAGAAACTTAAAATTTCATCATATATATTGTGTATTATGAAAATGTCTTTAGTGTCATGACATCATATTTTTGACACATTGCTCAGCTCTACTCTGCGGTACTGCTACCAATCTCGGATTGACACTACTGCCCTAGAATATAACTGGGATTAGTCAAGTAGAAGCTAACGTCACACCTACTATTCATAGCTAACAAAACTAAATAGTTGACATACTATTAATACATGTGAGCTTTGGAAGTTCTGATAATTAGAAGGATATTTTACAGCTTTAAATGCTCAAAAAAATCCTCAAAGATCTCGTGGGTCTGGTGCCGATATTGTGAGACTAACATGGATGGACAGGAGTTTTTAGAGGCAGACAGATTCCGCCAGCACAGTGTTTTCCAACCTTGGTCCTGAAGCACCCTCTCCCCTGCATAGAGGTGAACAACAACCCATTTCTTCAGATGTATGCAAGACTCAGTTTATTGCCCCCTAATCTTGCGGTAACTAAACCCTTTTCTGTTTGGTGTTGCCTTATGGCAACAATGACTTGATTTTTATTATTCTAGGAAATGGAAAGCTTCATACACTTTTTCAAATCACGTTATCCTGTTGCAGTCTGTACTTGTTTTTTCAAACAGCACATGGTGAGGTCCAGCATTTGAAGCACTCTCAAAGTATGCAAATGTTTGAATATTTATACACAACAAACACAGAAAAAATCTGTGGGAGGCTACATTTCTTACTAATACTTAAAACTAGTTTAGATCATATAACATAAATAACATGATAAAATATAATTGTAGTCATATGGCAACAGCATGGGACTGCAATTTGCAACGTATACAAGAATGAATAAGTACACTGCTGAGTAAGCACACTGCTATTGGACACTGCCATTTTCACAACCTTTTTACATTCCAAGCTGATGGTTTCGTTTTCAGAAACCTTTTTGGAAAGGTTCTATATAGCACTAAAAAGGATCCATTTTGGTGCCATGTAGGACCCTTTACAAAACGTTTCTACATACAACACATTCTCCATCAATCTGAAGAACCATTTCACCATGCAAAGAACTTTTTAATCAAGCAATGCCGAGTCCTTCCCGCTTCCTTGTTTCCTCGTCTTCGCTACCTATCGCCGACCGAACTAACACACAGCCCCGAGTCTCGGCAAGACCGCGACGAAACGAAGCTTAAGTTTTACACAAAGTTGACAAACTCACCTGACCATGCCAGCTGGATACCAACTGCAGCAAAAACCAGAGATTCTAACGCTTTTCTGTGATCCATCTCAGTGATGTCGGCAGGTATTCGAGATGACAACAGTAGCACATTTATCAACAATGCCTGCTTTACTACGGAGAGTTGGCTGCTTGACGTCATTATTATTTTTCCCTCTGACAAGTCCCGCGCCCAATAATATAATAGAGATGAACTGCCAATCAAAAATTGCAGTGGCTAATCACAAGAGTGAATTACCTGTCTCTCATTTTGTGCATATATTTACATATATATACGCACAACATGTAATTCGTTCCTGTACTTTTTTCATGTGTCTTTATCGAAGTATTTCTATTTTGGGCAACTTTTTTTTTTACAAGTATCTTCTTTTTTACTCCACTAGATTGTGTGAAGTCTATCTTTCTTTTTGTCTTATGTGTGCATGTGTACATGCTTATATGTACATGCTTAGGTCACTTTGGCAGGTAAAGCAGGATGGGGTTCATACAAACACTGACTAACCATCACACATAAATGCATTAGTGAACTGATAGAATATGTTCTTCCTGACTTTGTGGGTAAATACATGAACACAATATAGAAATATGTGCACATATGCAGTTGTGACTGGTGTGTGTCTTTTCTGAGTTTATACGAACACGAATTCATTTTATAGTAAATTTGTTTTGGCTAGTTTGTTTATGAACAGAGACATATCTAGAATATAGTAAAAGAAAACTCATTTGTGAATCTGAGTTTAAAGCAAGTTTTTCATTAAACTTAAACTTGTAACTGAGTTGCAAATAAATCTTAAACTGAAACTTTGAGTTATTTCAGAGCCACTCGGTTCTACCTAATGGAAACTGTTTGCCTTCAATGTTTTGTGCTTATGATAATTTTAATAGACATCAGCGTCAGACTAATTAATGACATTCTGTTAAAAGACTGGAGATCCAAGAGTGACACTGGAGTCTTTTCTCCTAAAATAAGTTGATTAAGCAAGAGTCTTGTTACAGAAATGATAACAGGACGTTAGAGTAATAAACAATAAATCATGGTACTTTTACTTTTGATACTTATTTGAGAATAAATACTATTGTACTTTTACTCAAGGTATAAAGGGAGGACTTCTACTTTACTGGAGTAATAGTTTACCTTGGGGATCTCTACTTTAACTCAAGTACATGGTCCACCACTGGATATATTTTGAATGATTAAGAAGTCTTTTGTGAATTATAATTGATAGATTGATAGATAGTATAGACTTCCCTAACTTATGAAAAAACTCTATATACCATCTTACTGTGTTTATATTGCGCATAGTTTCTATTTGATAGCATCATCTTGTGTAATACCCATTACAACACCCATCCGTCCAGCCATCTTCTTATCCGACTCTTCCTGGCCAGGGTTGTGGTGGGTCCAGAGCCTACATGGAATCATTGGGCGCAAGGCAGGAATACCCCTGGACAGGGCACCAGTCCATCGCAGCCATTGCAACATATTAGTCATACTCCCTAAATATTCCATACTTTTGATTATACATTATAATAAGTTCTCTCAGATTTTGCATCTGTATCCCCTTTTTGCTTCTCATCAGCTGCTGCCCATAGAATGTTGTAAAATGAAAGAGAAAGACTCCATAATAGCATTCATTTTAGATTTTTTTTTTTTACATGTTACAAAAATAGTTAATTAATTAAAAAAAACACACAACACAGCACCATGTGGTGGGGGTTCTGCAAGCTTCCACTTCCATATTTGTGCTTTCCTTCCTTCAACATGATCTCCAAAATCCAGATGCCAAATTCTTCTCTTTCACTAAAGCCATACGGAATATTAAGAAATATATAACTTCAACTAAGCATTCATTGAGTTCATTAACATTTATTTAGTTAATATTTTATAGTAGATATTTAATAGTGGTAATAGAAAGTTTTTATATATATATATTTATATAGAAAGTATATATATATATATATATATATATATATATATATATATATATATATATATATATATATTTTAAACTTACCTCTGCATGTATACTGGACCATCAAGGAATTTCTGTTCTGCTTTGGGAGAGGAAACTCCTTCTGTCTGGATCAACATTTCTATAATGGCCTTTCACAAAGCACACTCTGTTAGAACCATGAACAAAAACATGTTCAGTAGAACAGTTTTGTCAGCAATTCTAATTGAACAAACAACAAACAAATACCTTTGGCATGAGAACATCCAAGGTACATTTTACTCTGTCCAGAGTTGAAATTGGTCTAGCAAATAAAATTTATGCCATAAATTAATGTGAAAATCCATCACAAACCAAGCAGCTGTTTGAGCTTCTTGCTATCATCAGTGCTCATGAAACAACTCTTTGGACCTACTTCTTATGAAGACCCAACCTAATGACCCTCACCTGTGTAGGTTCAGCTAGGAACTACTTAAAGTTACACTGCAACAATTGGAAGATCCAGTTAATTTCATTAATAAAAGTCACACCTGTCAAATGCATTCCAATGTACATGCTAATGCATTAACCGAAAATAGTTATAATAGTTATAAAAAATGTTATAATACTGAATAAGGAATGAAAGAGGACTTGTACTTGTTCCTCCTACAACCTGGAACCCTAAAACACTTCCCAGATGGCAACAACTGGAACTACACAGGCAACACATGAGAAAAGTGTAAACTCCACATTTCTTACCACCTACCACTGCATCTTGTTGAGCTGTGAGGTTTTGGTTCCAGATGTGTCTTCTGGCATCAACATCTTTCAAACTGGTCACAACACCCCTTGTGCTGACAAGAGCACCGTCTACAATAGGACAAATAAAAAATGATAATCATTTTAATAATAATCAAATTAGAACACAGGATACTAACAACAAATATTTTTTCCTACTATTATATTACCTAGCATTGTATCTGTTGTGCTTTAGGACAACAGTTTTGTTGCCTCACGAATCGCCTCGCAATTTGCCTCACAGGAAGCAGCCACCTGTTCCCCTAAATAAAGAAATATATTATTACCATGACTCAGTAGTTCAGAATCCACTGAAACAGCCCACTTAACACACTATTAACAAGTTCCCAATGCAAGCTCTTTCATATGCATCAAAGTAAATGCATTGCTGTACTGCTTTCTGGATCTGATCAAGTCTTTGCTGATTTTTCTTTTCATTTGCACGGTGAATAATTGATCAAATTAGGAAGACCTGAGTTGCTGGATTCGTCATATTAAGAACGTGATTGTTCCGCTCCATCTTTGCAAAAAATTGTTCTGCGACCTGGCTGTTTACCCGACCCACAAGCTCTGGAACAAGGTTGATTTGGCGAAGCAAGTCCTTGTCATCTTTTGTGATTGATTCATGCAAAGTGTCATACAAGACATAGTTCTGCAGATCCAGTGAGCAGATGGCTATGAGCATCAGGCAATCTTTTTTTCTCAAGAAGCCATGGAAGATTTACTGACAGTTTTTTGTCTTTTGCAAGCTTTATGTTGTCTTCTGTTGGCTCCAGCAGTCGCCCTTCATGTGGACCAAATGGAATCCTTTGTGGTTCTCGAAGATTCCCATGTATTGCTAGTCCTCTTGCAGAATCAAAAATAACAATGTTGGGCATGTGTTTCCATGATAGAAGTATATCCATGTAATCTCGTGGATTCTCTGAATGTAAATTAAATTTAACAGAGTAGACAATTCCACAGGGGCACTTTACCACTGCCCAGCCACCTACATGAAAGACAAATTTTGCCATGTGTCAATAATAAGAAAACTAAGAAATAAAATAAAAAAAAATCAGTATTATAAAATGAATTTTAATTTAGTTTTTCTTCTAAATATTCATTACTTCTTTACAGAAATCATATTTTTATGTATACTACATAAATAATAGCCACCAATACAATTACAAATTAACTCTTTGCTGAAGCACCCCAAATTTTCTCAAAGATTTTGTCATACTTTTGTCTCGATTTAATTTCATCTTGCAGATGAAGTATCAGGTCCATTTTTGAACCTGAGCTGTCCAAGCCACTCTCTTTACATAAATTTTTAATGGAATCAAGCTAAAAAAAATATGTATATATAATTAACAAATATTCACTTCACTCTCAACCTGTTGTACTGTACATCCAATCATACAAAAAAGGTACCATCACCATGATCTAACCTTTAATGTCATGACTTTGTTCAAAAGTCGGTCTTCAGTGACTGACACATCTGCTTCCTCTGCTGGCTGTCTTGGATGATGAATTTCTTCCCATTCTGTGTTCAGTACTAGATTGGAATGCTGTGTATGTTCACCAATCCAGGGAGCCCAAAGTTCGAATGTAGGTTTTATAGCGCATGGATTCTGTGTGGTACCTGTAGAGAAAATAAGGTTATAAGAAGTCCTACACAACACCAGCAAAAATTACAAATGATATAGACTGCAGCAGTTCTTACTGGAAACAAAGCCATGTGCAATCATTTGCAGAGAGAGAGAATCCCAAAAGTCTTTCACAGTGACTTTGCCCAAATAGCCATCAAGGGGGTTTTAGATGTTGCTAACTGTTAAAACATGACCAACTTTACTCTTGCAGTTTAAATGTTGTTTTCATAATACAATAAAGTAATATGAAGTATTAATACTCATAGTCAGAATTTAGGTGTACTTGCCAAGGATGTTAAACACCCCTTTCTTATAGAGATCCGTTATAACCACAGGTGGATGGTGACCACATTTTACACAAGAAAACTTGTAGTCATGGGCAGTAAGGGCCTCAAAATGCTGATATGCATGAAGAAGTTTATTGTGATTTGGGAGGGTAATCCCCAAGGACTGCTCCATTGCCTCAAAAACTCTGCTTAAGGCATTGTAAGTCTGAAAGAAGAAATAAAAACCCGAATGTAAGTAAAATTGTATAGTAAAATATTTGTAAACAAATATTTGTTAGACAAAAGTCACATGCAATAGTACTATTCCTCTAGCTGGATAGAGGCTCTCAGATATAAACAGAAATGTAATCCAAGTAGTATGTGGTCATCATAGTCATGTACGCTATCTGTCCATTCCTGATACCCATACGTCATTCCACAGGAGGTACAATGCTTGCAAAATGTGGACAAATCTATAGTGCAATTATAAGAAAAAATCATTGTATTTGGCAACTATTCATTAAATTATAGTAATTAGTCTATTAAATTACATTAATCTGTAATTTAAACAAATAGTACCAGCATTTGCAAACGTAGACTAACCTACCTTCAGTAACACTTGTTAATGTAATTATTTTAGCCTTTTTGGTGATGAGTACTGGAGCACTTAAAATAACCCTTTCCTTACATTCTTGATAAAAGTTTTCTTCTGGAATTATAGCCTTTCGGAAATCCTTCTCATCTGGATTACAGGCAATGAAGCTGGATTTTTTTTGTTTAGAAATATATATTTTGCTCTCTGCTCTACATCTGCCTTCTCAAATAGACAATCCTCTTTTGTAGCTTCACTTTTTTCCTCATCCGCATTTTCTTCAATTCTCTCAGTACACCATACAGATTTAAAAAGATCTCTCTTTGCTTCAAAAAGAAACCATTTTGCAATGTATTTGTGAGGACAGAAGAGTTGGGACTTTGCACACAGACAGTGCCATGTATTGTGCCTGGCATCATAAGTAACAATAACACTACCAAGCCTGCTATAATAGGCCTGTTGATGGTCAAAAAAGGACACATAGTGTTCTGAGGGCTCTCCGATTTTAACCAAGACAACACGAGGAGCTTGTTCATCTATTGCCTGCTGTTTCCGTTTCATGCACATCTTCTTTTTTGGCTCACCAAACCATCGTGCTTACACCATTTCATTCAAAACGTCCTCCTTTAAATCTGGATGAGTTGGGTAAGAAGTACAGTACTCGAAGGGCCCTACATGGCAGCACTGAAAAGCCACTAGTCCACTCCTGGCTGCTATTTCAGTGTTCACGGTACAGTTATCCATTTCACACTGAACTTCTTGAGTAGATCCCCATGTTTTTTTAACAACATGCAGTGGAATGTGAGAGCTCCTAAAGGCTCTGCGAACTGCAAAAAGTCCCCGTTTAGCATCAACACACTGACTTTGTAAATGATGCTCCAATGTTATATCAGCAGAAGTAGGGTTGTGCTGCCTTTCAATGTGTCTTTTAAACGTTTGATGTCTGTCTGGTTTGCTAGGTGCAAAAGATGCACACTGTTTAGTGAGATGAGAAAATGCCTGGCTGTGCGAAGGTGCTGCAGGTGGCAGGCTGGGCGAGGGTGGTGTATTTTAATATACACAGTCATATCAGAATATTATGACCATTGTTTCTACACTCATTGTCCATTTTATCAGCTCCACTTACTATATAGGTGCACTTTGTAGTTCTACAGTTACAGACTGTAGTCCATCTGTTTCTCTGCATACTTTGTTAGCCCCCTTTTACCCTGTTCTTCAGTGGTCAGGACCCCCATGGACCCTCAGAGAGCAGGAACTATTTGGGTGGTGGATCATTCTCAGCACTGCAGTAACACCGACGTGGTGGTGGTGTGTTAGTGTGTGTTGTGCTGGTACGAGTGGATCAGACACAGCAGTGCTGCTGGAGTTTTTAAACACTGTGTCCACTCACTGTCCACTCTATTAGACACTCCTACCTTGTCAGTCCACCTTGTAGATGTAAAGTCAGAGACGATAGCTCATCTGCTTCTGTACAGTTTGTGTTGGTCATCCTTTAGTCCTTCGTCAGTTGCCTTGACCCCCTTGAAAGGTGCAGTTGTAACGAGACAATCAGTGTAATCCACTTCACCTGTTTTGTTATGATTGATCAGTGTATTTTAAAATATTCGTAATTATATACATAGAAGTAATGACAAACACTAAATGGAAAGATTGGACATATGGCTATTTCTAAATGAAATGCATTTTAGAGTTAACTTCATGTTTTCAAACATCTAATATTGTTTCAGAAACTACTAGCTAACTAGCTACATCCTTACTGGCTCAGAATGGAAAGCTAAGTTACTGCTAACATATCTGTAGCTAGGTTAACAGCAGCGTTTGACTGTAGTGAGGAGACGCAGTCATTAAGTCGTATTTGGTTAGCCATAAACACTATCGCCTCACTCACAGTGTATATCTAGAGTGAAACATCGAAACAACAAACATATAGCTAGCTATATTAGTCAGAAATACTGAACTATTATTCATTAGCTACATACATCTTACTTACTGACATGATTTCACATAACTGACTTCACAGAACTAAAATCACTTTCACCTCATGTTCCAACGAGTAAAATGACCTGTGACAAAATTGGGTGTTAAACTAACCTAACAACGTTTAGATTGGCTAATGCAAAATTACAGACAGCTTGTTCTAATCTGTGATTGGCCAATGCAAACTGAGATTCACGGAAATGAGTAGTTATGCAATTGGTTGATGCAAAAAATGACTGACAGACTCCTGCCCCCAGTTTCCTCCCCTTTAGGTCTCCGGTCTGCAGCATTCCCCTTCCCTTCTCCAAGCAGGCTGTGGGGGACTTTTAATGGTGGGAGACTCTTTATTTTTCACAAATTAATCCGCATACATGAGATAATGTGGTTATTTCTTTTGGTCAATACAGCTCTTTCTTTCACTGATGATGCCATAAGATTTATAGCTCTACTGACAAAATTTAATTTGGCAGAATTACCTCCACTAAACCTGTAACTTTAGGCTGTTCATCATTGACTGACTTAAAATTGCAGTGTGATTCCCTGACTTATGTTCTCTATAAGAAAAAAGCCACAATGGCTTTTATTCTTCTTGAAAAGATTGAGAGGGCTGTTGATGAATATACATTGAACATACACGTGTGTAGCTTGTGGCTGCCACCCTGCTGTAGTTGTATGGGCCTGCACCACAATGGGGTTTTCAATTAGACAGACAGGTAGACGGACGGACGGCGGATGGACGGATGGACAGATAGTTAGTTAGATAGTTAGATAGATAGATAGATAGATAGATAGATAGATAGATAGATAGATAGATAGATAGATAGATACTTAATTGATCCCAAAGGAAATTTAGCAGCCAGTAGCAGTCACACAACACAGGACAATTATAATAATAAGGGTGATACAATATAAAAAGAAGAATATAAATAATATAATATAAAAATCCTATCTGCAGGCATATATACAACTAGAACTATACAAAAATCTGCAATAAGAGCTATAACCCGAGATGAAAAAGGCAGTACAATAATGACTGTACAAGGAGGCATGAAAACAGGTTCAATGTCCTTAGTACATACAAAACATTCACTAAATTAGCAATATAAGCGTTCAGAAAAAGAAAAAGCAAGGAAAAAGATTCTTAGTATCATTTTCATTCTTGACTTTGTGTGTGTGTGCATGTATTTACAGCCCTAATAAGAATTTTCTTGAATTTTTTAAACTTCTTCACGCAACATAAGCCTGTATGTTTGATGCTGGCGATTACAATGTGATTATTGACATTTCAATACCAAGAATTAAAACAATAATATTACTATAACCAATACTATTGCTAATGCTTTAACATATGTAATAAGATACATTCAAATACTACTAATGTAAAATAATAATAAAAAATAATAATAATAATAATAATAATAATAATAATAATAATAGTGGAACTTAGAAGTTAGGCTACTAGCTCTCCCCTGCTCTTGGGATTGAGCTGGTATTAAATGACCCATGGCTTGTGCCAGTCCACTGCCCTGTGGCTGGGAACCCGTGGTGTAGAGCAGTGGTCAGCAACCCTCTTCCTGAAGATCTACCTTCCTGCAAAATTTAGTTCTAACCTGCATCTGATATGCTTATCTAACAGCTGATCTGGCCAATCATGCACTTCTGAAGAATTTACTTAGCTGGAGCTGGTCTAACAACTGCCCTCTAGTGGACACTTACTGGAAATTCCAACACAGCTATACTGTATTTCTGAACTGCATTTAGTGTCAAACTGCACATTTGCATTTGGAGGCTGGACACAATATACACCCACAGACCAGCACATATACAAAAACACATCAAAAGCCATTCTTTTATTTTATGGACAAGGATAAATCAAGGATTGCTTGATTTACTGCAGATGGTACACAATTCAGACAAGTTCATAAAAAACACTACAAACACAAGACATATCAAAAATAAAAACTCAAAATCTCTCATTTCAAAATTAGTATTATTAACTCTCCTCTTGACATTATAATCATGGTTATGTCATGTTCTAATTAGGACTCTGCATATTTAGCAATAAGATATTTGACTGTTTACAACAAAAATCTCCATGTCAAATTATTGTTACAGCTGTTATTCATGAGCATTGGTTTAACCTTTATCTGTCACAGATGCACTTTATGTCCAAAAGTGTCCAGACACCCCTTCTAACGAGGGAATTTAGCTATTTTAAGGTGCACCCATTACTGACACAGGTGTTCAATTGTGCACACACTGCTATAATCCCCATAGAAACATGTTGCCAATAGAATAGGACACTTAGGAGCAGCTGCACACGAGGTCGCCATGCCCAATGCCAAGTGTCAGCTAGAGCCCCCCAACATTGGGCTGTGGAGCAGTGGAGCTGTGTTCTCTGGAGTGATGGAGCTCCATCCAATACTTTGGGATGAACTGGAGTGATCCAGAACTGACCATCCAACATCCTCACTAATGCTCTTGTGGCTGAATGCCATGTAGTACAAAGCCTCCCCAGAAGACCAGAGGCTGTTAAAATAGGGACAAACTCCATATTAATGTCCTTCATTTCAGAAGAAATGTTGGCTGAGTAGGTATCTGCAAACTTATGGACAAACAGTGCATTTCGCTTTCATAATCTATTTATTTTATTTCAATTGTACAAAAGCAAAAAGTCCTTCGTTTGCAATGGAGACCCCTCTTTGATCCTTTAGAAGCACAAATGCAATCAATAAAGCACCACTTCACCACACAAGAGTAATGAAACAATTGTACAAAACAAATCTGTATTACACAAGTAAGAAGAAGCGCATCAAGCAATAACCAGTTAAATCAGTTATACAAAAGCTACAGCACATTGGCAGTTTTCCACTGAAAATGATTCCAATGATCAGATTTTACAATGTCTCTTCATTTAGAGGAATACTCCAACATTTTTAACCTAATATTAGTCTGCTGCAACTGCAGCAAGCAGTTTATTACTGCAGATAATTTCTCGTTACTTAGAAAAGCACATCTATAATAGAAGCCAATGTGCCTGTGTCAGCGACAGAATCCTCTAGTTTAGGAAATAACCGCACTACATGGTTAAACTAGGTTGGGTTTGGGTGGGACTCTTTACTTTACCTTCTTTTAATTCCACAGGGCATTTACACACATAGCAATAATAATAAAGATAATAAAGATAATAATAATACAAGCAACACTTTATCTTCTGGTAATCTTGAGACGGTTCCTAACTCTGAAGCGGCCATAGGAACAAACACGTGCAATGCCTTTGATAGTGTGTGAGTCGAGGGTTCAACTTAATCAAATAAAAGAACATAATAAAGTGCAGTTCAGTAAATGCTGTGGTTGTAATATACTGTCATCTTTAATTTGGCCTTGAAACTGTAATAATCAATAGAATAGAATGTGAAGTCATGCAAACTTTAGCGTCCAGAGCTGTTTTGTCCGTGGTGTTTGTGGCTATCCATTCGCCTGATAAGAAACCTGAGACTAGGGCTGGGAAATATGACAATATTTATCGTTATTATGATAAATTACATCACAATATGCTTTCCTGAACATATCGTCAGTACGTCCCAACTGCATGTTTCATCACAAATAGAGCATAATTAGGCCTTTTTAATTGGATTTAGTGCAGCGCAGGATATGAAAATAATTGTATTCATATTTCTTGATAGTTTTTTTTTAAAATTTGGCACAACTTTGTCTTTTCAACTTATCGGATGTCAGAAAAAATAAATATTGTTACATATTGTGAAAACGTCTTGATGTATTGTGATGTGACATTTCTGCCATTTTGTGAGTTTTTACCTGAAACCCAAAGCTGTATTGTCTGGGATTTGAAACCCAACTCTGTGGTCTGAAGATGATAAAATGTACCATGTACCATAGGCAGCTTTTTGTACAATGCACAGCCCCCTGAGTTCAACCAGCTCAGATTAACAGCCACATTTCTGGAACTCATCTATGCTAGGTACAATAATTGTGGTGGTAATGTAGGATATCACCACGTGTTTAAAAGTCATGTTCATGTGTTTGAACAACATCTAAATCAGTTTTTCCCACGACTGTATTCTGTTTCCGACACTGGGCACAGGCCTCGGCTGATGCTTCGGCATTGTTGGAGTGTTTTTTTAAAAAAACGGCTGTTCAAGTTCAGCCCAAACTGTGGGAACTTAGCATGTCAGGTTATCACTTGCATAAGTGATCTCCAAAATGGTAACCTTATATTTTCATTAAATGAATGTTAATCTAATGGGACTGTATTTTATATATTTACACGCGCACACACACATGTGTACATACATGTGTATGTACTATTGAAACAAAACCTGTCATTTGCATTTTTGTCATTCTTTACTGTTTTTGACATAATTGGAAATCACCAGCTTCCCTTTACATTGTATATATATATATATATATATATATATATATATATATATATATATATATATATATATACATATATATACTTAACATTGATGGTTCTTTAAGGGTTCTTTAGTAAAGAAAATTATTCTATATAGAACCGTGAACATGCAAAGAACCCTTTGCATGATTAAAGGACTCTTTGCATTGTGAAATTGTTCTTCATATTACCAGAAAATGTGCTATAGATGGTTCTATATAGAAACTTTTTGAAAAGGGTTCTACATAGCACCGCACAGTGTTCTTCTATTGTTACGAAAGTCAGGTTTGTCACCCTATTCAAAAAGGCTAGAACCATCTACAGCGCATTCTCCATCAGTCATCCCTTTAATCATGCAAAGGGTTATTTGAGGTTTTCACGGTTCTTTACAGAACCGTTTTCTTTACTAAAGAACCCTTGAAGAACCATCATTTTAAGTGTGTATATTATGGACCAAATCATTGTTTTATTCATCTTTAAATATAAAGATATAATATATATAAACATATTAAATATAATATTATATTTATAATATATTATAAAGAATATAAATATATATATCATTTTTATATTAATATAAAGAGCTGCGAGTGCTTTCAAATGAGCTATAAGATCTTGATATGACAGCGACGTCATACGGTAAACAAAGCCTATAGTGTGCAGTAACTATACTGTAAACCTACTGGAATGTGGTTTTATTACACACACCATTAATCTCTTCATAGAGAAAGATGTCAGATGACACAGAAGACCCATTTGCTGATAATTAAAGAAATGATGAATGTCTTTCATTGTGTCTTAAAGCTGTAAAACATCTTATAGAAAACTTTCCCATAGATAGATAACATCTCCGAACTGGAGAGGGAGGAAAGAGGTGAATGCAAGTTTAGTCCTGAAGAAAAAAAAAAGTTTTCACACATCTGAAAAAGAAACCTAAAAAGCTTTTCAGTCTGTTCCAGCTCAACAATACAGATTTTAAAGGATAAGCGAAAAGTGCACTTGTAATCAGCAGAACCAATTCTTGTGGGATTTAGCACAGACAAAAACAGATAAACAGAAAACTATTTACAGAACTTTTAATTTCCAGTGTGTCATCAATGATTTATTTCTCATCACCTGCTGGGAGTGCATAAATATTAGGCACTTGGGCAACGTATGTGTGCATTATTTTATTCAGTGAAAAGTTTCTGCACTTAAGTACAGCAATAAAACATTCTTGGCTTGGACAATGAAAAAAGGCAGTTCGGAAAACTGATTTATTTGTCTGTTTGTCTTTGATAGAAAACATATCTCTATTATCTGTCATACGAAATGCACACAGATGTGCCAAAGCTTCATGAGCTCATTACATGAGTCATTCTCTAAAAAAGCCTTCTTTGATTGTATGTGAACTCGCTCTATTAGCAGGACGAGCTGCTCTGCTTTGCGCTTGAGGCATATTTATGTCACAGTGCATCAAAGGCTTAATGCAAAGGAAAGCATTTATAACCCGAGTTGCGTACGGATCAAACTTATGCTTTAAAACCACTGAAATATAAGCAGTTGATGACTGCGTTTAGGATACAAGTGATAATTTACTTTCCTCATCTTTGGTAGCTTTAGGCTGGCTTTACATGGTGAAACGTTCATGCAGCTTGAAACAGTTGCTTGAAACCTACACGAAACTAAACTGCACCTGAGTAGAATAAATTGTCCTGCAACTCATTTGAAACTCGGCCGCAACAACTGCAACCATCTCAACTTTGTGGAACAATTTTGATGAAACAGCTAACGAAAATGGCAATAACGAATCATGGTATCACGTCGAACGACATACCATCGAATTATTGATTTTACCAGATCAATGGACAAGAAAGTAAACAGAGGATGGTTTATTGAGTGGCTGAAAGGTAGTTTTATATTTAGTTTCCTGATTCATGATAACAAATGTGAGTTTTTTAAAGCTAATGCTTCTGTAACCAACTGCGTTAACTAACCAGCTAATGTGAACACCTGTTTAAACAGCTGCTTGTGCCACCTTTTCCTCTTCTTTAGCTTGCTCTCATGATTTACTTACTGTTTTCTCTTCTTTTGATGTCCCTAATTTTACACAGACCTCTGATTTATTTGGGATCCAAATTTTGAAATTCTTACAGAATGGGAGACTGAGATGTGCTCAACGATGAACTAGTTGTTCGTCTACACTCTTAAAAAGATGGTTCTTCAACGGTTCTTTAGTAACCAAAATGGTTCTATATAAAACCATGAATACTCACAGAACCCTTCGCGTGAGGGTTCTTTGCATTGTGAGAGTGTTCTTCAGATTGATGGAGAATGTCTTGTAGATGGTTCTATACAGAACCCTTTTTGAACAGGGTTCCATGAGCACCAAAAAGGGTTCTACTATTGTTACAGGCCAAAGAACCCTGTTTTGGTACTATATAGAACCTTTTTTTGGCTAAGATTGTAGGACAGAATGAGTGAGACATCAATTAGGCTACAGAATGTAATGGCTAATTAAATATTCATTTTCAAAAGCTTACCATACACACAACAAGTATACAGTAAACGAATCATAAACAGATAAAAGACAGATACATACATTTAGAAACAAACTAAAATATGCAAATTACACCTAATGAATGACTTTATATAGTGGTTACGATATGTATCAAACATACCAGGTGCTGATTTGTGGAGTAACTGAATATGTTGCGTGCAACTTAGTTTGCATGGAAATTATGTTGCAGGCAACTCACAGCATGCAACTTGTTGCATGAAAGTTTCACCATGTACAGCCAGCCTTAGATGTGTTCATACACTTAACAGTCTACAAAGGCTGAACACCATCATTCGGATTGTGGCTGCTTGGTAGAGATGCTGCTTCTTGTACCCATTAAATAAAATAGCACTCATGGGCTTCGGAACTCCAGACATATGTGACTCACTCCGATAACTACAGTTGGGTGGTACTGATCCAATTCAATATCGCAATATTTAAGCATTTAATGATATTTAAGATTGTAAAGATAAAGTTAACCCATGCTGACTGAGTATTGCATACTCTGTAAATACCCAGTAAATATTAACTAAACAGAAAGGAAACTTACTGTTTATTTAGTTGTAGGTAGTTTTAACTGTCCTTTCAAAACAATTCAAAGCAACAAGCAAATGACAGATATTGTCGTTATCTGTTGTTACCTGAATGCCATGTGTAAAGTGCACAGAGTTAGAAAATTAGAATTAGAAAGCAGAAAAACTTGGCAGCAGGAATACTGCAGTTTTATGGAGTAAAATGTTTTGCATATGATGCTCATTAATTATCAATACCACTAAAATACCACTGAAATAAATGTCATGGTGTAACACCAATACTGGTATACTGATATTGATTATATATATCGCACAGCACTACCCATCACCGTATTGTTATTCATCATTTTGCACTGTTTTCCACACAGTTACTGAGTAAAAAGCCTTAGGAAATGCTTTGTCTGTGAATTTTAAGGAGTTAAACTGTATTTTACGTAGAACTAAATAATGTATTTAACTAGTTAAATGGCCAAGAGCCACCAATGGGTCCAGACTACCTTTGCACAGTTTTTCACGTAATTGCTAAGTAATGAGCCTTAGAATGTAATGAGATGGTTAGTATGTGAATGAAGGAGGATTTACGTTACATTAAATGGCGGAGCTAGACTGGAAGCTTTTCTCAACGACAGAAATCCTCTCTTCCCGGACTTTTTGGTGAGTCCCACTGTGTGGGACAGTCAAAAGAGGCACATCATGCTGCGTCACCGTGAGACCATTCTGGGTTCCTGTGAGCCCCCTGCTGAGCTGAAAGCTCTGACCTTCACTGATGCTGGAGCCCTGCCTGGGACGTACAGACTCAAGAGTCTGCACCCGTCCGCTCTCCACAATCCGAACGCTTCCAGACCCAATCTCGGAATGTCCGAGGAGAACTTGAGGCCCGCTGGCTTCAACTATTGCAGCTTCTCTCGCCCGCTGGCCAGTCTTTTCCACCAGCACCTTGTTGTGGGTCTGCTTTAGACCTAGTGTGGACGCTCCCTGGGCAAAGTCTGCTCCCCTTTGCTCCACCAGCACCACATTCTCCTGCATGCCCATCATAGGTGAAGCAGCAACCAGCAGGGTGGATTGAGGCTTGGGGTCCACCACATAGACCGGCGTAGAGGTGTAATACACAGCTGGCTGTTGGATTAGCAGGGTTTGGCTGGGAACGTTATGGGTTAGCACACCTGCTGCGGATGTGCTGCTCCTCTGGTGATAATCAGTGGCTGTAATATGAGTGGAAGAGGCAGAAGTAGATGCAGAAGTTGAAGCCGAAGCAGAAGCATAGGTAGAGCTGCTTGCCCCAGCATGTGAAGCACCCATGGTACCTTCTTGCCTCACACCCAGATGTGCTCCAGCCTGAGCTGATTTACGTGCTGGCGGCTTTGTGACCGAGCTGACCTCAACATCGATGGCCGAGCCATGGCACAGCTCAGCCAACGTCTTGAACTGCGGCCCAAGGTCATTGAGGAATGCCAGGTCGTCTCCTTCGCTCAGTTGGCTGCAGATGTCCTCGAATGAACCATGTAGTGAAGCACCGTCGCCTTCAAACTCGTACATCAGCAGGCTGTCGCTTGCAGCACAGCCCGTCATGTTCTTCAACTTCTGTATTAAAAAACACAAAACTATTCAGCATCGAGCCTGGCACCAATAACGGTAACTTACAACAGTGATTTACACTTCAAACTTTATCCAGCCAAGAAAGTGACTCATTGCTGTGAAAAAACATTACATCTCCAAAATAGCAACCTTGAGGAAAAGCAAAAAATGTTCATAACTTAGTATCGCACGCCAGGCTTAAGCCAATAATCAGAGAGTTGCTTAACTGGACATTCTGGACCAGAACTAGAATTTAGTATGTTATTTATTGTGTTTTTGTCTGTTTTTGTCTGCCCTGTGATGGACTGGCGACCTGTCCAGGGCGTTTACTGTTTTGCCTTCGGCCCAATGACTGCTTTTAGCTTGTTGACCTCCTCATTTGAGTCATTTCTGTAATTTGAGTGATCTCTCCATTATAATGATGATTTTAGGAGTTATTACTATTATACGACTGAAATAAGTCTCTCCTGTATTGACCAGCTAATGAAAAACAGCCCCTCTCATCAAATGTCACTTGCAGTTTTTCAAAGTTTTTCAAAAGTATTTGTTTTTGTTTAAAATTACTTTTTAAATGGTTCACGTATTCAGTGCCTATTTTGCTGTTGCACTTTGGCGTATTGCCCAGTTCAGGTCATAGCAAAATGATAATTAAGCGTGTACACACAGATGTGTGGATAGCCAGTCAGAATGCAACTGACAAAATCCAGACAAGCGTGAAGAGATTCATTTTCAATAGATATCAGAAGTTAAAAAGGTACTTTAATTCTCTCAGTTTATTAATTATAAAGTAATTGTACCATTTCTAGTGATCGATTTATCATTAAGTATCAAGATATAAAAAAAAATTGAGATGTTTTCTTACAACAGTGATGATTTTTAAGGGTCACACTGAGCATATTAAAAAAAAAAAGTAGCGCAGAAGCAAACAATGCTTGAAACGAAGGTTTCTGGAGGTTTCATTATAATTCATTGCTCACGTAAGATGGTCTTTAGTTTGAAAAGCTGTTTCTGGAGGCTGGGATTTGTACAAAATGGGCTATTTTTAAACCACAGCCCCTGCAAAAAGACATTTACATGAACAAAAGGGGTAAGGCAGAATAATGAGAGCTAAATTAGTGTTACCATCATTCTGTGGGGTGTGAACATTCCTCCAGGCCACTTAACATTTACTTTTCCTGCCTTGTTGCAAAAGTGATGGATTTTTCAACAAAACTCTACAAGTCTGCCTCAGGAAACGTTTAAGTACAGGTTCATTTGTTTCAATATATAATCCCACTTGAACGTCTTGCCATTAAAGCCAAATCCTATCAGTGTATGACATTCTACTGTCGTATATCTTGAAGCTATTTGCATTCAGGCTGTGAAGCAGGGCTGGACAATACTGACAACATACCATATATCAAGGGGTGGAAGCGTGAAGGGTGTTCTAGTTCAGAGCTTGAAAACCTAGGCAACTAGCTCAACCTACAGCTTATTCAGCCAATGAAAAGTCCCGTTGCTGCCATAGGGTCTGCCCACCCATTCTCCATGGTAACGTCTGTCAGTATGCCATATGTTTGGAACGTGAAATCAGCCAAGAAACTTTGCAATCGGTCATAAAAGTGCTGCTTCATTTTCTGATTTTCTTCACACATTGTTGGAATTTGACTGAATATGTAGTCTACCCAGTGTTATTAATGTTATATATCACAGTATCAGATAATGTAGAAGTTATCATTAATAAAGTTAATGAGCCCATGCCTCCTGTTCCTCTATATCAAAAGAATGTCTTACAAACCCTGATAGCTTGTTTTGATTACACTGTTTTGTTCCTTTTTTCTTGTTTTTCTTACGTCTTGTAAACAAAGTAACTTACTATCCTTTTCATTTTTTTTCCCCAATTTCCTCCCTGATTTAATCATATCCAATTCCACCCACTAGTTAGGACTCCCCCAGTCACACGATACCACCAGCGCTAGGATGGAGGCTAGCACAAGCTTCCTCCGAGACCTGTGAAGCGGCACTGCATCTTTTCGAACTGCCACTACCATAATGTTGCTGGACAGCTGAGCGCGCTTGGAGGACAGCGCCAACCACCAGATCTGTTACATCAGCTAACAGACGCCTGTGCTGGCTAGCATCGCGTTGGGTGATGGGGGAGACCGGGGGCCATCCTACCCACACAGAGAGAGCGAGGCCAATTGGGCTCTCTTAGACTCCCAGCTACGGATGGCTGTAGCATCACCAGGGATTGAACTCACAATATGATGATAGGGCCAACATTTAGACACTTGCACGACTCGGGAGCCCCACTTTTACGGAATTATTCTTTTAAAACAGTCTGAAACCATCAGCAGGCACTGCGGTTCCGCTGTCAGGTCCTGGATACCATGACTAAAGTGTGTAAAGTAAAAACTAGCCACTGGGTAACAAGGACACCACTTTTTTATGGGCATTATAGTATGTTTATAATATTTATTGTCTGCCAAATACCGTGTAAGCTAAAAACATCACTAACACTAATAAGTATGAAATGATATATTAGTATAGACTATATTAGTATCCTGTATCACTTAGCCCTACTGTCAACATAAAAAAGTACTAACCTTTGAATAGTAAGAGGACAAGAACGCTTCAGACAGTGCAATGCCTTCAAAGGCCCCCAGCCCCTGAAGGTCATAGTATGTCTTGAATGCCATTGAAGAATCCATAGTACTGTTAAAGTCTTTGCCGTACTGGTGATAGTACCACTCTTCCCAGGTGTTGAACATCTCTCTTCCGCCGCTTCCACCTCCGGCCCATGCCCCATTCCGCTCCCCTCTGCTCCCCACTTGGCCAAATTGACCCCCAGAGTCCAGCTCTGTGGGGATTTGTAAGAGCGGGATTTTCTGTTGGAGTACAGGGAGGCGATTAGGTCAATCAAATGAAATTCTGCTTATCAACATTTTATGTATATTGATGAATACTCTAGGTATCCTCATGTATATTGATAATGACAGCATTCAACTGCGCCCCTTTTAGAATGTGAAAAATAATATCAAAATGTCAGAAATGATTAGAATAGATTATAACAATATTCAGTTAATAAAAGTATTTAAGTACATTTTCGCTGTTTTTCACCAAAACAAACGTTTTATACCATAAAACTCCAGAAAAGCATATGCATATGGGGCTGGGTTGTTAATTGTACCAAATCGGTTAAATAAATTAGTTAAATTAGTTAAATCAGTTTAATTTCAGTTTACATTAAGGGTAAGCTCCACTCTAGAGAAGCTTACTGAGTCATAATTGCTCACAGTGGTGGTGATAGGAACCAGATGTCTGAAGCCTCCCTCACAGAAACGGATTACCTGCAATGGTTACAAACTTGCTGCCTGATGTCTGAGACATTGTTTTACAATAGTTTAATAGATAAGCTTTTGTCCTGAAATGAATTTCCTAAATTCCATTCCTGGTGGGGAGGTACACTCAGTGTGGTATGAGGCAAAATAGCCCCCAAAGAAAACAAATTTTTCAGGTTTACCACTATTTATCAGCATCAACATTACATATAAAACCTGTGAAGACACGTTTAGGTTAACTAGCGGTTAAAAGTGGCTATATCTGTGTTATAGACATTGGGACCCCTGGTTCCTATCACCACCACTGTAAAAATGTCTCTCTACAATGAACTATTTCACATCAGAACACTTTGTTTAAAATCAACAGTTGAATTATGCATCAATTTTGAGAAGTCAGTGGAATTCCCCTTGAACCCCCCCCCCTTTATTCAGTGATTCAGAAACCTTAAGTGGCCCACTACAGTCTGAAACATGTAAACAAGTAAACTGCAATGCATGCAGCAGACCTCTAAAAGCCAGCATGTAGTTCTATCCACACTACCTTATCCTCCCCTTGGCCTTCAGTGTGATAGGTGATGAGGTTTTGTGTTTGGTCCACAGGGAAAGGTTTGAAACCCGCGATAGCTGCGGCTCCTCCACACACGCAGAACAGCATGAGCAGCGGAATCACTGCAAGTACATTCAACACTTCTCAGTATTTCACACTTTTCTCACTGCATGGATTCATAAGGTTTCTTTTCTCAGGTACAGCAGGTTCAATACTCAGTCTGCCACAAGAAGCTCAAAGTTATCCCTTAGAAGAGGAGGGTTATACCTTCATTTTTGCTGTACTGTTCAATTGAAATCACATAACACTGTTGTCAGAAGAAAACCTTGTATCTCCAAAATGGTAACTTTATAGGAGGAGGAAAAAACCTACTTCACTTTTAATGTAAGTCAATGGAACCAGACGTTTTACCAAGTCATTTTGGGTCATATTTTTTGGTCCATTCTTCATGAAATTTACACACAATGTAAAGGGCAACAAGTATTTTCAAATTATGTCAAAAACTGAAAAACAAGGTTTTGCTCCGATAGCAGCGATAATGAAATATTTATATACGCAGTAAGTTATGTAATTATATACACTTACATTTAATGCTAATTATGTTCTGTTTACATTCAATTTACATGTACACTTTGTCAAGCTAAGAGTGAGAAATAATTATACAGTCATGTGCAAAAGTTTGAACACCCCTGGTCAAATGACATGTTTTGTTGATTTTGAAGTTAAAATAAGTGAATACACCCTCTACAGGGAACACACTTAAATATGACATTTTCCTGCCAATTTTAACACACAATTTCTATTTGCTGACTGAGTTTAACATACTGGGGAAAAAAAACATGAAATATAAAATGTGCCAAAACTTTTGCACAGACTACATTTTAAATTTGTTTTTTTAAGATGTTAAAAACAGCAAATACACCATAATTGTGCATTATAATGTGTAGAATCGTGTTCTCTCTGTAGAGGATGTGTTCACTTATTTTCAACAAAACATGTCATCTGATCATGTTCATATATGTAAACATTTAGAACTGACGAATGATGGACCGATGTTTGTGTGCAGACAGAGGTAAGTGCACTCACACAGCAGAAGCAGCAACCCCAGCAGCATGATAAGAACTCCAGCTGCTCCCAACCTCACATCCGAGCTCGTCCGTCTCTTCGGAATACACACCTTCGCCTCGTCACACGTGCACACGGACAGGTGAATGACCTGATTATCGCTGCAGAACTTTCCTTGCTGGTCCTGCACCTCCAGGCCCATCGTGTAGTGTCCAGGCCACAGGACCTCCTGAGACCGCAAAATGGCCGTAGTTTCTGAAAATGAAAACAGTCAACTACACAAGAGACTATCGGAAAAGAGTAAAAAAGAAATAATGAAAATAATTCTAATGAAGAATGGAAGTAGATATCATAGCAAAAATCTACTTTACATAATTTTCCTCTCGAATCTTAAATGTAATCAGTCAGCTAAGACATTAAGTACGGTGCTGTGCAAAAGTCAGAGACCACCCTTTCTTTTTTTTCCAGTGCGCACTAGAGTGCAGTTTTAGGGATGTAGTCTAAATTTATAACTGGGAGTACTTAGACTGTGATAAGTGGAAAATGCAAACAACTTCTAAGACTGAACTTTGGAAGTGTGGAAAAATATCCCTGCAGATTTCCTTGGATGACTAAAGGAAAATGAATGAAAAGAACGGAAGCTGTAATAAAGATAAAGTGTGGATACACTGAATATTACGGAAGTCTGGAGAGGCCATGAGGTAATTATAATTTTCTAGACTGTTGTCTTGAGTTAACTATCTTGTGATCTTAGGCTCACAAAGTTGTTATCTTGAGATAACATGTTAATTGCCTTGTGACCTCAAGATAACATAGTTGTTATCGTGAGAAGAGTTAATTTACTTGTGTTATCTTGAGTTGTTGTCTTGAGATAACAAGTTAATTATCTTGTGATTTCAAGATAACATAGCAGTTATCATGAGATAAAGAATTAATTGTATTGTGCTATCTTGAGTTGTTATTGTGAGATAATGAGTTAACTATCTTGTGATGTCAAGATAACAAAGTTGTTATCGTGAGATAATGAGTTAATTTTCTTGTGTTATCTTGAGTTGTTATCGTGAGATAATGAGTTACTTATCTTGTGATCCCAAGATAACAAAGTAACAGTTATCTTGAGATAGCGAGTTCATTATCTTGAGATCTCTAGATAACAAAATTGCTAACAAATTTGTTATCTTGAGATCACAAGATAATGAACTTGTTCTCTCAAGATAACAATCCAGAAAATGTAGCAACAGCTCATGGCCTCTCCTGACTTCTGTAAAATACTGAAAAATCAGATATTAGTTTTAGTTGTTGAGGCTTCTGTGTAAATTTCTGTTAAATGTGTTTCCTGCATTTTTTCCTGGTGCTAAAAAATAAAAAACTTGTAATTAATGGCTGTTTTGATTGTAACTTAAATAAATGAAGGGGGTTTCTGACTTTTGCACAGTGCTGTATGTTGCATGGCCAAAAAACGCCAGTTCCAGTCATCCTGAACTCTGAATTCTCCCTGTACTGTCGTGATGTGTGAAGATAACAGCATGTCAAACTACTAAAAGCCTCATAAGTGAGTCTATTTGAGATGAATGAAAACTCAACAGGCTTTGAGGCCAGTTTGTGATGATTTGGACACGCAGTTTGTATGAACTGTTGGCATAAGCTTCCATTACCTTTGCATTATGACAGCCTTGTAGCTCCAGTGCTAAGCTAAAGAACCAAACTATAGACACCAAACACTCCACGGCTGATAGACTATGTTTGGTGTAACTGTGTAAATTAGATTTTTGGCCAGACCTTCATTTTAAGGTTATTTGTGTAGCACATAATTGGCTAAATGAAGTGCTGTATTATTGTTACAGTGCAACAGGTTTAAGAGAGTAACGTCACCATTCAGACGCTCAATGCTCCATTTCTCCTTCGTGGTCTTGGTGACCACCTTGAACTCAAAAGGTTCTCCATTGGGGAAATCGTCCCTATCTTCGGCAGTGACGAACAGAACACTGTCTCCGTAACACATCGTCTGGGCTGAGCTGGTCAGCGTTGGGCAGTGGTCGTTAAAATCCTCAACCTGAATTGCGATGGTCCCTGTAGCAGTTTTGGTAGGATGACCTGCGGGAAATGGCCTGGTTATGAGTGACATATTCAAGACAGAGGGTACTTACACTCGTACACTTACACTCTTTCACACATTCTTATGGAATATATCACGTTTGCACTGTAGTTATTATATCAAATATATATACAAAACTGCACATGAACACAAACGTTTATGGATGCGTGAAATTTGTATCCATGGAAAAAGAGAGGAATACAAATAATCATTCAGTGAGTTACCAAAATCTAAAACTTTACAAATAATTTTAATGTTATGAGAATAAAACTGAGAAATAGTGATAAAAACATTGTTTTTTTCCTTTCGTTTTCCTGTGCTGGTCAAATAGCATTCAAACAGTTTGAGCAGTTGGGAATCGATTTGTAATCACTATTTATGCTGAGTATAAAGACAGAATACAGCACTCAAGAGCGTCTTTACTACAGGT
Source organism: Colossoma macropomum (assembly GCF_904425465.1). NCBI lineage: Eukaryota > Metazoa > Chordata > Actinopteri > Characiformes > Serrasalmidae > Colossoma > Colossoma macropomum. Next base: position 9,217,177 of record NW_023494805.1, read on the forward strand.
GTAAAAAAAAAACCTTGAAAACACAGCATTCTCAGGATGTGGACACACCACTGAGATCGATCTACACAGTACTGTATTAACCATAACTGCTGCAATATCATTGAGTCCACACTCGTTCTGCTCAGTGCATGTGGTCAGCATTGGCCTGTATAATCATGCACAGTGTATAATGATGGTATAATCATTAGTAAAGCACCCAAATTAAAGTTCTTGGATAAAACAAGACTGAAATTTAGAAAACACTGTGCAGAAACCAAAACGTATCACTTGATTCAATCTAAAACATGTACTAGGATGTAGTGGAATTTTACTGCCAATGTATGAGTACAACAAAATTTCGTTTTCCCACTCTATTTTCCATAACACTGTTTTCAAAACAGCTCCAAATGCAATCCATGTTTTGAATATACAAACGCTTCAGTCAGCTCCTATTTTGGCAGCTAGCATACCATTAGTGATGCAGAGGATTTTGGCATAGTATGTCCCGTTGCGCAGGAACTTGGACTCACGATCCGGGACTTTGTTGAGTCTGATTTCGGCCGTGTTCTCGTCAATGATCAACCAGTTGTCGGCATCTTCTCCCTTCACGTATCTACGATGATAACAATTATAAGCTTTTTTTTTAATCTTCCAGGCCCAGTTCTAACCTTAACCTGTTCTAACCTTAACCAATCATATACAGCACAACACCTGGCCTACCAGATCAATCTATACTCTACACATAACCTACACTTACATATTGCTGCTGTCGGAACAAAACCTTGCATTTCAGCTTTTGGCATTTTCAGCTTTTGACATAATTTGAAAATATCTGTTGCCTTTTATGTTTTGTCTATGATGAATGGACCAAAAGAAACAGCCCAAAATTACTTGGAAAAAAACGTCTGGTTCCTCTGACTTACATTAAAAGTAAAGCTTGTTTTTTTCCTTCTCCTGTAAAGTTACCAGTTTTGGAGATACAAGGTTTTGTTCCAAAAGCAGTGATATGAGGCCTTGCTGGCAAGAGTGAGGTGGATACAGGCATAAACACTGTGAACTGTGAAATATTCCTTGGAAAATGTCTCGGGATGCACCAATATGGAGATTCTGTGCCAAATTCAATATCTCATTATTCCTGTTCCTAGCTGCGATAATATTGCAAAATGTAGGCATATGCAAAAGTTTGGGCACCCCTGCCAAATGTTTTGTTGAACTTAAAAAAACTAAAGTCAATACATCTTCTACAGAGAACACACTTCTGCACACCTTAATACACAATTACTGTTTATATGCTGAATTTAACACCCTGGCAACAATGAGGTCTGTGCAAAAGCTGCATTTATATTTTTCCCAGTATGTTAAACTCAGCAAACAACCAGAAATTGTGCACTAAAATTTGCATAAAAAGGTCATATTCAAGTTTATCCTCTGTAGAAGGTGTGTTAACTTATCTTGACTTAGAAAAAAAAAAAACACGTAATTTGAATGGAGGTGTTCACATGTTTACACATGAATGTATTTCTGTATGGTTACAAATGCACAAAAAATAAGAGTGAACATACAACGATCAGGCACAACATTATGACCACCTCCTTGTTTCTACGCTCATTGTCCATTTTATCAGCTCCACTTACTATATAGGTGCACTTTGTAGTTCTACAGTTACAGACTGTAGTCCATCTGTTTCTCTGCATACTTTGTTAGGCCCCTTTTACCCTGTTCTTCAGTGGTCAGGACCCCCATGGACCCTCACAGAGCAGGTACTATTTGGGTGGTGGATCATTCTCAGCACTGCAGTAACACTGATGTGATGGTGGTGGGTTACTGTGTGTGGCGCTGGTCTGAGTGGATCAGACACAGCAGTGCTGCTGGAGTTTTTTAACACCTCAGTGTCACTGCTGGACTGAGAATAGTCCACCAACCAAAAATATCCAGCCAACAGCGTCCTGTGACCACTGATGAAGGACTAGAGGATGACACACATGAGCTGCTGTCTCGGACTTTACATCTACAAGGTGGACCAACAAGGTAATAGAGTGGACTGTAGAACAGGGTAAAGGGGGGCTAACAAAGTATGCAGAGAAACAGACGGACTACAGTCTGTAATTGTAGAACTACAAAGTGCACCTATATATATGTAAGTAGAGCTGATAAAATGGACATGGAGCGTAGAAACAAAGAGGTGTGAAGCAGCAAATAAGAGAAATAACTCACAGAAAACCATTCTGTAGATTTAGGCTACGTTCACATTACCAGGTTGAAGTGACACAAATCCGATTTTTTGCCCTAATGTGACTCAGATCTGATGTTTTCAGGGCTGTGTGGACACAAATCTGATCTGTTCACATACGACCTGAGCCACTTTCATATGTGGTCCTAGATCGGATACATATCTGATGGCGTGCGCCATCATTCAGCGTTACCATGGCAGCAGCGCCGAACAGAAGTTAAAGCCTGTAAACAGTGGAAAAGCAACACATCTCAACATTTTCGCCTTCGTCTCGCTCTAATAATGAACAGCTGATCAGAGTTAATTATCTTCACAGTGAAGCTCGTTAGTTTGTGCTGATGATGCACGTGATTCATTCACGTGACGTTACTGAGTAGGATGTGCGCATGCGGGTCATTTCCGGACGCCGGTTCGTTCACATTAATAACAGACTTGAATCACTTACTTAAAAGAGGGTGAACCATCCTGTTAGAGAGATCGGATTTGAGCAAAAAATCGGATTTGAGCAATGAGGCTGAATGTGAACGTAGCTTCAGTTAATGTTACATAGCAACTACACACATAACACATACCACATTACATACTCATACATACATATACATAATACATAATTCCTCTATAATGCTCACTCAGCCATGTCCTTCTCAGACTCACCTGACGTTTTCAACTATTTCCAGCGTGTCGCTGTCTATAGCCGTGTAGGTGGCTATGATTTTCTTTAGGTTGATGGTGGTGCTGTCTTCAGAGATGGAGATGACTTTGACAGAGGGATGGAATCGAGGCCCCTCAGGCTGGTTGATGACTCTGATCTTAATGGGGTAGCTTTGAGGTTTGATGATCTTGACCGAGGAGTGATACTCCGCTACGTTGGAGACTGTCACTTGCATATTGATCTCTTTCAGCTCTTCATAGTCCACATGCTACGATATAAAGAACAATCAGTGAAAGTCCAATTGTATTAAGTCCTCTAACAAACATCAGAAACTCACAGTCTAAAATATATAATGTAGTCTAATATAAATCATAGCACTGGTGTAGAATTACCCATAATTCCTTGCACTAACTTCAATTATTTACTGGAAATTTGTGCCTTTTATGATTTTATGTTTATGTTTAGGTTATGTTTCCCCCTTTTTCACCAACCTAAGAACACCCATGATAAAATTACCAATGGTAAAATGATATCAGAGCCTCTCGTGGTTTACTGCTTATTTTAATGCACATAATATGCCCACTAGTTTACCTTCTTGATAATCAAAATGCCCTCATTGGTTTTGTTGTCGGTGGTGATGTCGAAGTATTTGGCCTCATTTCCTGAGATGATCTTATACACAGCCCGCCAGTTATCCGTGTACTTTAGATCATGGTCAATGGTCTGGATCCGGACCACTTCCACATCCATGGTGTTCTCCTCCACACTGCCCTCATACTGCCAACAAAGGAGTTTCAACTGTTCAGCGGATACTTGTATTTCTTGCGCCTCCTTTATTATCATATATAAAGTCATATGCAAAGGTTTGAACAGTCCTGGTCAATTTACATGTTTTGTTGCTTTTCTAAGTGAAAATAAGTGAACAGGTAATGTAACATCATATCTATCAGTATTTCATTTGTCTACTCTTAACTTTTGTGCTAGAGAACACACTTCAACATGGCTTTTTATTGCACATTTTACCACACAATTTCTATTTATTTGTTGAGTTTAACATACTGGAAAAAATAAACATAAATAATAAAATATAAAACATAAAATCTGCCATAACATTTGCACAGGCCACATTTTGGTATGTTAAATTCAGTAAATAAACAGTGATTGTGTATTCAAATGTGCAGAAGTGTGGAGGATGTGCACATTTGACCAGAGGTGCCCACATCTCAAGTGCTAACCTCTCTAAATGAAAACATTTAGAAAATGAAAACAAGAAGACTATGAAAACAAATATATATGAAAACAGCAAAACAATCTTACAGATGCATTCTGCAACACTGGGACATTGTCGTTGACATCAAGAATATTGATGGTCACTGTTGTCGTCGTTGTTTTTCCATCTGATTGTCCGTTCATGTCTGTGGCCATGATGGTCAGCGTGTAGGTTTCATGTACCTGTTCAACAAGACAGTTCACATTTTATAAACCCATTGAAAAGTAAAAGAAGAACCTAGTTGCTTACAAAGCAGCTTCCCTAAATTCCAGTACCTCAGCTGGTAAGCCTTTCAAAAGAGTCTTTATTAATGTATAATTGTGTGTCATCAGCATAGCTATGAAAACTGATATGTTTCCTAATGACTTTACCAAGAAAAAAGCAAAGGCACTAAGACTGAACCTTGTGGGACTCCACAAGAAATGCTGCAGTTTTTTGATGAACGATTTCCCAGCGAAACCAAGATTTGTCTCATCTGTAAAGTCTTAATATCTACATAAATAAATCCATTTTAAAGCTCAGATTGTCACTTTCACTACCTTTGACATCACAAGAAAAAAATCAACTTATTTCAGGCTCCTTTGGGTCACCATACCCATTCTCTTTAACCAAGCTTCCAGTATGTCGACAATGTCGACTAATGCTGCACTGCTTTTCCACACCAAAGTGCCATCAGAAGATTTCAATAAGAGCAGTTTCATGGCAACCGACATTCTCACCTCTCTGTCCAGCGTATTCATTTGGACGTAGATCTTGCCAGACGTTCGGTCGATGTAGAACATGAAGGCTTCACGTGGATTCTGCTCGTAATGCTGTAGGAAATCGTTGAATGTAACGTATTTGGTGCGTCTGCATCAGTAGCCGTGACGTTAACGACATAGGTGCCTGGGAAATGAAAGAAAACAGAATAATTCATTACAAAACTGACTGTTTGGAACGAATGTTTTTAATTATAGGTTTGTTGTAGATACATTTATTAAATTTTCCAAATACAGCGCAAGAAATAACTTTATAAGTTTCAAATCATTTGGAAGAAGCTATATGAAAGAAGAAGCCAGAAATAACAAATAGAGCTGCAGATGATTCTACAATGACTGAGAAAGCTGTTTAATATTGAGAATGAAGTTTGAACAGAATTAATATAAAGAAAGCCGGGTATTTGATTAGTATTAATATTGATAACATTGATTTTGAGGGATAAAATGTAAATTAAGTACAAAGCCACTCGCTGAGCACAAGTCATTCAGTCATTCAAAAGAAGAAAACATCTATTCAACTGAAGATTACACACAAGCCTTTAAATCTATCAGTGCGTAATTTGTCCACTCTTTACTTTTGTGCTTTTTACTGCCAAATTTAACTTCAATCTGTCCAATCTTAAAACTAGCCAGTTACAGCTGTGTCCTCCCAACAAAAGCATCCCAAAGAAGTCAATGATATCATATTCCCCTTTAAACAGACACTAACATTCACACAAGCAACTACCCAAACTCACCTCAGCTACCTTCAAATTTTTTTTCATGAGCATCTACAATGGCTAAATGTGATATTTCTGAAGAGATTAGATATAAGATAATCCACTGGCATATGGAAACAGAAAGTCAAAAGAAAATAAGTGAAAAAAAAACAAAAAAAAACCAGGAGTTTCCATAAGTGGAGTTCAAAAAATGATTAAAATTGAGATACAGAGAAAATGTAAGACCATGTTTAGACTGTGTGGCTGTCATGAAGCCCTTACTGAGAAAGGAAAATACACAAAAACAAAGAACATGTGTAGAATCTGGGATGTGGAGTACGGTTTAATGGACCGACTAGTCTAAATTTGTAACTGAGATTGTGAGAAGCTGAAAAATCAACCAACTTCTAAGAGTGAACTTTTGAAGTGTGGAAAAATGTCCCTGCAGATTTCTTTGAAACACTGAAAAGACATGAAGCTGTAATAAAGGCAAAGGACGGACACATTAAATACTGAAAGCTAACATGTTGTTGAGGATTCTGTGTATTTTTTTTTGTTTTGTTTTCAGCTTTTTTTCTTACTGACTACTTCGACTAGAAATTGAATAAATGAGTGGTCTCTGACTTTTGCACAGTGGATAATTACCATATATAATTTATTTGTAAATGAACAACTTTCGGTTGTTTACTGAAACGTAAAATATTAAATAAAACGTCTGAAAATTAATAGTGGTGTTTAATTTAGAACATTTCAATGTACACTGTTGAATAATATGCCAAATTATTAATTAGTCTTTTATATTAGTGAAAAAACTGACAAAAGAGTCAAAACTTTTAAATAGTAGTGAATGTATGTCCTTATAAATGAAAACTTTGGGAAATACTGCAATCATCAAAGACTGCAGTAAAAACTACTCTGCCTGGAAAATGTAGCATATAAAAATCACGAGATCTTTTTGCGTATCAGTCATAGACAACAGGGTTAAATAAATGTCCCCTTTAAAAATTGAATGTACTATACAGCAATTTAATATACAGCAACAGTGCACTGATCTGAAAGTGGTGATTTAACTGCATTAATTTTAAAAATTATATGACTATAATTGATCATAATAAAACTTAATTGTTTTGGCCAAAATAAAATTCTCTGGCTATTTTCAAATCTAAAAAATAACATGATAAGCAGCTTTTCCAGTCATATTCATGCAGCTCAGTCAGGTTGTAAATTGTACCAAGGTAACTGAATAGCGGCAAATTTTGAGAAATCATGATATTCTGAATTATTTCCAAAAATATTAAGTCAAACTAAATTACTGTGTCCACCCATAATACAGTAAAACAAATAATCCCCATACCTTTTGCACTCAGTTCATAGACAGAACCAATGGGCTGAATATTAAAAACAGGACTGTTGTCATTATCATCCAAAACTTCAATTCGCAGGTCAATGTCCTTCTCAGCTCTAGTGCCATTTTCGAACTTGGCTATCCCTTTTAGCTAAAAGACAAAACATACAGCAACTTACAAATATGTGCAGGAATAGGCAACCCATATGGAAACCCATAAGGAAAAACACTGGTATATTTTACAAAATGTGTGTCAACTTTGTAATGCAATTCCACATATGTTTATACATTCAATATATTCATATTTATGTGCTTATATTGGCATCTATTTAAGTATCTAGTTAAGTATTTTTAGCACCTATATTTTTATATGAGCAAATACACTGACTGGCCACTTCATTAAGTCCACCTCCTTGTATTTACACTCTTTGTCCATTTTATCAGCTCCACTTACCAAATTTCTAGATCTACAATTACAGACTGTTACACCCCTTTGACCCTGTTCTTCAATGGTCAGTACACCCGACAGGACCACCAGTGAGCAGGTACTATTTGGGTGGTGGGTCATTCTCAGCACTGCAGTGACATTGACTGGTGGTGGTGTGTTAGCATGTGTTGTGTGGTTCTTTAATGATACCCACAATAGTCTCAGAATTTCTCTGACGTAATTTCTGAGATTGTCATATTTCTCGAGATTGTCATATTGCCCACCCCTAATTTAAGCCAATTCAATTTGCTTTCATATTGTTAAATTCAGTATTGGTTTACGCAGTTTATTTATGAATTATTTAAAGCAGTGAGCAGAGAATGTGGTGGGGGTGTGTATTTCTGAGGAATTTTCCAAGGACCTGATGATGACGTATTACTGTAACAGCTTTTGTGAGTCATCACAACTACTATAAACAGAACAGCTGAGAGGTGGGGAGTTAATAATTCTAACACTGATGTATTCATTGTATTCACTGTATTCTTTGTTTGTATTACGAATAAACTGCACACAAACGCTAACCACCATTATTCACAACATGAGGCAAAAACCTACCTCACAGAGGTTTCACACTAAATGGTTATTAATGTGCTGTCTAATGTCCGAGACATTGTTTTCAAATATATAATAGTTTAGTGATGATGTTTTGGTCTAAAACATATTTTTAAAGCTCTAGGTTCACTGCTGGTTTTGGATATTAAATAAAACGACTGTATTTGTGACTCCTTGTTTCTATCATCATCACTGTCCCATCAAACCACTCTGAAATACTTTGTGCACATTTCAACGATTAAAATATGCAGAATTTTGGAAATTTAAAAGCGACTGCAAACTGTTATATCACAGCAAAAAAACTATATTGCATTCTTTTTCAGGATGATGCACAGTTAGAAAGAAGATGCACTTACATGGTAAAAAGGAGTTGCCTCTCTGTCTAAGATGCCATGGATCCTCACTAAGCCTGTTCGTTCATGCACAGTGAATAAATGCACCGGGTCTTCATCTGCTCCAGGTCCTTTTAGAGAGTAACGTATCGTAGCACTGGTCTCCTCGTCCGATCGGATCTGAAATCAAACACATGGACTACTCATTAACACAAATCCTTCCAACCCTTAGCTACACTATGCACTAAGTTGCATTTAAATATGCTATCTGTATATATATACATACACTTCTTTAGATTAGAACAAGAGCTACGGGGCTAACATTGCTAACAAACACTGGACTCACAGTGGTCACACAAATAGCCCAAATCTTTTCTGTAAATACATCCCCAAAACTTCTCTCAGGTTAGGCAAACTTGCCAGTGATGGTTCAGAGCACACGGTTGTTCATTTTTATACAACCCCATTTCCCAAAAATTTGGGATGTTGTGCAAAACGTAAATAAAAACAAAATTCTATTGTTTTTTTGAAAAGTATTTGCCCATTTTGAATTTGATGCCAACAACACGTTCTAAAAAGGTTGGGATGGGGGCAAAAAACAACTGGTAAAGTTGTGTAATACTAAAAACACACCTGGGGGTTAATTGGCAACAGGTCAGTAACATGATTGGGTATAAAATAGCATCTCAGAGAGGCTGAGTCTTTCAGAAGTAAAGATGAGGAGGGGTTCACCACTCTGTGAAAGCACAGCAAATAGCGCAACAATTCAAGAATAACGTTTCTCAATGTAAAATAACAAAGAATTCCTGCTTTTCATCATCTACATAATAACATTAAAAGATACAGAGAATCTGTGGAAATCTCTGTATGCAAGGGACAAGGTCAAAAACCAGTATTTGCTGGCCACGATCTTCAGGCCCTCAGACGGCACTGCATAAAAAACAGACATTATTCTTTAGAATAAATCACTGCATGGGCTCAGAAACATTTCTGAAAACCACTGTCTATGAACACAGTTCATCACTGCATCCACAGATACTAGTTAAAACTCTGCAACGCAAAGAAGAAACTGTATATAAATAGGATCCAGAAACGCAACTGCCTTCTCTGGGCCTGAGCTCATTTAAAGTGGACTGAGGGGAAGTGCAAAAGTGTCCTGTGGTCTGACAAATCAACATTTGAAATTATTTTTGGAAATCATGGACACTGTGTCCTCCGGGCTAAAGACCACTCAGCTTGTTATCAGAGCACAGTTCAAAAGCCAGTATTTATGATGGTATAGAGGGTGCATTAGTGCACATGGCATGGGTGACATGCACATCTGTGAAGGCACCATTAATGCTGAATGATATGTACATGTTTTAGCAACATATGCTGCCATGGATTTGCTTATTTCAGCAAGACAGCGCAAAACATTGCTCCGTATTAAAAGAGTTCAGGTGCTAAACTGGCATACCTGCAGTCCAAACCTATCATCACTGATAACATTTGGCATATTATGAGATGAAAAATATGACAAAGGAGACCCCGAACTGTTGAGCAGTTGAAATGTTATGTCAAACAAGAACAGGAAAACATTTCACTTTCAAAACTACAGCAGTGTCTCCTCAGTTCCCAAATGCTTACATAGTGTTGCTAAAAGAAGAGGTGATGAAACACAGTAGTAAATATGGCCCCATCCCAACTTTATTGGAATGTGTTGTTGGCATCAAATTCAAAATGTGTGTATTTTTCAAAAAACAATACAATTTCTCAGTTTCAACATTTGATATGTTGTCTTTGTACTATTTTCCTTTAAAAATATGGTTTACATGATTTGCACATCATTGCATCCTATTATTACTTACATTCTGCACAGCGTCCCAACATTTTTGGAAATGGGGTTGTAGTTCACAGTAAGTCATATTAATACCACTAGTGTCCTAAACCACACTGGCAAGTCTGCGTGACTTTAGCGAAGACCCGGATGCCGTTTGAGTGGGCTGAGAGCAGTTTGGTTGATTTTTACAGAAATTATTGTGTGAGTATTAAATTCTAGTGTTTGTTAGCAATGTTAGCCTCATAGCTCCTGTTCTAAACCAAGGAAGCAACTCCAAACATGTCCAAATGTGTCTATCAGCTTATTTAAAAAGCAAGCTCTCAAATCAGATAGTGCTGTCATAAGTCGTTGAAACTCTTGACAGAGTGTAAGGTCTTTGTTCTAGCAGCAATGACGTATTTTAAGACTTTTTAGATGTAGTTGATCTGTTTTTCTGATAAAGTATCTCACAATCTTTATGGCTTGTTATTGTTCAGTTTGTATTGCTTAGTATTTTTTAAACTCTTATTATTCAGCTTATTGTAGTTTAATAATATAATCAGTGGTGACAGCCCTACTATTACAGCAAAAACCGTTTAGATCAAAATCCAAAAGTTTAGATTAAAATCCAAAAGTTTAGATTAACCCTTTATTGCATGAATTATTACATAAACATGGTAAAAATGTTTTAACATGTTTTTCTTATTTAAAATTGCTAAAATAATGGAAATAGTTGAATTTTTTGTTTTTTAATTTTAAGTGGGGTATTTGGTAAATTGTTGCCATATGGCAACAATGCGCAATCACACCAAAGCACCATAAAATCTAAAAAAAAGCACCATAAAATCTAATTTTTCTCTAAAAACATCTTTTTTAAAAACATGACCAAACAAATCCAACTTATACTTAGTAAAAACGTATGACCCAGTATTCACAAATATTGTAAATGAATACATTTTCAATTGGTATTTGGAATGGATGGTAATAACAACATCATACTAAGAATTCCTGGTCATGTGACGTCATAAATTATTTGTTGTTTAAAAGTAAAAGACCCTTTTTCCACAATTAAATAGGAAACCACAGATTTTATATTACTGCTTTTTAGTAAAATTGAGATAAAGTAATTGTTGCCATACGGCAACACCGTGCAATAGAGGGTTAAATCTTCAGCACAGTTTTAGACAGTCACCACCGCCTTATTTGGACAGAAATACATGTCTATCAAGGGTGGTGTGCTTAACGCTTCCTTGCATGTGCTCTACTCCACCCACCACCTTCCTCATAGCGATACATGACCATGACTTCTTTACTTGCATGACTAGGACCCTTTTTTATTTTCCAGTCACTCGAAGCAGTTTCTGTTTTGGTAGTTGTTTTGACGACCTGACGTTCACATCGATGAGAAGATTTTGCATATGCGGGTATTTTAACTCCCATAGCCAGCTGTCCACTCCATGCAGGCTGCAAGTTTGTATTAGTCTTAGTTTGCCTAACCTAGGGGTGGAGAACTCTGGTCCTGGAGGGTCAGACAACAGCACCATTTGGTAATTTGCTCAAAGACACTCAACTCATTTCGTTAGTTAATTAGCTGATTTAGTTGTTGTGTCAGAACTGAGAAATCAGCAAACTGTGCCAACATGCAGTGGGGAACCCTAAGGGCCTTCTAGGCCTTCAGAGAAGATCTAATGATTTTTGAGAAATAAAAAAAATACAAACTTGTTTAGTTCAGTTTTATTTAATATAATTGTACCTTAACTTTGCACATATTGTAGTAATGCTCTTATTTCATTCAGTTTTGGCAAACAAGTTTTGTGAAAACAATTGTGTTACATATTATTGTGTTACATATTATTAATTCCAAACATAAAATTGTCCAATTTGGCATTTTTTATCTCTGTACTATCTACACAGATACAGCTTAGTGAGCTCTCTCATTGGTTAGAACTTCAGGAGCTGAATCGAAGGGTTTACATGATAGATAAACCATTAACATAATGAGGAAGTAATAGTGGAAGCAGTGGAAGCAGCCGATCATGTTTTACAATTTGTGGGACTGATTTCGTGAGAACAGAATGTCACTCTAGGCCACCTGGAAGTTTGAGATACACCACTGACTGTAAATTTGAGCCATGTTCTAACCAGGTTTCAGTCAGTTAGGTAAACAGCAGCAGCAGATCTCTTTACTGAATCAGTGTAAAACTGCTACAAGGTCAAATGTATGTCAGTGTCTGTTACAGGCTTGAACATACAAAACATAAAACATGCTGTCACTTTTTTTTATTTGAACATGGCAGCTGTACTTTACATGTTGTGGAAATTTCATAAATGGACCAACAGAAATGCTCAGAAAATAGTTGTCATAAAATTTCTTAACTTTAACTTCCATTAAAAGTGAATGTTTATTCCCTTTTCCTGTAACATTACTATTTGGAAAAAGGTGTTTTTTTCTAAATCGATGATGTCATTTACAGCCTTTAAATGTCTGCAATTGTCCAAAAATGTTCTTGAGAATTGTTTTTAATAGCCCAGCGCTAACATACTATTAGAATCCCATAGGGGCAGAAATAAGCATTAAAGCAGAGGTGTTTTCTCCTCAAACTGAAGGCCTAGCACTAACTGTCACAGCTGCAACATGCCAGTAGTCTCTCAGTTCGGTCCTCATGGTCCCCCACCCAGTCCATTTTGTCTCAACCCGTAACATTACATACACAGGCATTTAAAAAAAAAAACTGGTAGAATGCACCTGGTTTGGGGGTCCATGAGAGCCGACCTGGGAATGTCTTTGAAATGAGCTTTGCAGACAAAACAACTGTGCAAATCTTCTATCAGAGAGAAGATCACTGTTATTAGCCCACTGACAATTATTTTCCTTATTCCTTTTTTGTACACTGTAACCACAGTTCTGAGAGGATCAGTATAGCAGTTAATCTGATATTCATGGCTACAATGTAGCACACAAACAGTTCTTTTTTACTTAAATGGAAAACAATGTCACCCTAACTGCAGTTGAGGAAACAAAGTTTGTATATGCTGACTCTGTTCTATAGGGAAATGGAAACATGTGGCATAATTAAATTAGCCCTTGTGTTATGTTCTGGTCATAAGACATTCATGAGATATTTATTTGGGTTAAAATAATGAAACTTATTACTTTTGTCTACATGTGTAGCTCTCTCTCTCTCTCTCTCTATATATGCATATATGTATATATATATATATATATATATATATGCGTGTGTGTGTGTGTATATGTGTATATTATATATTATGTATATATAATATATTACCTTTTATATAATTTTAAAATGTCAAAACATTGTGTTTTTTTTAGCACTGGCTTGCAGAGATGTTTTTAGATGGCACATAAAGACAGTGATGAAAGACTGAGATTAAAATGCTCTGCTTGATATGCTACAAGCTGCTGGACTGGAAAAACAAGTGAGAACTAAAAGCAGCTGGTGAGATGTGAGCTAGTTAATGCAGTGATAGCTCACCTAAAAATACATACATATATATATATATATATATATATATATATATATATATATATATATATATATATACATATCATCAGAAGCCACATTAAGTGACCTTTATTATGCGCACAAATGCTCAGTGAGTCAGAAAGATCTTACTTTGGCGATGAATTTCTCTGTGGTGTAATCCACATTCTCCTGCAGTTTCTTTGGAGGGATGATCCACTCCCTCTTCTGCCTCCTGAGTGTCTTCTGTCCTCCTCCATCAGCTTCAGCCTGGGCTATCTGTCCCAGAAATACATATTTTTACATGTACTAATTCAGAACTCTTACTTACGCACACTATAAAGAGTGACACACTGAATGTACTTGATTCAAATACATATATCATTGCCACCTCAAATATAACATATATATGCAAATGTAAAACACATTACACCAAAACAATTATTGCTATAGGTACATAAGCAGAAAGACAAAACTGTGCTGATGTAAAATAATTTATTAATTGGGAAACTATGTATACATTTAAATTGACTAAATATGCTGAAATTTAACTGCAGTGAATTTACAGTAAATTGTGTCATTCAACAACAAATTTCAGTAGGTAGTCGGTCAGCGTCAGTGAGCCAATAAGCATGCTTTGTCCAAAGAAGAAGCTGATTGTCTGTTTCAGTATACAGTCGTATGCAAAACTCCCCAGGTTAAATTACATGTTTGCTGATTTTCTAAGTGAAAATAAGTCAGAGGTGGGCAATATGATGGTATTTTATTGTTATTGTAAAAATATTTATTATCATGATACACAATACTTGTTTATCATGGCTGTTTTTAAATGTGGCACTATTAGTGCTTTGGATCTATGTGAAAATGTAGTGATATGTATCATGCATCGTGAAAAAGCATTGTGATATATTTTTGCCATATCGCACACCACTAAAATAAGTTCACACATCCTCGACAGGAAACTTAAATATTTTCAAATTTTAGTTTCTGTTTATTTGCTGAGTTTAACGTTAGTAAAAAATAAAACACAAAATATAAAATGTATAAAATATAAATATTTATAATATTCATCACTATTTTGTTTTTCCCCACATTATGTTAAATTTGGCAAATAAAAATGGATGTTACTAACGTCAGCGCTTCTTCATTACCTCACTCTTATTTCTGTTGAAGCCCCACTTTCAGTTTGTGATTTAAAAAAAAAGAGTATTGCACAAAATATTGTACAGGAATCGATATCAATGTCACGGTATCGTAAAATCCTGAACAGTAGCCAGCCTGAGTCAGGATAAGAATCAAAGTTTTGCAAAACTAGGGCACACTTTATATTTTTGCAGTATGTTAAACTAGGAAATTAAATAAATAGATAAATAAATAGAAATTGTGAACTAAAATTTTCAGGAAAAACGTGATGCTTAAGTGTGTTCGCCGTGGAGGATGTGTTAACTTAGTTTCATTTAGAAAGTCAACACAACATGTAATCTTACTGGGGGTTCTCAAACTTTTGCACAAATAAGAGTGCACATCCAAAACAGGTGTGGACCAAAACAGCACCCATGAAAATAAACCTTCACACAAAAACAAAAAAGAAAATCAACTTCTTTTACAAGAAAAAGCTCTTGTTAACTGTGCCATGAGAAGCTTGAGTGAAGCGAGACAGTTTCTGCTGTCGTATATGACCTTGACCGAAATGACGGAAGAACCAGACACGGAAATATCGAGCTGCAGTGACCACAGACGGACAAACACGACAGCCAACATAACAACAGTACTAATCCAATAGGATCTTCAGCTTTCATTAGACAACAGACAAAACTCTTTTTTTTCTTTTCCCCAAAACTGACCATAAAGAAGAAGCTGAAACATGCTTAAAATGTTTAACAAAAGCTTAACATTATCATAACTAATCAATTTAAGTGATATAAATATTTTGAATAGAGATGTAGGCCAAAATATTTGGAATCTCTGTTTTACATGATCCTGGAGCTCCTGCACATTTCAGTGCTCAACTGTGCTCCTGCAGGGCCAGAGTCCAGCGATTTCTCTGCACTAACACACCTACTGCACCTACGAACTACGTGTTAAGATAAATCAGGTGTGTCTGAACAGGGAAACAGTCACTGGTTTTATTGTTTTCACTCTAACACAGTGGCCCCCAACTCCCTGCACTGTTTTAAACATGTCTAGTCTGATCACACCTGATTAGAGATGGCACGATACCACATTTACCATGTCTTACAACGCTGCCTGATTTCTACCCCACATGTATGTGTCTTTTTTATGACGCTGTATTAGCAGATTAGTTTGAGGCAGGAGTCGGCAACATGCGGCTCTTTTACTGCCCTGTTGCAGCTCCACAGCAGAATTAGATTTGTAGGTAAAAATAAAATAATCCTCGTTTGCAGTAAAATAAAGCTCTGCTGATCGTTCAACACATTTTCAACAATAAACTGTCTTAAACACTGGGGTTAATGTAGAACTGCTAATTCACCCTTTAACCCTAAAGGTTGGCTCGCAGACTGCTGGTCATCATAGCAACAACAACAATCTCGCCCAGGCTAGTATCTGACGAAAACGGAAAGAGAGAGATTTAAGACAAACATTGATCATTTGGAGACGGTTGGACTTGTATTTATAATCACTCCAGCTGGTTTCCTGATATGTATAATCTGCAACGAGAAACTGACAAACACTAAAAAGTCATGAAGCTGAAGTCAGCTTTTTGTTCGAATTTTCCCGTTCCACCTTAAATGGTGCAGCAGTTACACTCTGGCACCTCAGGTTCTATTTAAGGTATAACGGGAAAATTAGAACAAGAAGCCGGTGAATGAGAAGCAACTTCAGCCTCGTAAAAAAACAAACATTGAGACACGTTTCACAAGAAACTGCTTTACTTTGGAGGAAAAGTTTCCTGCTGGAGATGCGAGAAGAGCAGCTATAGCTGAGCTAAAGCTTAAAGCTTTAAGAGCAAATTAAGTCTGCGTTTTCATTTATATTATATTTTTTAGTCCATCCTAGGACATTAGCTAGCACATATTAAGGCATATTTTCAGCCAAGATGGTAAAACGTTACTTAAACAAATGGACATAAAATGTTGTGGCTCCCAAGGTGGTTTGATTTTTGTTAAATGGACAAAATGGCTCTTCTTAACATTTGGGCTGCCAACCTGGTTTGAGCTGTTTAATGCTAATTCCACTAAATAAGCAGCCTCGTTCTCTTTCCTGGTTTAATGCTACTTAGTATCATTTTTGCTCTATGGGTGAAATCATTCAGGTTTGGGCACAGGGAGACGAGAGTGGTACGGACAACAACTTGCTCGATGTCTTTGTCATTTTGGTTTAGTATGACAGCATATCTGTGGCTGAGCCTCAGACCCTTAATCCATATATAGTGAGGGGCATATTTCAAGATTATAAGAAAATGATGGCTTCTACACCCAAATAGTGCACTTAATGTTACTGGTTGTTGTACAGCTATGACCGAATCCAAATGACTTAAATTTAGACATTCAGTGCACTGAATGTGTTTGGAGGCCATTATATAATGACCTACATAGTGTGCACTACATTGGAAACAACAAGCCATTTGCAATGGGGCCTATATTTTGCCCAGCTTTGTTCATGCTACAGGCTATTAATGCTGTCTTACATGAAGCAACAGTGTTCAGTGTTCTGTGTTTCTACTTGTTTTAAAGACAAGAGTGCAAAATACACACATAATAACTACTGAAGGATATGGCCATTTCGTTATGGCTCAACTACAAGTTTAAATAGCAGAACAAGGCATGAAAGTAATGTTTTCTATGCATGCTTGACAGCGGTGCACAAGCACGGTGCAAATCAGGTAGGGGACGCAGGCTTTTATAGTAATGAAGTGTAAAAGTAGCTGTAAACTTCTTTCAGTCATCAGAAATGTTTTCTTTCTTTTTTGTGTGTATTAATCTTATTTAATATGTGAGCCTCCTTGCTGTACTGAATCTATAGGCTTAGTTTTTTTTTTTTATTTTTCATTTCCAGGTGATATTATTGACATTCTTGATTGTAAATTACATCTTACGAAAAGCTGGGGGACAGGTTGAGTGGTGTGGCTGATTTAGGCTGGAACTAAACTGTGGGCAGAATGGTGATCTCTGAAGTCCATATACATTCACTCTTGCAAGTTATGTAAATTTTAATAAATAAAATACATTATTTTAAAATAATATTGTATCCCAAGATGTGTTCCATCCAAAAAAAACAAAAATAAACAAAAGTATCTATTTTTTTCTACATAATTTGAACTTTCTAGCTGCCATTTTCATAGTGTCCAAATTTCATGATGAATGGACTGATAAAAATGTCTTAAAATAGCTTGAAATAAAATCATTTTGCATTAACTTACATTAAAAGTTAGGAATGTTTGGTCTCTCCTGTAAACTTTTAGAGAGGCTTGTTTTTCTTTGGACAGCGACAAAATGTAAAAGCTTAATACTGGCTGGTTGTAAGTGTTACAGATGTAAAAATTTGTGGAATATGAAATTTGTGGAATCAATAAACCCTCGTATTTCAAAACAGGACATGGAACATTATCTTAACTTTTAATGGGAGTAAATATCTTATAGCAGTCTATGACAACGGAAAACCTGAAATCCAGATCTATCTATCTATCTATCTATCTATCTATCTATCTATCTATCTATCTAACTATAGATAGCTAGATAATGTGGAAATTTTGACCCTTCATGGAAAAGAACTATAACAATACAGTTTCAGGTGTTATAGACTGCTATAAAACCGTAATACTACAGTAATAAAGGTGAAACAACAATAACAGATTATAAAAGCACCATAGAAATCGTACTGATTCTTATAGTTTATGTCAGTTAAGTCTTTTTGTGTTGTTAATGGATGTATTGATTTTCTATGTATATATTTGATGTACTGACTAATAGAACTTGCTTTAAAAGGACTGAGCTGAAGAACAGAATGGATATATAATGAAAATCCCCCAGTGTGAACCACAGAGGGCCTCCAGGAGCAGATGTGGGAAACACTGCCCTCTCCTGAAGTT